>NC_137267.1:5000-410000 GCF_053477335.1 Acartia tonsa | reverse complement strand
TATTAAATTATTGAGATGTCAGAAAAGTAGGCGGAGCAACTGTCATAATTAATCCTTTTCTCAAATAAGGGTTAATAAATAACCTAAAATTTGCAAATAATCAATTCATTCAGTAGTATTTTTTGCCATTAAAAATTTATATTTTTTGGTGGAATAAAAAAGAAATAATTAGTTAACTTGTTTTTCTTTGTGTCTCATTATTCAGTTGCCAGAAAAACATAATATAACCATCCAAAAAATAAGAGAAACAAAAAAAAATTCTTTTTCTCAGTCAGTTTTTCAAAACTTTAGCTCTAAAAATCTCCGGTGTTAATGGAGGTAAAAAAAATATTTTTATATCTTCTTTTGTGGAATACTATGGACAACAAGGACATATGCATTTTTTTATAATTCATTGAGAAATAAGGGCTGCAGATGCTTAAAAATACTTTTTCGAGGGTCATGCTGTACTATTAACAAATCACATACAAATTACCATGAATAGGCTAGCGTTACCCATATATGGTGTCATATAGGTAGAGATAGGCCTATGAATGCATAAAAGGATACAAATATTGCCTTGGGCCTAGCTAAAGTAATTGTGTCTTGCGCCTGATTGCTACTGGATAATTGCGGGGCACACGTCAATCAAATGTTCATAATCTGCTCTATAAAGTGTTGACTTTATATCAAGCATAGATAGATAGATGTGGATGCGAAGCATTTCTGTAAAAGTCTTATATGTACGTTCAAAGAATTTGAAAATTGAGGATCGCATCTCCAATGGGGGTAAGTTGTTAAAAAAGAAAAAAGAGAAAAAGAAAAAGTTTAGTAGTCCCAGTGTAGGCATATATAATAAACTATAAGTATGTATTCCAAGCTAAGTTAAATACGCTTTCCATTAAGAAAGTAAGCTTTGCGTATTTTCATGGCTGGGTATACAAGATGATAAACCTCCTAAATAGAATACATTCTTTTCTTGAGGGGTTTAGTTTTATCTAATATTGTCACATCAATAAATGCTTTTGCTTTGGTTATTCTGGATAGTTCAGCTTCTTCTGATGATGAGCTGGGTGGTGAAGTAATCTCTTTTGAAGTGTAGACTGAGGTTGGGGGTGAGGTAGATATGTAGCTAAGGGCGTCCACTTGTGCTACCTCGTTGCCATTCTCGTCCAAGGTGATTGAGTGATTTTCCAGGTCATAGTAGAGTTGGTTGAGGTCATCGGTAGAGAGGGATAGTGTGCTGCTGGAGCTAATGTCACTATCGGTCTCCACTCTACTCTCTTCTCTGGTATTCAGGGCTGTATTTAACAAGAAATTCCTAATGGTGATGGACAGGTTCTCTGAGAATCCATCGTACTCCGGTGTGGTGATAATGTTGTTGTTCTCGTCTATAGCGTCAAGGTGTTGACAGGAACACAACCGTAATCCGTCCAAGGTAGGGTGGTGGTAGGGCTCCAATACTCCATGATCATCTAGGTTATTTCCAGACTGGTCCATGGTAGATCCTAAAAAGAGTTAGTGCGCGTGCTCCAACCGGTTCCTTGGGGTATCCTGGCTATGGTAATCTGAACAAAAGAACTTTTAATAATCTTTTATTAATTATTTTATCCCTGGGATATTCTAGAAATTCTTTTCGTTACAGATAGACCTATAATGGATTGATTAGTTATCTCTATTTCTGTTAAATATAACTGTCTCCTGAATTTAAACAATATTTTATATAAAAATTATAAGTACAATTAATATTTACATATCGTATTAATTTCTTTGGTTACATTACTCGTAAATATGTATAAGTATAAGGTTTTACTGACAATAGTTGGTAACCCTTGTTTGTATATTTTGTATATGTACATTTGGTTTATACCATTGTTGGTATTAGCTATATTTCATTTTATTTTTAACATGAATAAATTTTAATCAATTTGAAACTAATTTCTTACGTTACATCGCTGTCAAGTATACCTTTTAGACTTAATATCTATGAAATATCTCGTTCGACGTCCGTAATTAAAATTTGCGTAACAATAAGTTGTCAACCCTTTGTTTATGTTTGGGCGGTCAAAAGTGATAGGGGTTGGATTTGAGCGAGGTTATAAATAGCTGCCGGCCCAATAATTATGCTCATTTTAACAACAATTGTCTTTGCGAGCGGAGCTTGCGTTCGAGTGTTTAATTTTACCGCTAGTTTCAAGAAAATTTATATAAAAGTGAAAAAATATAGTAATTCGTTTGTTTTATATAAATGTTTTTTTTATGTTATAGATTGTTGATACGCCCATTATTGCATTCGTTAGTCACTATTTAAGACTCAGGAAGTGTATTTTCTTCGTCGATAAGGCCTTTATCACTATATTTTTGATCAAAAGTGGGTTAGAAACAATATGGGTATATTTTCAATCTACGACGATTTTGTTTTATATAATATTGGTAGTTTTGATAGGACATATCTGAATCATCAGGTAAATTGACGTACCTTGTTTTGTTTACGTCTTCCATCTGCAAAAGTTGAATTTGTTCATCGTAAGCAAAACTTATGTTGATACAGATATGTTCCATCATTTTATTCGTTTTAACTTTTGATTACAGCGTCCCTTTTTGTAATCAAAATTTATTGAATATTGACTTAAATCTTCTAAAACAATTTTGCTATAGATTTTAAAATAAGATTTTTGTTTTACTTAATTCAGTTATAATGACGTTTAATTAATAGGTTATTTACGTTACAAGTAACTCAACCATATTTATTTTAAAATGGTCGCTTACAAAAATTATATTTAGCTAGCTTCATCGTAGGTACTTTTAAATAAATGGTTCATAAGAGTATGTTTTAGGTAGCTCAACTATAGGTACTTTTAAAACATCATTAAAAATATTCAGATTTAGCTAGTACATAAGTCTTAGTTGCTTGATACATCATACTGAAAATGTTTTGATAGCTCAGCGATAGCTATTTTTAAGCTTTGAATTATGTAAAATTAATTACACTTCTATTAGCCTAATTGAATCTACTTTTAAATGACAAGTCAGAATTTTAATGTTTGGATAGCTTGACGATAGCTATTTTTAAGCGTTAAATCATGTAAGATTAATTACACATTCTTTAACTTAAGTAAGTTGACTTTTAAATGATAAATCAAAGTTTTAATGGTTGGATAGCTTGACGATAGCTATTTTTAAGCGTTAAATTATGTAAGATTAATTACACATTCTTTAACTTAAGTAAATTTACTTTTAAATGATAAATCAAAGTTTTAATGTTTAGGTAGCTCAACCATAGTTGCTTTAAACACAAAAAAATTCGTGTGTACAGTCTTTCTCTTAAAATTAAATTTTACTATATTGCCTTTCAGAATCACTAGTCCTTTATTTTAAATTTACATCCGCTCATTATGTATATTCCGGACAGCCTGGACGCGCATTAGAATATTAAGGAGAGATTCGAGGAGTCGATGAGAGCAGCTGCGGCCACTCTCGCCAATTCCTCGCTTCTCGAAACCTCCTTAGACGACTCGAGTTCAGTGTACAGCGACGCGTCTGGGATGCCAAGCCTTGCTGACGTTGACGACTATGGGAGTACTTTTGATGCTGCAGAGTCCGAAAGGGATCAAGGGGAGATGTTTGGCAACGAGCATCTCTCACTGATGCTTAGTAGAACGATACAGATCATCTGGTCTCTCCTCAATTCGGTGATGCGGAATTCCTGCGGTGACATTGGTGACAATGTTGTCGGAGGTGATTCTGGGTCTGCCGAGTCGAGGAGAGACCAGAAGACGAGTCTGGACGCACTCAACATGGATGGCTTGTTCAACATGTTGTTGGGTTTAGGCTTATTTTCTTGTGCTCTCTTAGTTGTCTTCTTCGGCGCTGTAGGGCTTGAGACTCTAACTCGTTTAGATAACACCTCAGACAGGTCGCTGGCTCGCTGGATAAGAGATGTATGTACGCGCCTCCGTGATATAGGCGTCCGGACCATTGAGCTTCTTCACTGCAGTAACAGGACTAGATCTGGAGTTGCGTCGCCGACCGTGGAGCCGTCGGATACAGGCATCTACGAAGCCGCGTCGTCTGTGATGGATGATATTCTGTCAGATACACAGGTGAGCTTTTCTTCTTTTGTACTTTTGTTTTCTGTTTTGTATTCTTTTTTTTGTATAGCCACCCATTTTGTCTAGTAAAGCATCATGTTGTTGCAGGATTGTTCTGTCCTATTCTCACTTCCTCAACGTTGACTTTCGGCTCTTCCATATATATCGCTCACCGCTTGTCATCGTTTTATGTCACCAGAGAAATCCGCTCGGTTACCGCAATCAAATTGAGATACCAGTTAACTTTTACTATAATCTTAATTAGCAAATTAATATTATTTCCCTCTGGGAAGGTTGAGAGTCTGCTCGTGCCACACGCTTCTCATTGGGGTTTTGAAGTTATTTCAAGGCTTTAATATTTTCCTTTTGTTTTAGGCTCCCTCTGTTAGTCCATCAACTCCAGCTGAGGTGAGGTCCAGAGTTGGGCTGTTTGCTGTACACTGCCTATCTACCACCAAGGATCGACCTACTGGAAGTAATGTGCCTGCGGGATTAGACAGCCCGTCAGGGAGTCTTGGCTTCCGCCCATTGATATTTGATCAATCAGAGCGTCTTCATGTAAGTATAGATGCTTTAGTCTTTTCTATATTAATTTTCAGAAAGAGGCTGTACCTTTGTACACGTATCTAGAAGTGTTTGTAACTAAGATTCTTATATGGGTAGAATATTAACCTTAAAATGTATGGTTGCGCAAATATTTTTGAAACGTTTTAAGATTTTAATTCTATTATAAAGTAGGTTGAGTCGCTACCTAATCATATAGCTTTACAGGATTTTAGGCCTTCTCATTTCCTGATTTTCCTGAATTCTGTTTTAGTGTTGCGATTAAACTAATAAAATCTATTATTCTATTTTAGGCGACAAATTCAGTTAACCTGGAGCAGCATTATACAACCATGCTAAGGTTTAGCCCGCCCAGTACTGGAGTGTCCGCGGAGAGATCCAGCTATAGTTCATCTCTATGCCTTAGTCGCATTGATTCTCCATCTGCAGCAGACCTGTCAGCGGTAAGTTTGCTAAATTCTTTTAATATTATTATTTGCCAAAATTACGTGACTTAAAGTAAAGGCTTTGGTGGGTTTAGCTATGCTTATATACAATAATTTATTTTAACTATAATTTTATCCCTTTCCAATGGTTAGTATTATGAATTTGGAGGATTTATGTAAAAATCTTTTTTTTTTCTAAAAGTATCAGGATTGTCCAATAATCTATATGGGTAGACATTATTATATTTCTCCCTAGTATTTATTAAGACTTTCTGTTTAATTTATATTTCCTTCCTTATTTTTAGGAAGCGGAAAGCACAATTCCTCTAGTGGACGTTTTCGAGATCGATATCCCATCCAGCCAGTTCGGTTCTATGGGTAGTGAGATTCAGTTCCCTTTGCCGGAGAGAATTGTTGGAGGCTTAGAACGGCTGCGTCTTACAGTTGAGACCCCCACCCCTTCCCTTCCGCCAGAGACTGCCTCAGAGACGGCTAGCCTGAATTCAGTTGCGCGTTCGTCAGATAATAGCAGGGAGGAATCCGAGGCTGAGGGTGTCCCTCGGCGACGGGGTTCTGCCAGCCCTAAGCGTACGCGTTGAAGTGGCGATTGTTAGCTTGGTCGTAGACACTGCGATTTTATTAGACAAAAACTGTTCAGACATGTGTGACAAAACTCTTAATCTATGTAACTAGTCAAGTAGTGATCACTATTCAGTAAAATATTAGACGTTATGACTTTTATACTGTACAAGACCAAATAATTTACACCGTTGCTATTTTGTTATGTATATACATGTTAGCTTGTAAGGAACTTAGTATGTAAGGAAGTAATGATGTAAGGTTGTATTTTCTTTTGCCCATAATTTAAAACTTCATTTAATATCAATTACTTTCTTCGTAAACGAACTAAATTTCTTTTCTCAATAGTATATTAACAACTTTAATTTCAGCCTTATGTCACAATTTATTCATTCTTGTTAGCTTTTAAGGGTTATGTATATATAGATATTTAGTCGAACTTGCGCCTCAGTACCTTTTCTCTAATCTTTCATTTATATCCATCCCTGTGCATTAATCGTGAATTTTAATTGTGCTGTGATATAGAGAGGACTTGTAAATAGCATATAATTTTTTTTTGTAGCCAATATCTGAGTAGACTGAAAGACTGACGTTAGATAAAGTTATTTAAATACGCTTATTCAAGTACCTTTAAGAGATCTCATGTAAAGACTGTTTGTAATTTTTAATATTTGAGCAATTAAAGTAGTATCATTGATCGGGTAATCTGATTAAGGAAGAATTGTTTAATTAGTAAGGTTTATAGTAAATATCATTTCCCTTCAAAATTATAGAACTTAACATCCCTTTTAATTCTTACTACAATAGTCGTAAAACTTAAGTTTCGGGGTAAAATTTTCTTAGGTCCGTCATTAAGCTAAATCTAAGTTTATTTCCATCAAATAGAATTTTCCTGATTCGAGTAGAATCGTTGATAGGCTATGTGCCTATATATATATTTATAAGTTTTTGCATTTATCGCTCAATTACTTTCAATGATCTCGAAGTTTTTCTTATGTGCCAGTATACAGCTTAAGTCCAACATTATTTAAACTTGTCAGAAATTTTGCTTATTATCGCAATTTTATTTCCAAAGATTTGTTAAATAAAAGTTTATATTCTGTTTTCAAAAATTGTTTTAACTTTATATTTTCACCAAAGAGAAATATTTGTCAAATTTTTATACCTTTTTCTAAAGATTATCTACTTTTGTTAAAATAAATATAGAGATTTTTGTAGTAACATATATACTTGTTAATTACTGGTTTAATATATGTTGTGTAAAATTCCCATCTACGTAGTTACTCTATAAGCGTTACTTGTTCGTTTGTCACGTTAGTAATGATAATAATTAAATTAAATTGTTACCTTTATGAAGCGTTTAGCCTGGTTTAAAATTCGCTTATTTTATAACGATTAAATAAGTAATAACATTACCCACACCCCACCCAAAGGCGTGTTAGGTTAGAAAAAACCCCCCGCAGAAACGGTTTACACAGGATGTACTGGGACCTCATGGTGGTTTCAGAACATGCTTTCCCTAAATTGAGTTAGTAGCTTCCCATAGTAGAAAATTTTAAAATTACTTTTGGTGATCAAATTTTACTTTTATTTTTAGACTACCTTCACCTAACCTGCTTTATTGTCTTATTTTTCCTTCATTTTTATCATGCAAATTCGCTCACATTACAGTTGAAATGACATATATTGGAGCTTTCTAAAAAGGTCTCTAACATTTTTCTAGCTCTAATACTTTTTGAGATATCTTATTTCAAAGTATTGCTGTAAAATCATCTTTTATACAGCAAAAAGTTGAAATATAAAATTAGTTATTTTAGAGTAAATTACAAGTATCTTCATGTAAATCTCTCTAATATTGCTCCAAATTGACCAAATTGGACAGTTAAGGTGCCTAAAACTATCTACATTCAATGGACAATCCAAATCCACACTTTTTGAGACTTTATAAGTCAACAGGAGAATGCTAAAATGTAATATCAAATAAACAAATGTAATTTAATTTTAAATAAAAATCACTTGTAAGTCATTTTTAATATTGTAAAAGGTGTTTTAAGTTAATAGAAACTCCTAATTAATTATGATTTATGATTTTATAAATCGCAGTATTAGTTTAAAGTACCTAATAGTGTATATTAACAAAAAAAAATGTGGCCTAAGAATAAATTGTTTATTTTATTATATGTGAGATCATTTATGAAAGTCTTTTAATTGCTATGTTTTCTTAGTTAAGGTGGCAAAAACTAATTTTGTTTCATAAGGCTATAAAAAATTTAAAAGGCCAATCAACTATTCTTTAAAAAAATTGCTAGAATTAGTAGATTACATTTGTGAACTGCTTGGGAATGCTTAAAATTCTAACCAATTTTTGGTTTATTTTCTATGATTATGTCTATTTTTATTAAGATATGTTCAAAATTTGTTCAAAATATCAGATGATTGTGTTTTATTGGCTTACTAATTACAAAGTGACAACTTTATACACCATAACTTACCTTAAAATCCTTGCTAAAGTCGATTATATTTCAATTTGTTAAAAAAAAAACAAGAAATATTTTTTCCTTTAGCATTTTTAAAAATCACTTCAGTATGCTCCTATTGGCTTATATAGTCTTAAAAAGTATGTATTTGGATTGTCCATTGAATGTAGATAGTTTTAGGCACCTTAACTGTCCAATTTGGTCAATTTGGAGTAATATTAGAGAGATTTACATGAAGATACTTGTAATTTTCTATAAAATAACTAATTTTATATTTCAACTTTTTGCTGTGTAAAAGAGGATTTTACAGCAATACTTTGAAATAAGATATCTCAAAAAGTATTAGAGCTAGAAAAATGTTAGAGACCTTTTTAGAAAGCTCCAATATCTGTCATTTCAAATGTAATGTGAGCGAATTTGCATGATAAACATGAAAGACAAAATAAGACAATAAAGCAGGTTAGGTGAAGGTAGTCTAAAAATAAAAGTAAAATTTGATCACCAAAAGTAATTTTAAAATTTTCTACTATGGGAAGCTACTAACTCAATTTAGGGAAAGCATGTTCTGAAACCACCATGAGGTCCCAGTACATCCTGTGTAAACCATTTCTGCGGGGGGTTTTTTCTAACCTAACACGCCTTCGGGTGGGGTGTGTACCTGCTATGTTCTTTTGATATCATAGTTACTATATATGCGATTTATTTCTTACCGTTTCTATCACTATCTTTTAAGATAAATCATATAATAATTACATAGAGATTTTTTTTTTTTATAAGAACATACAAGAATATAAGTACAATATTATATAGGTAAGTACGAGAGTATTATATTTCCGTTTGGCAAAGTCTTTTATATTATTGGGGAATGTCCGTAGGTCTTTCTATCTGGATACATTAGAAATTAAGTCATAGAACTCAGGTTAACCTGTATGTTTATCTGACTATTCTGTTTGAATTTCTAGGTCGGTAACTAGCGGTAGTTGCGGCGGGGTGACCTCTCCTGCCGTAGATTACCGTAAGGTTATGATGATGTGCATCTGGTCGTTGAGGGACAAGCGTTCTACCACGTATACGCAAGCTCCTCTGAAATAATCTTAATATCCTTTTCAAGAGTCTGACTAAGAATGTAGTGACCCTGTCTAGTATGAGAACCATGATAATTGTTATTGACACGTATATAGCTATTTCTTCTATATGAGCGAAGATGGTTCTAATGGTCAATGGTTCTTTAGGTTTAGGTGGGCACAATGATTCTGATGCAAATGGTAAAGTTCGTGCCGTGGTCTGTCGGTCATAGCCTAGTGCGAACTGTGTGATCGTATCTCCCAATGTGAGATTATATGATCCTCCTGTTATAATAAAAGGAGTGGATGTAATAGTTATTGATGCATTCTCTAAACTGTGATTAGTATTCTCACTCAAGCTAGTGAAGACAATTCCATCTTGCACATGCGCATAAGGATAAGTTTAATTTGCCAAAGGACAGTGCTTGGTTATCAATGTTTCATTAACGCTAAGTAGTCCTTTAAGGCACTGGTCAGCCTCAACCGGTAGATAAGCGTTATAGTAAGATTGTCTGTATACTCTTTTGGTTTTATCCAAATAATAAATGGAATCGATGTAGCATTCATCAAAAGGAATTGGTGCATATCTGTAGATTTTTATTGGCTCAGAACTTAATTCCATGGATAGTATAGTGGTGAATGATGTTGTACCACCACTTAAACGGCTTTGGACTTCCAATCCGAGATTATGAATATAGTCCAGTTTAAGCTCTTGCCTTACAAAAGTTTTAATAGTGTCTGTGATGTCCGTTTTTGCAAGATCTTGAATTAGAGTAAGTCTGAAGTTTAAGTCTGCTTTAAGCTCTTCTAAGTTTGTGATGGCTAAGTTGCTCAGGCTATCAAAATAAGAATATTCTGCTGTTTGCACAAAGTTAGCTGCTTTGGCATGAAGAGTTATACCACTTACGATTTGTGGTACTATCTCCGCAAGCAATAACTGTGTAAAATCAAACTTATCATGATCTAGCTTATAAGAAAGTTTATTTACATTATTAGTCACTTCAAGTGTTCATGAAGCAAGGGATACATTTGAAACAAAAATTTGATACATAGTTGGAATTACTAAGTTATTTAGAATCATGGCCAAATTTTGCTAAATTTGATATAAAAAGTGCCTTAAAACTCCTATTTTTAAATTTGCTACAGTATAACGAAAATTTATTGACACAATTCTGTGCTAAACAAACCTTTAGATTTGTTGACATTTCTCTTAACACAGATGGAGTTAATAAAATTCATACTTACGAAATAGAGATAAATTTCCGCTTTTTATACTGTTGTTATCAATTTTGCTTTATGACAACTGAAAAACTTGCAGGTAAGGTTTAAAAATGTTGTACCAAATGTCTAAAAAGATATTTTTCAGCTTATTTTAGTGCAACTATCATGACAGGCAATCAGAACTAGTGAGGAATAATTTATTATGGAAACACAACTTTAGGTGCCCTTAAATGGTTTTAGAGAGATGTAGTATTAGTTATGCACAGTTGTATTCAGTATAATTTTTGTTATAAATGTTGTGCCAAAGTGCCTCAATAAAATGACCCTCAGAACAGGAGGAAACTGGTAGTGGATGTATCATTTATTAAATAATACATAGATATCCAATTAAAAATATTTTGATTGTGTAATTGTAAAACAATAAAATATGTATAGTCTAAATATTTTTTACAGTTCTTTATTGATATCACAATTATAAATGGTGTTAATAGGAGCTCCTTTAAATCCACAAACAATAAAATATGTATAGTCTAAATATTTTTAACAGTTTTTCATTGATTTTATAATTACCAAAGAAGACCATTAGAGCCCCATAAAATCCACAAGCAATCAATTGGGTTATGAGGTGAAAGAGCATGCATTGATGTTCCCATTTGGCCATCATAAGTAGGTAGATTAGTAATTATACAATTCATTCATACCTCTTCTCAATGCAAATAAAAGGCTTCAGTATGGAAAAAAGCATGAGGCACTCTGAAATCAGAAGAAACAAATCATGTAAATAAGTGCCCTTTTAAATCTTCATGCCACCTATTGCTTTTAAAGGCACAATTGCCTTCTTGTAAGGTTCCATATAATCATCATTTTATGGGGAATTGGAAATCTAATTACTATTTGGTGTTGTGTGAGGGTCTACAAGTGTACACAAAAAGGGCAGGGGGAATGAAATATTTTCCCCTCATCAAAGATTATTTATATATATATAGATGTTCATCACTCATTCATCACTTCTCTGGTCTGATCATACATAAATGTTCTGCTATTAAATTACCCAAGGATTGAGAAGATGATTCTATATATGTACCACTAAAAGGGTCCCTTCAACATTGCCTATTTATCCTCTCAAACATGATACTATCTTGTAAAGAAATACTTTTACAATTGCTATTTTTATTGTATAGAGGGCTCTACTTGTCTATTCTATGATGATTTGGGGGTGACTCCAAATAGGGGAAGGCAGTTCAATATTTACAGTACAAAGGTTTATTTTGTACAGCCTTCCCTTGTACAAAGGCAGCCCTAAAACATCATAGACTATACAAAAAAAGGGCATGGGGAATTAAATATTTTTCCTTCATCAAAGATTATTTATACAGGGTGCGCCACATAAATCCGGACTTTTTTTAAACAGCCATAGCGCCAAAACTACTTAACCAATCAGGACGTTTGACCCCACTATAAAAAGCTTAGGTAATGTCCTTTTTGCCCATGAAAATCTTGGGACGATGGAAGACGTGTACGCCGAGCTGGCCTTGCATATGTTCAACAAGGCAGATTCGAATTGCGCAGATAGTTTACCGTGGATTTATGACTTGGGCCTCCTAAATCTGACCTCAGGCCATCTGTAGGTGAGATGGACTAATGAAACTTGCTGGAGATACTATCAGATACCTAGTGAAAACACTAGAAAAGACTAGAGCTCTCTATCCCAGCTGACTTGGCTGAAGGACTTCAACAAAGTGGATCGTAGTAGATTTTAAGATGTAAAAACGTCAAAAATCTTGAAAATTTCTCGATTCTTGACTTCAGGGGCACACATGGAACCTTGAAACCTTTAGACTATGTATTGCGCTAATAACCCTATCTTAATCTTCATGCCATTTTAAAAAGGTATAAAATGTTGTTCTAGCTTAACTGTGGCCTAAATAAGAGCCGCCGTGTCAAAGGGTAGCTTTAAAGATGGGTTAATTTGGATCCTGCGGTTACTCACGTCCTTAAGGAGATGTGGCCTCCCAGCAGCCCCGATCTTAACCCAATGGACTTTTGGGCCTAAAGCGCCATTTAAGCATGAACCAATAGACGCGCCCATACCAAAAAGACCTCTCTCATTGCCCCTATCATGGAGAACTTCGCCTGCTTGAACAGGGACATGGTGACCAGGGTCGGCGGGCGGTTCAGGGGGCGGGTAGAGGCGGTGATTGAGGCTGGCGGCGATTTTATCAAATAATCCAACAGTCATATACCCAGGTTGCTTCCCAATTTTTAAAATTTAATAAAATCTTTAAAATTGACGATTTTATGTTTATTTGTTTAAAAATAAGAAAAAGTCCGGATTTATGTGGCGCACCCTGTATATGTATGATTTGGGGGTGCCTTTAAAAAGGATAAGGCAGTACAAAAATTACCTCATCTGAGTAAATTATGTAGAACTTAACAAATTTTTATTGTCATAATAATAAATATGTTAAATAGAACATTGATACAGGAAAGGCATTATTTCCTATAAGTTATATTTATGTGGCATTGCAATAAGTATATTTTCTAACTAAAATTTTTTCTGTATCAATGTCCTATTTTACAAAATCATTATTTTTTTAAATAGCTATTTTATTTCATACTGGGCTCTATTTGTATAGTCTATGATGTGTTGGGGCTGCCTTTGAACAAGGGAAGGCTGTACAAAATAAACCTTTGTACTGTAAATATTGAACTGCCTTCCCCTATTTGGAGTCATCCCCATATCATCATAGAATAGACAAATAGAGCCCACTATAAAATAAAAATAGCAATTGTAAAAGTATTTCTTTACAAGATAGTATCATGTTTGAGAGGATTAATAGGCAATGTTGAAGGGTCCCTCTTAGTGGTACATATATAGAATCATCTTCTCAATCCTTGGGTAATTTAATAGCAGAACATTTATGTATGATCAGACCAGAGAAGTGATGAATGATGCTTTTTAAAGTAACTGTATGAATGTAAAAAATCAAACTACTATCACAATAAAAGAAATGGCTCTAGAAATATTCTTCAAATTTATTTATTTCTTTTTAATCTAAACATCTATATATATATATAAATAATCTTTGATGAGGGGAAAATATTTCATTCCCCCTGCCCTTTTTGTGTACATTTGTAGACCCTCACACAATACCAAATAATAATTAGATTTCCAATTCCCCTTAAAATGATGATTATATGGCACCTTACAAGAAGGCAATTTTGTCTTTAAAAGCAATAGGTGGCATGAAGATTTAAAAGGGCACTTATTTACATGATTTGTTTCTCCTGATTTCAGAGTGCCTCATGCTTTTTTTCCATACTGAAGCCTTTTATTTGCATTGAGAAGAGGTATGAATGAATTGTATAATTACTAATCTACCTACTTATGATGGCCAAATGGGAACATCAATGCATGCTCTTTCACCTCATAGCCCAATTGATTGCTTGTGGATTTAATGGGGCTCTAATGGTCTTCTTTGGTAATTATAAAATCAATGAAAAACTGTTAAAAATATTTAGACTATACATATTTTATTGTTTGTGGATTAAAAGGAGCTCCTATTGTCATCATTTATAATTGTAATATCAATAAAGAACTGTAAAAAATATTTAGACTATACATGTTTTATTGTTTTACAATTACACAATCAAAATGTTTTTAATTGGATATCTATGTATTATTTAATAAATGATACATCCACTACCAGTTTCCTCCTGTTCTAAGGATCATTTTATTGAGGCACTTTGGCACAACATTTATAACAAAAATTATACTGAATACAACTGTGAATTATTAATACTACATCTCTCTTAAACCATTTTAGGGCGCCTAAACTTGTGTTTCCATAATACATTATTCCTTACTAGTTCTGATTGCCTGTTATGTTAGTTGCACTAAAATAAGCTGAAAAATATCTTTTTAGACATTTGGTCCAACGTTTTTAAACCTTAATTGCAACTTTTTCAGTTGTCAATAAGCACAATTGATAATAACTGCATAATAAGCAGTAATTTATCTCTTATTTTACAAGCATTAGTTTATTAACTCCATCTGTGTTAAGAGAAATGCCAACAAATCTAAAGGTTTGTTTAGCACAGAATTGTGTCAATGAATTTTAGATATACTGTAGCAAATTTAAAAATAGGAGTTTTAAGGCACTTTTTATATCAAATTTAGCAGAATTTTTGTCACAATTCTGATTAACTAAGTAATTCCAAATATATATCAAATTTTTAAAACTTGCTTCGCGATCACTTTCAATATGGTTAGAACTTATTAAGGGAGTTATTGTTTCAATAGCTTCCTTGATCGTGCGGATAAGTTCCATTACATCAATAAGCAAGTCCCTAATCTTATTGGTATATAACTTGCCTATGAGTTTAGTTTGTGCTGAGGTGAAAGTGCGTCCATCGTAGTTAATGTCTAATTGCGTCTTCAGGCCATCATAGATTGCTATTTCAGGCGCTGTATTGCCTATAGATATATCAACTTGAATGGATTGAATTGCTACCGCTGTGTAGCCTATATACTCTCCACTTTGATAGTGAGTGGGTATCAAATCTGTCATTGTGTTTGCTGTTGTACTATAGTAGTACATACTTAGTATTATTAATATTATCTTAGGATACATTGTTAAACAGCTAAGTTTATTTAGTAAATGCTTATATCCAAAATCAAAAGTTACTTTTCTGATTGATACACTTACACTAATAAATAAGGTCTTCACTGCTGGGAGTTCTATGATAAACTAACTTATTTTTCCAAAATCTATTTATTATCCCACTTTCGCTACTGCTAGATTCTGAGTGGGCGTTTCCGGTTTCTAACTATAATTAAAGTTTTGACATATTTTTTGTATGTAGATTGGTTATAGGCTTAATAACTAATCAAGTTCATCTCTGTTCAAGGCATATATATAGGTTGTCTAATAATATTGTTATGCCTGTGTAATTTACATGGTTTATAATAAGTATTTTAACTCAATTCTGTATATATTGGGTTATGTAGTACCATGCGTATATTTGCACAGTTTGAATTACTCGTTTGACTCTGTTTAGACTATACAGATTCAAAACTTATACATATACAATTTACCTTCTATATATTTTTGCGTATAAATATTTTTGAAGGGATCGACTTATTTAGTCGACGTGTATTGTATATGGTTGGTCTCCCCCTGTTAATAGAGAAGACGTAAATTTTACCACTGGATATATAACCTTGAGTGGGAAAATTCTACATAAATTATGATATCTCAGTTATCAAATTAGAATAACATACTATTATATTGTTCCCGAGTTTACAGGGTAAACGGAAATGTAAGTAATTGTTATTGGAGTGAACTTATACCTTTTGAAATTTGATATTTATAATTTACGTTCAATGTTTCTTTAGATATGAACTCTGTACGTGTCCAGAATTATAGGTTTTGTATTATTTAAGTTTGCATTTTTGTTATAATGGTAATTATTTCGCTGCTTATTTGTGCATAGAGAGATGAATGTGCACATATTTCTGGTTGCAGATTTTGCTTTAGCCGGAAATATAAGCGGAAGCGTATTCGTTTAGTTAATTATCTTTTAGTCCATGAGTTTATTGTAAGACTTTATAATTACTCTTTTGTATCCTCTAGAAAGTGTCAAAATATTCGTCAATTGGTTTGAAATTCTTTGATTTTGAAAGGGTATTTAACTTGTCTGTATTTATATCAGATCTCCTTTCAACCATGTTTATTTTGAAAACTTGCAATTTACTATGTACTGTGAGAGGATATGTGAGCTGTTTAGAGTTGGTCTTATGTAGAAAGTGTTGCTTTAATTAAGTCCACGAATTTTCTGTAAGTTTACCTTATATTTTTATGTGTTTTAGTTGTATTTGCATTCTTTTAATTAGCAATTAAAGCAGGTTTTGATACGTTTTGGTATTTTTAAATTAGAAATAGGGGAATTTTGTTATTTAAACTTTTAACTATCCCTGTTTCTCAGAAATTGCGTACAGCATATAATATCGCTTTAAAGAAAGAAGAGCAAAAGTGTTCTCTTCTTATAGAATGAAATATAATTTAGCTTATATGCGTTTACAACTTAAATATTTTATGGCATTTTTATTAATTATGTTTGTGTTATAACAGTTCAAACTTTTACATTGGGGCTAGTGTTTTTTTTTAAAGTCAGTAGATGAGTATTTGTTACTGCATTATTTTTAGGCTTGTTAACATAGCTTTTATGTGTCTCTGTTAAGAGTTGATACTTGTCCTTTCTTCTCAGGAAGGATATTGTTATTTTAGTCTCAGGATTAAACAAGTAATAAATTGATTCTTTGGTATATTTAGCGATACTAAATATACTTTGGTTAGAAATGTAATAAACCCTTTATTCATTCGTTGACATGATGCATTGGTATTTGGGTTATATTAAAGTTCTGAATGAATTTTCGCATAAAATTTTTAAGTTTTCAAAGATGTCTGAGTACAATATGCAATGCCAAAAAGTTTTATTTTTTTGTTTGACTGAAATTTTCTTTGAGGTTTGCAATGGCTTCTTGCTTAATTACTAGATCTTTAAAATAAAGTCATTGATGGGTGAGATTGTGGTATATCACAATATATTAGTTGCTGTGTTCTCATAATAAAAGCATGAAAAGTATAGTTTTGTTCGCACAGATCTTCAATCGATAGTTATTTTTATCACTGTTATATACAAATTATATATACTTTTGTCGCAATATGGTTTTGGGCATATATTTCAGGCATTATTATATGTTGATAGGTTAAGTATCTGACATGTGTTTCCTAGACTTAATGTTGACTGCAAGGTCACTTAAGAATTATAACTTAAGGGTTTTCAGGATAACAAAAAGAAATCTTGAATTTAGGTGTTCCAATACTGTTTTCCTTGACTTGCAAACGCAATGATAAGCTTGGTATTTTGTCACCAGGAATGATATAGTATTATATGATTATATAAGGAATAGATCAGGTGATAAAAGTGGTCTGTGAGTTCTGGCAACGCAATTTATAATAAGACTACTGCATAAAAGCTAGAGGTGGTGCCAGCTTCATTTGACAGGATTATTTTACATGTCAATATGCTAGTTAATTTACTAAAATTGGTCCAGCTGCCAAAATTATCTTAATGTCCTCTAAGCTTCACCTTTGTGCTAGTATTGAGACGAAAGTTTTATTTAACTTGAAAATATAAGTGAGATCGAGTGTGCTATTGGTTCATTTATGCATACTGTTGTGAATATGTGCATAAAAAGTCTTATTTCAGTAAAATCTGTAAGTCCATATATCTTTTGAAAACTGCTAGGCTTGCTTTCAATTTATACTGCGATAGACATGTAAACTTAGAACCAAGGAAAAGTCAAAACTTTTCAAAGTAAGTGAAAATTTTCTTAAACTAATTTTCTCTCTTTTATGTGCGTATTTTTCCACAACTTTCTTCAGAATATTTAAAATGTATGCTCAATGATTTAGACTTCGGCCTTAGATAGTTCAATCAATTTAATGATATTCCCTAAGTATACTGGGCTCCTGGGGTGGAGGAGTGTACTATCTAGGTCATGTCCTATATATTTTTTTTTATACAATTTTGTCTTGTCTATCATAAGTTGAATTTTAGTGTAAGATTTGCTCCACAAGTAATGACAGTCTTTAGGAAAAATCCCAGAGTTATTTTGGCACATCTGATTGTCCAGGACTTTTCTGTCTACTTGTGAATGTATGAAGATTCTAGAGCTATACCTTAAAACATTAGCTTTATTACTACCCAATTTTGTATATTGATCTAAAATATTAGTGTGTGAGATTGCCAATCTTAATCATATATCTTAACCTAAACTCTACAACATCATTTCTGTTTTCAACGAGTCTACTTCATTCAGGATTAGATGAGACTAGGAATTTTATTAGCATTAGGATGATAATCAGAATAAGTTCACTCATGATATGTGAGTGCCCTGTTCAATAGCTGTATGATTTAGAGTGTATCTATCAACTTGAAAAGTTAATCGATTTGATTAATGATTTTGTGTTTCGGATTGGTATAAGAATACTATTGGGTTGGTTACTAGTAACTAGGGTGATCTAGTTAATAGCTGGTGTGTTTCGGGCTATGGCAAGTTGCTCCAATTCGTCATCAGAATCATCTATTTCTGGTAGCATAGGTAGTCCATATATGAATGATCCTGTGAAATCGAAATCAACGACTACCTCTCTGACAATGGATTGGTCGCTGGACTCTATGTAACCAGTGATAACTGTATTGGTGATAGTGTGATTGGAGTTGTTGATTATTAGAGCTCTGCCACTGAGTTGTCCATCATCATTGATAATGAGTTGTGTTTGTCCAGGTAAGATCTTAACTCCTGCGTTTCTGTTTGAAATATGATCGTCGCTGAGGATCACTTGTGTTCCAGGTGCCAGGTTGAAAAAGTGGTTGATATTCATCACTATCACTTGGGTTTCTTTAGCTTTGATCTTTTTAACTACTCCTGTACAGAGCTGGAGCTCGAAGTCAGAACAGAAGACACTGATCAGTGGTCCTTCAGGGTGGAGAATAGAATACAAACACGGTGCTAATCGGTACTTGTCTGTGAAGGGAGTCCATGTTAGTTGTAGACTTCTAATACCATCCAGTCCAATTATCATAGGTGCGACATCCTCATGGTCTTCAGATACAATTGAAAAGAGAATTGGGTAATGACGGCTTGAAAATGATGTGGGACGAATCATAAGAGTTACATCTCCGGGTTCGGGGATCTTGTGATCTGCACCTGTAACTGGTGGCTCATGACTTTCTTCCAACTGATTTTTATCATCGTTCAGTACTATGCCAAACAACTTGCTATAGTACCTGGCTGATATGATGTTTTTATCTGTTGCTGAGTCAAGTAAGGCTGTCATATGTACGTCATAGTCATATTTACAATCTATTTCTTCTGGCATACAACCAGAGCAATGAAGGTACAATTTCCTTTCTTCCTCCTTAGTTGGTGTACTGTTGTCTCCTATTTGATCGTTAGGCTCATTGGGAATTATTTCCGCTGTGGTAGCTTTGACTCCACTGAGGTTACAATCTTTAGGTGATTCCATAGCATTGGTTTTAGCCCATTCTTCATATGTTTGCCTGAATACGCCACTGGGTTTCACCTTACCACTATGGTACAGTTCCATCATGGCTGGCCTTCCAGGACATAGGTGTCGAGAATGGTATAACTCTTTACCATATATCTTATAACAGTTTGTGCAGAATGCTGATGTCAATACAGTTGGGTATAACCTTCCTGTATCATCACACAATAATCTACATCCATCTGATATGTTGTGAGAATATTGTCCACATGCTACACAGTAGCGTCCAGGTGATAATCTATAAGAAGCCTGATAATCCCGCTTGGTATTCCTTTGAAAATGCCTGTCCCTGTTATCCCTGTGATAAGGTTTGGGATTGGGTGATTTTGCAGCCATTTCTCTAACAGTGGATTTTCTTTTATAATAATTTGAGATGGCCTCTATTTTGGCAGTTTGTTTGTCTCTGTGGTTAGCTCTTCTCTCTTTAGACTTCGAACTGTTGGTGTTGTTGGTTCTCTTGTGCACTACACTCTTTGTACAGTTTGTGCAGAGATTCCTCCCAACTTCAAGTGAACCACTCGTGTTAGGTCTACCAAGTTGTATTGTGTTCAGTTTCTGTGAGAGTAGAAGCTCTTCTGCTGGTTCTGCTGCTATTGTTTGCACACAGGAATCAGTTTTCCATGAATCTGGTGAGTTAGCTTGAGTTGATAGTGAGTCTAGAGATATCTCATTCAATTCAGGGCTCCTATTCTTCTCACCAATTTGTTCTGGCTCTACTAGGTTGGATATTTGTATCTCCTCATAAGCATCAGAGTCTCTAGTGTCTGTATTAGCTGAAGGGGTTTTTGTACCAGGTATTGTCGAGCGTCCCCGACAAGGAGTGGTTTCCTTATCAGCTTCATCATCCTCCTTGCCTTGCTTGCGGGAAGATGACATGATAGTTGTTGTAAAGCCTTAGAACTATTTGTAAGTCCTTTAAAAGCCTGTGAGATGTTGTACTATTTTTGAGATAAAAATAGCGAAAGTTCGAGAGGAGTACAAATAATGGGTGTAGTCTAAAACGGTTAAGAACTTGTTTAAACTAACAATTCTTTACTTTGAATTTATTTAGCTATAGATGGGTGTGGTATCTACTTCACCTATAGTTGTTTCTACGTCGTATATACTTGCGTGTGAGCTTTGATTGATATTCTGAAGTGTGCGCTAATGCACTCTTATCCTTAATTAAGCTCAACTGTAGAAACACTTCTACTTAACTTTTATATAGGTTTATTTATGAAGTCAATTTGAGCTAGTTAGCTATTCAAATTAGTTATCAAGTTAAGTAATATTTGCAGCAGAGTTAATTTGGGTAGGCTTATATACTATCACAAATTAACTTTTAGTTTGCTCAGGAGTCGACTTTCCTAGCAATGTACGGTTGTCGAGAAAAAGAAACAGCAATTTATAATCCTTGTTGAATTCTTACTTCACTCAAAGGATATGTGTTTATAGCCTACGATCTACTTATTCCTGTAAGGCTATTATGAATATAACTTACTAAGGTTCACTCCCAAAGGATCGTCTATATTCTAATGATATTGCAACAATTTTGCCTGAATGTCAAAGATCTCGCCACCTCTTACTTATAGTTGTATTAGGGGTTTTTCCTTCCAATCCTATAAAGTAATTTGCGCAAAAATTGGGGCTTCACTTATGACTTCAATTCTTATAACTGTAGTAAGATATACAATTTAGATACACCTATATTTATGTAAAGATTGTTTTCAAAATTATCTAACCGGATGTAATCTAATTATAATTAGTAGTAATACAATATTCAAGTGCAAGTTTACTCTGAGGAAATGTGAAATCCTACACTAGGTGGCCAACCTATATTGTGGAGGTTGCCAATCAAACTTCAAAGGAACCTATCAACTTTGAATTAAACAAACACTTATACTTTTGAAAACTAATCCAACTGGTTTTAGTGCACTTCTTTCTTATTTATCTAAAGGTATTCTGTTAGGTTATAAAAACTCTGGGCTATATGTAGACACACTTTTATGTTACTTGGTTATAGTCTGTGTGCTAATAAGCCTAAGTAAACATACGTTTCTCGATATATAAAGATTTTTTTTATAATAATTCCGGAAATTTAAAGACAGTAGGGTACTTTCCGTAGTACTTCTGCTACTTCTTTTAGAGACGTCCTACTCTCCCAAGGTAGGCTGCTGCAACCTCCTGCTGCGTTTGGTTTATAGAACTTTGTCTCTTAAAGCGTGCTATTCAATACATATAGGGCCTATATTGTTGACTATACTTTTATATCACTAATGGTCACTATCACTAGTAATTAACTTGTCTTCACTTTCACTGCTGAATCCTGGTGGTACATGAAATAGAAATGTTAGCATTAACAAAGTAAGTAAAAATTTAGTTTTCATGTCCTACTTATTGTTGAGTGAACTGCTTATTGTATTTATGTATGTGTTTATAAGGAACATACAAATAAAAATTTTCTAAGTTAAGATTGAATTAAAACTTTCTAAGTCAAAATAAAATAGAATCACTCTAAGTCCAAAGTTGGAAAATTTTGACTAAGTCCAAAAAGTTTCTAATGAAATTACTCTAAGTACAAAAGTCAAATAGAATTTTGACTAAGTCCAAAAAAAATTTTCGATGAAATTATGCTAAGTACAAAATTAGTGAATTTTGACTAAGTCCAAAAACTTTTCAATGAAATTATGCTAAGTACAAAATTAGTGAATTTTGACTAAGTCCAAAAACTTTTCAATGAAATTATGCTAAGTACAAAATTAGTGAATTTTGACTAAGTCCAAAAACTTTTCAATGAAATTATGCTAAGTACAAAATTAGTGAATTTTGACTAAGTTCAAAAACTTTTCAATGAAATTATGCTAAGTACAAAATTAGTGAAATTATCCTGAGACAAAAGAAATAGAATCACTCTAAGTCCAGACGTGGAGTATTTTGTCCAAGATAAAATTTCCCAACAGCTCACTTCACAAAGCTACTTTAGAGATTGCCCTTAAATCAAAAGAAATAGAATCACTCTAAGTCCACTATTGGAATATTTTGACTAAGTGCAAATCTCGCTAAGTTAAGGATTTTAAAGTCATAAAGTATTAAGAGTGTTAGAATTATCCTTCACCAAAAGAAATAGAATCTCTCTAAGTCCATAATTGGAATATTTTGGCTAAGACAGAATTACTCTAAAACTAAATTTTCTCTTAAGTGTGGAAAGTGAAATTTGTTAATCTAGTTGGAAAAATTGCAATTATTACAAGTCCAAATTTTGGTAAATTTCCAACCAAGTTCACAATTTCATAAAAGTTACTATAAGTCCAGAAATTCAAAATTCTCTCTGTAACAAAAGAAATAGAACGGTGCTAAGTCCAAAAGTGGAATATTTTGCTCAGAGCATCAGGAAATCTTTGGAAATTTTTTTTTTTTTGCTGATTGCATAAAGTAACTTGTTTATACTTATATCATTCTAACCGATCGATGTTGAGAATATCTTTGAGACTTTGAAATATTTTGTTTAACTCAAAATTTTGGAGGAAATAGTTATTTTGATACATCCGCATATAAATCAGAATTACATTAGGAATATAAGACCTATGCATGTATAAGTAAGTGCAAATCTCAGAAAATCGGTTCTAATGGTACCAAAGTATTAGTACAATTTAACTTGAGTATAAATGCTACAAGTTTGTAATAATCTTTTGGCCCTTTACTACGACTCAAGAGTACTAACTGCTTTCGGCATATTGTTTCAGAAACATGGCTCCAAAGACAATATGTATCCCAACTAACAGCGTTTCCCGTGTTCTATAAGATTTGCTCCTAAGTTTTCATTTAATAAGACAGTTCAAAATGGTCCTTTACAAATAGTATTTTGATAGCTTATAAATGAAAAGTTACTCCATGCTTGATTCTTAATAAGTTCTGGTTTAAGTATCAAAGATTCAAGTATTTCAACACTTAGAGAATTTCCGAATAAGTAAAAATCATACTAAGTCCGAAGATTTATATATATACTCTGCCACCTAGCACAACTCCTAGATTTCAAAAATCTGACTAAGTCCGAAAATCAAAGTTTTGCACATAGCTCGATCATAGATTATTCCAACCCAAGCGTTTTACTAAAGAGAGGCGGACATGGAGGTGCCGGTGTGCTGGTATTCTCTAGGGCCTCTAGAGTGTCAACCAGTGCGAGTGTCCTTATAGGGCGGCGACCAATGGCCACAAATATGCTAGCATTCTCTAGGGCCTCTAGAGTGTCAGCTAGTGCAACTGCTCGTACACGAGGCTCTCAATTCCATTTGTGTCGTGCCTTTCAGTCCCTATCTCTTCAAACGCCTCATAGTCCTAACCTTGCTCTCAAATAGTTTCACAGGTTTTGGAAAATCCGATTTTGCCATAACTACAACTATTCGATTTTGGTAAAAATACCTGCCTTAGGCGGTTCGGGTACGGTAAGGAAAAAAAAGAAAAAAAATTTATGAAGTAAAATTTTTCCAAGATACAACCGGTAAGTTGCACCATTGTGTGTGCGAATGGGGCGTTTGTCCAACTTTAGGTATGGAGACCGCTCTTCTATGAGTACTACTAAAAACCTACTTTTACTGCAATACACATAGACATTCTCATCGTCGGTTCGTTTGTTTAGAATGCTTAACCCTCTATTCCCACAAGTATAATACGAATTTGGTTGAGCTGGTGGAAGCTCAACAAAAGACCCACGCGAAGTATTATGTTGCTTTAATCTAAGAATAAATGGTTGGTTTTGATATTCGATCAGAATTATATAAGTATATTAAGTATTAAGGAAGGAAAATGTTTTTATAAAGTGTATTTATATTACAAGTGCATAAGTTAAGTATGAAAATATTTACAGGATAAGTGTTAAAATTATAAGTAGAGTAGGACAGAAATGTGCCCTAAGTCCCAAGCAGTGAATTGTGCTAAGTGTTAGAACTCTAACATAGGGCCTAAGCTCAATTCATGCTAAGTACTAAGGGGCCTAAATTTAAACTACAATGCATGCCAAACAACTAAGTCATTACCTTTTAAAGCCAGAAAGAGAAGTTGATGGTTGGAGAGTCAATAAATAACTAACTAAATTTAAGAGGTACATGCTATAACATTAGCTTTGGACCAGGATCTTAGTGTTTGTCTGTACAATTAAATGTCTGTGTGTTAATATGTGACGTAAATCAGGCATGGTTGTAGGCATACATATTTGTACTGATTATTTACATGATTACTTTAACAATAAACATAATGTCTTTAATAAACATATACTATTAACAAATCACATACAAATTACCATGAATAGGCTAGCGTTACCCATATATGGTGTCATATAGGTAGAGATAGGCCTATGAATGCATAAAAGGATACAAATATTGCCTTGGGCCTAGCTAAAGTAATTGTGTCTTGCGCCTGATTGCTACTGGATAATTGCGGGGCACACGTCAATCAAATGTTCATAATCTGCTCTATAAAGTGTTGACTTTATATCAAGCATAGATAGATAGATGTGGATGCGAAGCATTTCTGTAAAAGTCTTATATGTACGTTCAAAGAATTTGAAAATTGAGGATCGCATCTCCACTGAAGTGTTTCAAAAGGTAGATGGTTCTTGCTGCTTGGTCTGGTTGTCCGCGCCCGCTCATATCATCTTTTTCTGCGCTCTCGGTTGAGCTCAGTTGTGGTATCTAAAAGTTTTTCAGGGGTGTTACAAAATGTGTAACATACTGCTAAAAATGGTGTGCTGGTATGATCTGTACGTTCAGCCGTTTGGCAGCTCACGCTTCGTTTTTTATTAAAGAAATATGTTTGGGGTACAATGTTTGGCACTTTCGATATAAGTAAATGATAATAAAAAAACCATAGAATGCAATAATAACTTCAGAAAAATCAAAGAAAATAGTTTTCATACTTAATTAACATTTTAAAGCTTTTCTTTAAAAAGTTTAGATAAGATGCCTTTAAAAGTTGTTAATGATTTTGTCAGGGATAAAAATGTAACTTTAAAATAAGAATTACAACATATTTTTTTAATTAAATGTAAAATTTTGAACATTTTATTGATCAGTATATTTTTTAAAATGTGAAGTAGAAACCTGAATATTTTATCATGAAAATTGTGTTATGATTTGATTGTCTGCTAGATGACAAGAAAATAGATACTGACAGTACTTGTTGGTTCTTTAAAAAAAATTAGGTAGATTACTTTCAGAACCCCTCGTTTTGCAACATTATTTCAATAGAATAGAGCCATAATCTTAGTGTACTCAATATCTAGACAGCCAACCATTGTTTTAGAATTGTTCAATTTTTTAACTTCTGATGAAAACAAAATTAATGGTATTTTTGTAAATATTATACCTCCAAGAAATGGCTATACTTCCCAATCATATGTTGTGTGATATCTAAGAGAAATTATTTTGATATAATGTTATTAAAATATTCGTTGAAAAAAGTGCTATTCTAGCTTATACTTCACATTTTAAGGTGTATGATAATTCAAATAAAAGATAATGAAGATTTAAATGTATTATATTTAATTGTTAAAATTATAAAGAAAAACCTGGAAACAGTAAAAAACTGACTTTATTTTATTGACGCAGGGAAAATTTTGTCAAATATTTGAATAAAAAAACAATATAAAACAAAATGAATTATTTTTAATATAGTCACAAAAAGGCTTAATGAGTTTAGGAAATTTTTCATTTACTAACACACCCCACCCAAAGGCGTGTTAGGTTAGAAAAAACCCCCCGCAGAAACGGTTTACACAGGATGTACTGGGACCTCATGGTGGTTTCAGAACATGCTTTCCCTAAATTGAGTTAGTAGCTTCCCATAGTAGAAAATTTTAAAATTACTTTTGGTGATCAAATTTTACTTTTATTTTTAGACTACCTTCACCTAACCTGCTTTATTGTCTTATTTTTCCTTCATTTTTATCATGCAAATTCGCTCACATTACAGTTGAAATGACATATATTGGAGCTTTCTAAAAAGGTCTCTAACATTTTTCTAGCTCTAATACTTTTTGAGATATCTTATTTCAAAGTATTGCTGTAAAATCATCTTTTATACAGCAAAAAGTTGAAATATAAAATTAGTTATTTTAGAGTAAATTACAAGTATCTTCATGTAAATCTCTCTAATATTGCTCCAAATTGACCAAATTGGACAGTTAAGGTGCCTAAAACTATCTACATTCAATGGACAATCCAAATCCACACTTTTTGAGACTTTATAAGTCAACAGGAGAATGCTAAAATGTAATATCAAATAAACAAATGTAATTTAATTTTAAATAAAAATCACTTGTAAGTCATTTTTAATATTGTAAAAGGTGTTTTAAGTTAATAGAAACTCCTAATTAATTATGATTTATGATTTTATAAATCGCAGTATTAGTTTAAAGTACCTAATAGTGTATATTAACAAAAAAAAATGTGGCCTAAGAATAAATTGTTTATTTTATTATATGTGAGATCATTTATGAAAGTCTTTTAATTGCTATGTTTTCTTAGTTAAGGTGGCAAAAACTAATTTTGTTTCATAAGGCTATAAAAAATTTAAAAGGCCAATCAACTATTCTTTAAAAAAATTGCTAGAATTAGTAGATTACATTTGTGAACTGCTTGGGAATGCTTAAAATTCTAACCAATTTTTGGTTTATTTTCTATGATTATGTCTATTTTTATTAAGATATGTTCAAAATTTGTTCAAAATATCAGATGATTGTGTTTTATTGGCTTACTAATTACAAAGTGACAACTTTATACACCATAACTTACCTTAAAATCCTTGCTAAAGTCGATTATATTTCAATTTGTTAAAAAAAAAACAAGAAATATTTTTTCCTTTAGCATTTTTAAAAATCACTTCAGTATGCTCCTATTGGCTTATATAGTCTTAAAAAGTATGTATTTGGATTGTCCATTGAATGTAGATAGTTTTAGGCACCTTAACTGTCCAATTTGGTCAATTTGGAGTAATATTAGAGAGATTTACATGAAGATACTTGTAATTTTCTATAAAATAACTAATTTTATATTTCAACTTTTTGCTGTGTAAAAGAGGATTTTACAGCAATACTTTGAAATAAGATATCTCAAAAAGTATTAGAGCTAGAAAAATGTTAGAGACCTTTTTAGAAAGCTCCAATATCTGTCATTTCAAATGTAATGTGAGCGAATTTGCATGATAAACATGAAAGACAAAATAAGACAATAAAGCAGGTTAGGTGAAGGTAGTCTAAAAATAAAAGTAAAATTTGATCACCAAAAGTAATTTTAAAATTTTCTACTATGGGAAGCTACTAACTCAATTTAGGGAAAGCATGTTCTGAAACCACCATGAGGTCCCAGTACATCCTGTGTAAACCATTTCTGCGGGGGGTTTTTTCTAACCTAACACGCCTTCGGGTGGGGTGTGCATAGTATTTAAACCGTATGCAAAATTGCGTAAATAAACAGGAATAAGGTATAAGAAAGAAGCGAAATTATTCTAAAATAATATTTGGGGGGCAAATGGAGAGGTGGTCAATTTTTACGATGTGTTGCCCCCAAACGACAGCTGAAAAACACGTATAGGTTTCATGTTTTTTTCCCGAATTAATTTCGTTATTGGTATAAGCTGGTAAATAAAGGATTCTGTTAAAAACAAAATTACATTTTAGGACTTAATTATAGTAATGCTTCTCTTAAATATTTACCTTTTTGAATAAAAAGTGGTTTTCTGCAAAGGTGTATCTAAAGAGTATCTAATTGCTAAAGATATCATTATTTAAAGTATAAAATCGATAGGACATTTCTAAAAAGTCTAAAAAGAGCTAACCATGACGTGCATACGGACCCAAGTTATAGAAAAGCTTAAAAAAGAAAAAAAAATGTTGTAGTTAATTTTACAATATTTATTGTACATTATAAAGCATGTTGTCAAAATATTAACAAAATAATTATAATTCTAAATACAAATTTTATATTATATACACTAATAGGATGTCATTTCTTATGTATGTATGCATGGTCAATACTATCTCATAAACGGCTGGGAGTTTATATTACACTGATAAAAATTCTGTGCGCAAGTGGCGATGTATTTAGTAATATGATAAATTAGAGATTTTACGGATATTACGGATATAAATTGGATTTTGTGTCAGAAAGTAAAATATTTTTTTTAATTCTCTTGTGAAATTATTTACATTACTCTCATTCATTTAATAGAGAGAGGATCAATATTGTCAGCTCTCATCTGGATAGAGAGAGGATCCTCTTCAAATATTTCTTCTTCTTTAATTTCTTCCTTGATATAAACTTCTTCACATTCAATTAAACTAATAGATACAGAAGTTGGAACTGTATTATTATAGCTTTTACATGAGTATGGCTTCTCACAGGTATGAAGTCTTTTATGGACAGTCAATGTACTTTTATCAGAGAAAGTCTTTTTACATTGATCACAAGAGTATGACTTCTCACCCGAATGGGCCCTTTTGTGCTGAGTCAAATGGCTAGTTTGAGAAAATGTCTTTCCACATTGATCACATGAATATGGCTTCTCACCTGTATGGATTCTTTTGTGCTTAGTCAAATTAGCAATTTGAGAAAATGTCTTTCCACATTGATCACATGAGTATGGTTTCTCACCTGTATGGACTCTTTTGTGTCTAATAAAAGAACTATTATCAGAGAAAGTCTTTTCACATTGATCACATGAGAATGGTTTATCACCAGTATGGATCCTTTTGTGTCTAGTCAAAGCATCACTTTGTATGAATGTCTTTTCACATTGATCACATGAGTATGGCTTTTCACCTGTATGGATCCGTTTGTGTTTAGTCAAATCACTATTCTTAGAAAATGTCTTTCCACATTGGTCACATGAGTATGGTGTCTCTCCTGAATGGATCCTTTCATGAAGGGTCAAGTTATTTTTCCGTGCAAAGGTCTTTCCACATTGATCACAAGTATATGGCTTCTCGCCGGTATGAACTCTTTTATGGTTAGTCAAATTACCACCAGTTGTGAATGTCTTTTCACATTGGTCACATGAGTATGGCTTCTCACCTGTATGGACTCTTTTATGTATAGTAAAATCACTATTACTAGAAAATGTCTTTTCACATTGATCACAAGAGTATGGTTTCTCTCCAGTATGAACCCTCATATGAACAACCAAGCTATCTCTCCGTGTAAAATTCTTGCTACAAATATCACAGGTATTCATGATGGTATATCCTCTCTCAATCTTCTGAAATTATTTATGTGAATTAGAATAAGAACAAGATATATTTTTATTTAGATATTTCTAGGTGAGCAACTAAAACAAGGATGACAATATACAATACATAGAAGATTTTATTTTTCAACTGTTTTATTCAAAATGTTTAAAAAGTTAAAGCTAAATAATCATCATGTTTAAAAGGGACAAACGGTTTCCTAGTAATAATTATATAGATCCGATGCTTTCTCATTTATACCTAACTGTTGATTCTTGAAGAAATCATCAAAATCATTAAATTATCCTTACATGCCTAAATTAACATAAGAGCTATCCTTCACCTAAGTACTGACGGAAATTGTAAGGTAAAAGTAATAAACAAGGAGGACAACATCTATAAAAGCGAAGCTTAACAAATCAAACGAACAAACTTACAATGAGGATGATATAGGCGGGGTTAAATTTCAATAATTTTTGGTGTGATAATAAAAATTGGGATAAAATGAAACATAAGTATAGATCATCAACACATTAGAAAGCAGAAAAGAAAGCTGTACAATTTATATGCAGGAAAAATAATTTTAACAGTGTTCAAATAAAAAAACAACATGACAGAAAGACAGACGGGCGTAAAAAAGAGGGGGGGGGGGTAGTGTTTACTGTAAACCCTAAAATGGTAAATCTTTGCTTTATTCTTTTTAAGATAGTAGGCTGGATTTTCTTAGAATTGCATTATTCCCACAACATAACTTATTGACGTTTAAAAAAAAATATATTTCGTCATCTTTCTTCTAGAGGATAGGGGGGGTAATTATAAAAGCAAAGCTTGACAAATCAGACTGATAACCTTACATTGACAAAAATAGAGTGATTGCATAGAGGCTAATATGCTTTTATATACTCCTCTCCCTTATTTATTGTTTATAATCAAAAAATATTTATCAACTACTCCTAATTTAATTGTTCTAAATCAATGGGCCAAGTTATATTTAAATAATTAAAATAATATAAAAATTGGGGACGGGAGGAAATAGAACTGGCAATAACTTTTTTATAGAAGAAAAACATTGATAACAATATCTTGAAAAACCAAGCTCAACAATTAGACTGTCAGAAAAATCACACAAAACCTTAGCAATTTATTTTTGATAAAAGTTGAGAATATGCATATTTCTTATTAAAAATGCTTCAGAGCAGTACAGACAATTTGGAAATAGTCAGCAAATTATTTACAAAACAAGGATGACAACATCCAAAAAAGTGAAGCTCTGAAACAGTAAGACAAAGGAACATTAACACTTGTAAAGTGACTGAACTGAATAACCAGAATAAATTTATAAAATCAGAAACAAGCTGTAATCACTCCACAGGGGCAGCATAGGCCGCTGATAATTTGCCAGTTTTTCTATAACAATGTGGCTTTTTTATGGATATTGGATAGGATTGTCAGCCCTAAGCCCTATGATTGCAGTGTAAAGCTTCCATTTGCCCATCAGACAACAAACCCTTTGATTGCACGACCTTTGTCTGAGAAGTCCTAAATGTACATGGTAGTGAGTTGCGCCTGTTTTTTGGCCAAGGCATCTCTCCTATTCTAACTATTTATGTCGTGCACCTGACATAGCAGCAGTAGGAACCATTTTTAACGTCTTTAGATCTGATGCAGTGTCGGAACGAGATTCGAACCTATCACCTTCCCGACGACGAGCGGATGCGCTACGTGTTAAGCCACAGTCGCGGGAATAAATGTATAAGTCTAAACAAAATTATAAATAAAAGGGGGAGGTAGGTTGTGCTAAAATTCCGTAAAGGTGTGAGTTTTAAGCCTTAAAAGCAGTAGGTAGTAGAACAATAAAATTTATGTTAACTTTAAATAAAATTTTTTTTGTACATTCTTTTCAATGATGAATACACATATTTAGTTAATATTATCGTTTTACTACTGTTTTTAAGCTTCAAAATTCACACCTCTATGGAATTTGAGCACAACCTACCTCGCCCTTTGTTGCAAAACTGCTTAATTACAGGATACTGTTTAAAGAACATACTTACAATTTAAGGACTTTATTATAGAAATGATTACTTATAACATTGTACATTGTTGTAATAGGAATCAGTATTTAAAAACTCAGAAGAGGATAATTATATCATATAAAAATTTGTTGTCAAAAAAGTAAAAAATCAACATTTTAAATGAACGTACAGACATTCTGGTAATTATTATACAGTTGCTACGCTTTCTAAATTGTACCTAACTGTTATAGGAATTATCATGCAAAGTTTGAAATCGATAAGACAATCCTAACATGACCAAATTAACGAAAAGAGCTGACCGTTACGGATGGTCAGACCGTAATTATAGAAAATCTTCGCAGTTAAAGATATAAATACCTTATAAAATAAAGTAGATCCGTATGATGGATTTTTCTCTGTCCACTGTGAATGTTAGTTGCTGACTGACATTGATTCAATTATAAACCTAAATTATAAACAATAGTTAACTCTTGTTCTATAAATAATAAAGCCTCACAAAATCTCCGCCCATTTACTTAAATATAATGCTCAATGCGTGGACTCCTCCCTTTTTCAATCAGAAACTGGACAAGCTAATTTTTTTATAAAGGGTGTGTAGTTATTTTAAAGAAAATTCTGGCGGTAAATTATTGTTTAGATAAATGAGAAACTTGAGTAGGTTCAAGAAAAGATTTGGTTACAAAAAAGTGTCATGAAAAATTGTCATATAAATTGAATGGATATTATAGGTAAGTTTGTTAAGAAGTAAAACTCCCCCCTCCCCCCTCAAAAAAATATTTGGAATTTATCCACCCTCCCCAAACTAAACCCTTTATAACCCCTAAAAAATGTGCTCTTCTCACTATGGTTAAGAGCCCTTGGTTTTTACAATTAAGATACAGCTTACCCGAGAGGTAAATCTTTTAGATGCGTCTTTTAACCAAATAATGATAAAATACCCCCCCCCCCCCCACCCACAAAAAAAGGCTTTGAGTTCCTTGACAAGCATCTAACATTTTTATTATCGGCGAATATTTACAGCCCTTTCCTTATGAATATAAATATACTCAAAGATCTTGCAAACAGCTACACAAATCAGGAAAGTTTATCATTGGCCACAAATAGGAAAATAACACCATTAAGGTAGTTGTCACTCTACCTAAGAGATTTGACTCTCTTTATTTCCTCTTGGGGTAAAACCTTTAGTAATAAAAAAGTGAATAACCTGTGTGTTTGTTTCTTGTTGATATCTATACTCTGTGCATTTTTATTTGTTAGAAATTAATCTGAAAATAATATATATTTATATTAGACAATTATTTTATTTACACTACAAGAAAAATAAACAAATAAATGATGTGTCTTTATACTGAAAACAATAAAAACATTCGCATAAAAAAAATTAACAGTAATGTAATTGAAATAAAATGGAGACAGGATTAATGTGGAGATCCTGTAAAACCAAGTGTAAGGTAAGTTTATTTAGAATTTAGAAACAACATAAAATATTCACATATTAATTGAAATAAACACAATAGCTACCTATTTATAAATGAATTAAAAATTGCAACAAATAAATATAAAATGCAGATTTTTAATGTGAAAAATAAGATTTAGATTTTTATTTGAATTGAGCATTGATTCTGTCTCTCTAAATAAACATTTGTATCTAATGACAATTAAAGGTTTATATTTTATGATGAACAATATCAATAGTATCAATTCTATCTTCATCATAATTCTGTTGACAAGAAAGAGGATCTTCTATTTTAATATTTTCTTCAATATTGTCAGCTCTCATCTGGATAGAGAGAGGATCTTCATCAAATATTTCTTCTTCTTTAATTTCTTCTTTAACATCAATTTCTTCACATTCAATGAAACTAATAGATACAGAAGTTAGAACTGTATTATTACAGGTTTTCATCAATTCTAAATGTCCCTGGGATTTTTTGATATATCTGAACTAGAGATATAATCTTTATCACAAAGTTTACATGAGAATGGCTTCTCACCAGAATGACTGCTTTTATGTCTAGTCAAATGACTATTTCTGTTAAAGGTCTTTTCACATTGATCACATGAATATGGTTTATCTCCAGTATGGATTCTTTTATGGACAGTCAAATGGCTAATTTGAGAAAATGTCTTTCCACATTGATCACACGAGTATGGCTTCTCACTAGTATGAATTCTTTTATGTCTGTTCAAGTGACTGCTAGTCATAAATGACTTTTCACATTGATCACATGAGTGAGGTTTCTCACCAGTATGAATCTTTTTGTGCTGAGTCAAATTACCTTTATCAGAGAAAGACTTTCCACATTGATCACATGAGAATGGTTTCTCACCTGAGTGGATCCTTTTGTGCTGAGTCAATGTACTTCTAGTTGTAAATGTCTTTCCACATTGATCACACGAGTATGGCTTCTCACTAGTATAAATTCTTTTATGTATGTTCAAGTGACTGCTAGTCGTAAATGACTTTTCACATTGATCACATGAGAATGGTTTTTCACCAGTATGAACTCTTTTGTGCTTAGTCAAATTAGCAATTTGAGAAAATGTCTTTTCACATTGACCACATGAGAATGGCTTTTCTCCCGTATGGACCCTCATATGATCAACCAAGTGAGATTTCTTTGTAAAATTCTTGTTGCAAATATCACAGGTATTCATGATGATATATCCTCTCTCAATTTCCTGAAATAATATTTGAATTAATAAAAACATATAATATATTTTTTCCAATGTTTTCAATTAACACAACATTCAGGAAACTGAAACAAGGATGACAACTTCCATAGAAGCAAAGCAAGAAAAACAGACGGCAAAACACGCAACAAAAATTGTAAAAGTCATATCTAAGTTGTTGTCAATAAAGCTAAATAATTTTTAAAGAACAAACGACCTTTCTTTAACAATTTTACAAATCCTTTCCTTATTGTTAAAGGATTCATCAAGATAATTCTGAAATGCCTAAATGTACGATAAGAACTACTGTTATAGCCGTACAGACAAATGTAAGAAAGCTTCGCTTTAAAATTGTAGAAAGAAAGTAATAAACAAGGATGACAACATTTGTAAAAAGCAAATCTGACAAACATGGAATTTACAGCATTTATATTTGTGTACATAGGTTGATATTGTTTTACAACCCAACCAACTCCACCCCCCTCTCCCCAGATTTAGTTTTTATAATTATTTTTTATAATATTTAGCAACTCCTCCTACTTTAATTGTTCTAAATCAATGATGAGTAGGCGGAATTACAATTTAATATATGAGGCAGGGGAGTAAAATGAGGGATTTCAAAGTTTGGGGTAAGCACCCCTTTACCCCCATCCCAGGACGTATATGAGTTAGGGTGGTAAGGTAAATATAAATAATACATTCATATAAAACTGGATAAAGGTTTTATCATAGAAGAAAAACACTGATGATAACATAAACCAGACTAGCAGAAAAATCCAGGTTTCTAAAGGGACAATGGCCAATAAATTGATGTAAATTGTACATTCTCTATGATAACGCACATAATTACCCCTTCTGTAGATTAAAATTAGTTTTAAAAACGATTGAACACTCTACGTAATGAATCAAACAATTAAAATTCACTAGTATTCCCGCAGTTGTTAAGCAAATGAATAAGGAAACATTATTATATAAAACTTTGGGGACCTCTGAGAAAAATCTACAATCTCAGCTTTTATCAAAGATAAACTTGAATAACAGCCGAGAAATTCACATTTTCTCCGCTCCATTTCTTTCTAACAGATAGATGGACGAAAAGACGATGAAAATGAAATTTAAGTGCAGTTAGCTTGGTATACTAAAAATCAAATACTTTGGATAAGGCATAAATTGTTAAAAACCAGGATAATTTTTACAATTTTTGATAATAGTTTATCTAATGCAGAGTTTCGTAAAGAATAGTAAAGTAAAAGAATAGAGGTTGGCAAGGGTCAAATAAATGTATGTTTAATGTTCAAGGATCGGAAACCCTGTAGTGACTTTCAATTGGGTCTTTAAAAATCAGCCTTTAGCATCTGAAATGTTAAAACAGCTAAAAAGAGAAATAAAATTGAACAGACAACAAATTTAAACTTAACTATTTCTGGAGTAAATAACAAAAGAACTACAAATACCTTTTATCATATAAAGTAGATCTGTATAATGGATTTCTCTCTGTTCACTATAAAGGTTAGTTACTGACTGACAATGATTCAATTATCAACCTAAATCATAAACAATAGTTATATTCATTAAACAATTAACTAAATCTCCGCTCATTTACTTAAATATGATGCATAAGGCGGACTCCTCCCACTTTTAATCAGAAACTGGACAAGCAAATATGATATGGTGTTATTTTAAATAAAGATAATGGCGGCAAATTCAGGGAGGGAGGAGACATTGAGCTGATTATTACACTAGTCCCCAAAGGTTTTATAATTAAGTTTTCTTTTTAGTTTGACCAACAACTTTGGGGACTATAAATGCATTCCGATTTGTGGGTATATTAAGATGAGTGTCCAAACGTTTCAACCAAAAATTTATATCTACACAAGGAGTAATTTTGTGTATGAATATTAGGGATGTACATTAAGTTATCGGCCAATGTCTTATACCTTTATATTCCTGCGGGAAATTAGGAAGAAAAATATACTAACTTTAAAATAGGGAAATTATTCTTTATTTATATGAAATAGTCTGTTTAGAAAGAGCACAATTCAAAGGTTACTTGAAGTGCATAAACTGACAGATAACAATATTGTAGATTTGCTTTCCATATTAAACATGATATGAAAATAAAACAAGATATCCTTACATCCTTATAATAAAGTAACAGGATTTCTGTTTGTCTATCTGTTTAAAATGATCTCGCTAACCACTGAACCGATGTGATTCCCCTTTACAGGGTAGCTTCTCATAAGTCCTGGGAAGGGTTATACTTAATTTGAAGGAGGGTACCACCACCCTAAAAAACAAAATTCCCCACTCCAAAAAAATAAATATTTTTCTCTTAAAATATAAGATAAAATATTTTGTTATTGGATGAAAATCCCTTCTAAATCAAGTGCCTCTAGAGGCCTCTCGGGGGCGTAGCCGCTATTACAAAAATATGAACCCATTGGCATGTGTTGTAATTACAATTAATTGACAAACAAAAAACATTACAACTTTATAAAATAGGAAGAAATGTTAATTTTATAACATTCTATTATAACAGAATTATGCAAGAAATATTGTTTACCTGATTTCATCTTATATAGTGGATCCAATGAAGGCTAGAAGAATTCAATTTATTTCATATCATTTCATTGTTTTGCTTTATCTGAAAAAATATTATAATGAAAAAAAAATATAAGTTTTCATTTGCAAAATAGAAAAAAATAATTTTAAACAAAATCATCTTAAAATAACAGTAAAAGTAGAAAAATTGTATTTACAAAATAAAGATAAAAAATATTATGATTATTTTTCATATTGAAATTAATACCTAGAATATTTACAAATTCAGATATTTTATAAAGGAAAACCTATTTATTTATCAGATTTTAATCTTATGCTCAATGATATTAATTGTATTTATCATATCTTCATCTGAATTTTGTTCACAAGAAAGAGAATCATTATCCTGAATTTCTTCTTCTATTTCCTGTTTTATAGTTTCTTCAACATTCTCAGCCTCCATGTTGATAGTGAGAGGATCGACATCTACAGTTTCTTCTTCTTTTATTTCTAGTTTAATATCAGCAAAACTTTTAGAAGCAGAAGATGAAACTGTATTCTTGGAATATTCTAACGTTTTGAGATGTCCAGCTGATTTTTTATGATGTGACAGGTTTGAACTATTGAAAAAAAGATTTCTGGCATAATTCACAAGAGAATGGCTTCTCTCCTGTATGAATCCTAATATGGCGATTTAGTTCTAGATTTGAACGGAAAGCTTTTTCACATGTATCACAAGAGTATGGTTTCTCTCCTGTATGATGGATCCTCTTATGTACTGCTAACTCATCACTTCTATGAAAAGACTTTTTACATATATCACAAGAGTAAGGCTTCTCACCAGTATGGATCCTCTTATGGACAGTTAACTGATTATTTGTCCGAAATGCTTTTTCACATGTATCACAAGAGTATGACTTCTCACCAGTATGGATCCTCTTATGAATATTTAAACTACTTTGTTGTGAGAAAGTTTTATCACATGTATCACATGAGTATGGTTTCTCTCCAGTATGGATTCTACTGTGAATTGTTAAACCATTTCTATCTGTAAATGCTTTCTCACATGTATCACATTTGAAATGATTTCTAATATGTAATGTTAAAAGGCTTTTTCTATCGAATTGCTTGCAGCAGATATTATACTTCATGATGGATTATGAATTGCACCTGAAATAAATATCTTTAAGAGAGCATAAGCATCTCCCCCCCCCCCCACACGCCTATTTTTAACTACTTAATTAAATACCTGTGGTGTACAAGCCCTATGGTGCTACTCTTACCCTATATAACTTTACCTAATCTGACCAAATGTAAATAAAACATAACATATGAAAGAATACTCCCTACATACATAGAAATGGGGGAGGGGTGTCTGAGTTTGACTGAGCACTTTGAGAGAAACCATTATTATTTCAAATGAAAGAAAAAAATTTCCAGTGGCCTTTTCCCATTATAGCTAGGTTTGTACTACACACCAACAAAAAAAATCATACCTTTACTTATATCAAGATTCCTTAAAAGAGATAAGGATTATTTTCAGTGGTCTTTATATGGACAGACAGACATTTAATTACTTTAATTTGATAACATAAAACATACCTAAGGCAAAGCTCTAAAATGGTAGGACAAATGAACATTAACACATTTAAGAATCAAAACTGAATAAGCAGAATATAAATGCATAAGTCTAAACAAGATTGTAAGTTAATTTGTTGCAAAGCTGCTTAAGATCTTGATTATAGAGATGCTTCGTTATAACATTGTACTTAGGAATTTGATGAATATGATAATTATAACACATAAAATTTATTTTATCAAAAAGTTAAAAATCAACATGACTTAAATGAACGTATGGACATTCCTGTAACGAATATAGAATTGCTACGCTTTCTAAATTGTACCTAACTACTAAGGAATCACCATGACAAGATTGAAATCGATAGGACAATTCTAACATTCTAAGAGCAAACAATTCCGGATGGACAAACCCTAATTATAAAAAAGCTTCGTTTATAAAAATCAGTATTGAATAGCATAAGAGAGTGGCTTTGAGATAGATTCTCAATCTCCACAAAAAAATCCGCAATAAATTTTTCTTATATAAATTTAACATACCCCAGAGCATTACCAACAGACAAATGGACCATGTAAATTAAATATTCGATGTTCATTGAAATAGAGAATCTTTACAAACAAACAAAAAAAACAGTCTAACTTGAATAGCATCCGAGAAATTCAAATTAACCCCGCTCTATTTCTTTCTAACAGATGTATGGACAAAAATACGTTGAAAAATTAAATTAATGAGTAATTAGCTTGGTATACTAAAAATTAAATACTTTGGATAAGGCATAAATTGTTAAAACTCGGGATATATTTTTGCATTTTTTGAAAATAGTTTAACTAATGAAGAGTTTCATATAGATCAGATATTAAAGAAAAAGAATAGTGGTGGCAGGGGTTAAATAACTGTGTTCAACGTTCAATATCAGACAACAAATCTAAACCCAACATTTTCTGTAATGAAGAACAAAAGAACTATAAATACCTTATAATATAAAGTAGATCTGTATAATGGATTTCTTTCTGTAAAAGTTAGTTACTGACTGACAATGATACTTTTGTCAACCTAAATCAAAAACAATAATTAACTCTTGTTTTTTTTTAAAATAAAACCTCCCAAAATCTCCGCCCATTTACTTTAATATGATGCTTAAATATGACTCCTCCCACTTTTAATAAAAAACTGGACAAGTAAATACTTTTGTTAAAGGGTTGTGATGTTCTTTTAAAATAAATAAAGATTTTGGTTGCAGCTTTCGCAGAATTCCGTAATGGTGTGAGTTTTAAGACTTTAGAATAGGAGTAGAACTCTAAAATTTTGGGATGACAGTTGCTCTAATATGGTACAATATAGAACTGTGAAGAAACTCCGCCAAAAACCACCGCTGACGCCGAAAACCGGTATGTCCCGCCAAATTTTTTTTGGCTTTTCTCGTTAAAGGGATAGTTCTATGAAGTGTATTTAAAGAGTTAAGGTACTTAGAGTAGTGAACTTTTATATGTCTTAGTAGAATATATTAGGCATTGGATAGATATGATTATATGTTAAAGAATTTTTAACATTGACCAGACCAAACTTTTTTTATTTAACAATATCTAAAAAAGTTAAAGTGATTTGCCACATAAATTACATGAGAATGGTCTATTTTTTTCCAAATATGTATAGCCAAAACACCAATATGAGAGAATCTTTTTCCACATATTTCACAAGAGTTATAAAAAAATTGAACAGGGGTTCCCCTTGGGACAAGTTACTTAAAAAACATAAAAAATAACGTCCGGTTCATTATAGGACAGGTTTTCTATAGATTCTTTTTAAAAAGAAAACCGTCCGGTTTACTTACAATATACACATTATCTCACGCGGAAATACCAACTAACCATACTACATATAATATATATATATATAAAAAGACCATTCTCATGTAATTTATGTTGCAAATCACTAACTTTTTTAGATATTGTCAAATAAAAAAAGTTCGGTCAGGTCAATATTAAAATTCTTTATCACAATCATATCTATCCAATGCCTATTATATTCTACTAAGACATATAAAAAGATCACTACTCTAAGTACTATACTAAATATTTTATTGGTCATTCTTTGTTGTTATGCATATTTTGTTGTATAAAAAGTTTGAAGTTCTATTAACTAGTAAATGCTATGTAAAGTTGTATTTATGACAATAAAGTTTTTGCCATATATAACATGTAACGAAGTTGAAAACAAAAATGAAAAACTAATTTTTTAAGGAAAATCCCTGGTCAAATCTTTTAATTTTAATCAATAACTTTATATTATGCACTAATACGTTATTTAAAATAGAAAAAACTTACAGTTCACTATTTTTTTTTAAATGCACTTCGTGAAACTATCCCTTTGAATATTAAAATCATGTACACACTTTAACAAAAAGAAAGTATCAGAAGAAAATATAGGGAAAATTTTTTTTTTAAAAAAGCTTGTCTAAATTTCTCAAATGATTCAAAATTGTCTAATTTGGCGAGAAAAAAATCGGCGGTTTTCGGCGGGAGCGGCCGCCGTTTTTTCACAAATCCACGTATCCATTAAAGCAACAATTTTAGAGTTCTACTCCTATTTTTGAGTCTTGAAACACCCACCTTTACAGAAAATACGCGAAAAATATGACCCTGATATATGTATTTTAATATAATGTAGCATCTATAACAAAACAAATGTAAACTGGGCACCTAAGAAATTAAATTACCTTTCATGAGTTTATTACATAATAAAAATTCCTCTACGGATTTCTCTCTGTTCACAATGAATGTTAGTTACTGACTGACATTGATTCAATTATCAATCTAAAATAAAAACAATAGTTAATTCTGTTTTTATAAATAGAACCTCACAAAATCTCCACCCATTTACTTAAATATGATGCTTAAACTTTTAATCAGAAACTGAACATGTTATTGATAAAAGGTTGTAATGTTATTTTATAATGAATAAAGATTCTGGTGGCAGATTATTATTTATCATGCATTATTTGATGATATACATTTTCAAAATATAAAAATGTTATTTGATGATATAGATTTTTAAAATATAAATATGTTATTTTGTCAACATATAATATAAATGTAATTTAGCGGCCTAAACAGAATAAATATGAACTTAATACGGACAGACGATTAAAATTGGAGAAAGGCTTTGTACATAAAATATGATAAGAAATAAGAGTACCTTTCATGAGTTTATTCCACAATCAAAATTCCTCTACAGATTTCTCTCTGTTCCCTGGAAATGTTAGTAACTGCCTGGCATTGATTCAATGAACAATCTAAAATAAAAACAATAGGTAGGTAACTCTTGTTTAATATTAAAACCTCATAAAATCTCCGCCCATTTACTTAATCAAGATGCTCAACGCGGACTCCTCCCACTAATACCTAATCAGAAACTGGACAAGCAAATCTATTTTTTGTTAAAAGGTGTGGGGTGTTATTTTTTAGATAAAGATTCTGGCGGCAAATTATTGTTTAGATAAATGAGAAACTTAAATAGGTTCAAGAAAAGATTTGGTTACAAAAAAGTGGCATGAAAAATTGTCATCTAAATTGAATGGATATTATAGGTAAGTTTGTTAAGGAGTGAAACTCCCCCCCCCCCCCCCTCAAAAAAGCACTATATAATGGTTGGAATTATATTAGATTATACCAATCCCCCCTCCTCCTTGAAATCCCTCAAAAACATTTGCTTGCCCTTGGTTTTAACAAATAAGAAGGCACAATTTCCCTTTTAAAAACTGCACTGGTTATAAACCGTCACTAATAAATTAGGGGGTAATCAGCCCCCTTCCCCCGTTTACCCAAGTGATAAAACTATTTTATGCGCCATTTACCCCAACCAATTTTAAATTACCCCCCCCCCCCCCCTAAAAAAGTCATGGATGTCCTTGACATGCAATTAAATCTTCAAGGATTTACAGCCACTTAATTGTCTAAATATAAATCACAAAGATCTCGTAAACAGCTACAATAATCAGGAAAGTTGGCCAAAAATATCGCTTTTAAGCTTTTAGGAAGGTGAAGGAAGTTGTTAATCTACCTAAGAAAAATAAAATAAGGAAGATAACACCCAGAAAAGCAAAGCTCTAAACTCAAAAGATTGGACAAACGAGTAATAATTTTTGCTGATTGTCATAACATAAATATATAAGTATATAAATAAAATTGAACATAAATTAGTTTCAATATTGCTTAAATACAGGATACAGTATAGGACATATTTAATTGTTTGGATTTTAAAAAAAAGACGCCTAGCTTACAATAATTATGATTATATAGTTACTATGCTTCCTAAATCGTGCCTAACTGTTATAGCTATCACAATGCAAAGTTAAAAAGAACAATTCTAACATGTCTAAATTAAAGAGTTTACCATTACGGACATATGTAAGTACAGACGGAAGGACGGAGGTACAGACTGACTGACTCCAATTACAGAAATATTTAGTAATAAAGTGAATAACCTGTGTGTGTTTGTAAACAAAATTAGGAGAAAACTTCTTTCTTATTGATATCTATACTCTGTGCATTTTTTCTTTGTTTGAAATTAATCTGAAAATAATATATTTACATTAGACAATTATTTTCTTTACACTACAAGATGAATAAACAAATTAATGATTTGTCTTTATACTAAAAAACATAAAAATAATGTTTAGTTAATTTTACAATATTTATTGTACATTATAGAAACATGTTGTCAAACAAAATATAACAAAATAATTATCATTCTAAATACAAATTTTATATTATATACACTAATAGGATGTCATTCCTTATGTATGTATACATGGTCAATACTATTTCATAAACGGCTGGACAAACAGTTCAATAATTTAGGGAGTTTATATTACACTGAATAAAAAGTCTGTGAGCAAGGGGTGATGTATTTAGTAATATGATAAATTAGAGATTTTACGGATATAAATTGGATTTTGTGTCAGAAAGTAAAATATTTTTTTTAATTCTCTTGTGAAATTATTTACATTACTCTCATTCATTTAATAGAGAGAGGATCAATATTGTCAGCTCTCATCTGGATAGAGAGAGGATCCTCTTCAAATATTTCTTCTTCTTTAATTTCTTCCTTGATATAAACTTCTTCACATTCAATTAAACTAATAGATACAGAAGTTGGAACTGTATTATTATAGCTTTTACATGAGTATGGCTTCTCACAGGTATGAAGTCTTTTATGGACAGTCAATGTACTTTTATCAGAGAAAGTCTTTTTACATTGATCACAAGAGTATGACTTCTCACCCGAATGGGCCCTTTTGTGCTGAGTCAAATGGCTAGTTTGAGAAAATGTCTTTCCACATTGATCACATGAATATGGCTTCTCACCTGTATGGTTCCTTTTGTGCTTAGTCAAATTAGCAATTTGAGAAAATGTCTTTCCACATTGATCACATGAGTATGGTTTCTCACCTGTATGGATTCTTTTATGTCGAGTCAAGTCACTACTAATTGTAAATGTCTTTTCACATTGATCACATGAGAATGGCTTTTCACCTGTATGGGCTCTTTTATGGACAGTCAAATTATATTTTTGAGAAAAAGTCTTTTCACATTGATCACATGAGTATGGCTTGTCACCTGTATGGATTCTTTTATGTTTAATCAAAGCACTATTGCTAGAAAAAACCTTTGCACATTGATCACATGAGTATGGCTTTTCGCCAATATGGAATCTTTTGTGTCGAGTCAAGTGACTACTAGTTTGAAAGGTCTTTTCACATTGATCACATGAATATGGCTTCTCTCCAGTATGGATTCTTTTGTGTTTAGTCAATTCATTTCTTTGTCTGAATGTCTTTTCACATTGATCACATGAGAATGGTTTTTCACCTGTATGGATCCTTTTATGGACAGTCAATTCACTATTTTGTGAAAATGTCTTTTCACATTGATCACATGAGAATGGCTTTTCACCGGTATGAATTCTTTTGTGTACATCCAAACTACTATTCTTGGTGAAAGATGCTCCACATTGGTCACATGAGTATGGTTTCTCACCAGTATGGATTCTCTTATGGACAGTCAATTGACTTCTATCTTTAAATGTCTTTACACATTGATCACATGAGTATGGTTTCTCACCCGTATGGATTCTTTTATGTACAGTCAAGTGACCACTAGTTGTAAATGACTTTTCACATTGATCACATGAGAATGGTTTCTCTCCTGTATGGATCCTTTTGTGTTTCGTCAAATCACCAATACTATAGAAAGACTTTTCACATTGATTACATGAGAATGGCTTTTCTCCTGTATGAACCCTCCTATGAACAACCAAAGAAGATTTCTGTGTAAAATTTTTATTACAAATATCACAGGTATTCATGCTGGTATATTCTCTCTTAAACTCCTGAAATATTATTTTTATTAATTAAAACACAAAATTTATTTTCCAATATTTTCAAATAAACACAACATTCAGGTTAAAACTGAAACAAGGATAACAACTTCCATATAAACAAGCAATAAAAATTGAAAGAGTCGTATCAAAGTTGTTGTCAATAAAGCTAATAATTTTAAAAGAACAAACGACCTTTCTTTAACAATTTTACAGATCCTTCAGTTTTTGTTAAAGGAATCATAGGAACAATTCTGATATGCCTAAATTTACGATAAGAGCTATCTGTTATAGACGTACAGACAAATGTAAGAAAGCTTCACTATTAAAATTATAGAAAGAAAGTAATAAACAAGGATAACAACATTCATAAAAGCGAAGCTGACAAACATGGAATGTTTGCATTTATATTTGTGTACAGAGGTTGATATAGTTTTATAACCCAACCATCCCCCCACCCCAGTTTTAGTTCATTATTTCAAGAATATTTAGCAACTCCTCCTACTTTAATTGTTCTAAATCAATGATAAATGGGCGGAGTTAGAATTTAATATTTGAGGCAGGGGAATAAGTTAAGGGATTTCAAAGTTTGGGGTAAGCACCTCTTTACCCCCTTCCCAGGACTTATATGAGTTAAGGAGGTAAATATAAATAAATACATAGAACTGGAAATAAATTGTTATCATATAAGAAAAACATTGAAAGCCAAGCTCAAATAAACCAAAGCATCAGAAAAATCCAGAGATCTAAAGGGATAAGACAATGGCCAATAAATTAATAGGCATTCCCTATGATAATGCACATAATTACCCCTTCCGTAGATTAAAATTAGCTCAAAAACGATTAAACACTCTACTTAATGAATCAAACAATTCAAATTCACTAGTATCCCCAAAGTTGTTAAGCAAACGAATAAAAAAACGTTACCATAAAACTTTGGGGGCCATTGTAATAAAAACAACTGATTGTCCTCTTTCTCTTTGCAAAATCTGCAATCTATCTTTGATAAAAGCTGAGGAAAGGCATATTTCTTATTAAAATTTGAAACAGAGCAGTACAGACAGACCAACTCATCAAGCGATATATAGAGTAGGTGTGATATTAGGAAATTGACAGACGAACATTAACACATTAAGAATGTCAGAACTGAATAAGCAGAATATACATGTATAAGTCTAAACAAAATTGTAATTAAAATTGTTACAAAGCAGCATAATTACAAGATAAGAACTTGATACTAGAGATGATTCTAAAATGACAATATGAATGAAAAGAGCAAACCATGGACTGGCCCTAATTATAGAAAAGCTTCGCTTTTAAGAATCAGTATTGAATAGCATAAGAGAATGGGTTTGAGATAGAAGCTCAAACTTGATTATAGAGATACTTCGCTCATAATATTGTAATTTGTTGTCCTAGGAATCAGTCTTCTAAAATTCAGATGTATAGGATAATTATATAACATAAATTTTTTTTATGTCAGAAAGATTAAAATCAACATGTTTTAAATGGACGTACAGACATTCTGGTAATGATTATACAGTTGCTACGCTACAGGAATACCCATACAATGTTTGAAATTGAAAGGACAATTTTAACATGTAGAAATTAACGAAAAGAGCTGACCGTTACGGACGGACGGGCCGACCAGAAATATAGAAAAGATATAAATACCTTATAATATAAATTAGATCTGTAAAATGGTTTCTCTCTGTTCACAGTGAAAGTTAGTTGCTGACTGACAATGATACTTTTGTCAACCTAAATCATAAACATTATTTAACTCTTGTTATATTAAAATAAATCTCCGCCCATTTACTCAAATATGATGCCCAATGCGCGGACTCCTCCCAATTTTAATCAGAAACTGGACAAGCAATTGATTTTGTTAAAAGGTTGTTATGTTATTTTATAATGAATAAAGATTCTGGCGGCAAATTATTATTTTATTATGCATTATTAAATGATATAGATTTTCAAAATATAAATATGTTAGTTTGTCATTATATAATAAGAATGTAATTTAGCGGCTCAAACAGAATAAATGTGAACTTATTACGGACAGACGGTCAAAATCGGAGAAAGGCTTTGCACATAAAATATGCTAAATTAGAGTACCTTTCATGAGTTTATTCCACAATCAAATTTCCTCTGTGGATTTCTCTCTGTTCCCTGGAAATGTTAGTAACTGCCTGGCATTGATTCAATGAACAATCTAAAATAAAAATAATAGTTAACTCTTGTTTAATATTAAAACCTCACAAAATCTCCGCCAATTTACTTAATCAAGATTCTCAACGCGGACTCCTCCCACTAATAACTAATCAGAAACTGGACAAGCAAATTTATTTTTTGTTAAAAGGTGTGGGGTGTTATTTTTTAGATAAAGATTCTTGCGGCAAATTATTGTTTAGATAAATGAGAAACTTGAGTAGGTTCAAGAAAAGATTTGGATTAATAAAAGTGACATGAAATATTGTCATCTAAATTGAATGGATATTATAGGTAAGTTTGTTAAGGAGCATTGACCACAAATAAGAAAATAATTAAGGGAGTGGTCACTCTATCTAAGAGATACGACTCTCTTTATTTCCTTTCAGGGTAAAACCTTTTGTAATAAAAAAGTGAATAACCTGTGTGTTTGTAAACCAAATTAATAGACAACTTCTTTCTTGTTGACTCTATACTCTGTGTATTTTTATTTGTTATAAATTAATCTGAAAATAATATATCTACATTAAACAATTATTTTATTTACACTACAAGATAAATAAACAAATTAATGATTTTCTTTAAACTATACAAAAAACAATAAAATCATTCGCATAAAAAAAAAATTTAACAGTAATGTTATTGAAATAAAATGGAGACTGGATTAATGTGGAGAAATAATTGTATGACAATTAAATGTTTATATTTATATTTTATGATGAACAATATCAATAGTATCAATTCTATCTTCATCATAATTCTTTTGACAAAAAAGAGGATATTCTATTTCATGTTTAATATTTTCTTCAATATTGTCAGCTCTCATCTGGATAGAGAGAGGATCTTCATCAAATATTTCTTCTTCTTTAATTTCTTCCTTGATATAAACTTCTCCACATTTAATGAAACTAATAGTTACAGAAGATGGAACTGTATTATTAAAGGTTTTCATCATTTCTAAATGTCCCCGGGATTTTTCATGTCTTGATAACTCTGAACTAGAGACATAATGTTTGTCACAAAGTTTACATGAGAATGGCTTCTCACCAGAATGACTGCTTTTATGTCTAGTCAAATGACTATTTCTGTTAAAGGTCTTTTTACATTGATCACATGAGTATGGCTTTTCGCCAGTATGAATTCTTTTGTGTTCAGTCAAGTTACTACTTAGTCTGAATGTCTTTTCACATTGATCACATGAGAATGGTTTCTCACCTGTGTGGACTCTTTTATGTTTATTTAAATCGCCATTACTAGAAAATGCCTTTTCACATTGATCACATGAGTATGGCTTCTCACCAGTATGTACCCTCCTATGAACCAGCAAATTAGATTTCTGTGTAAAATTCTTGTTACAAATATCACAGGTATTCATGGCGGTGTATCCTCTCTCAATCCCCTAAAACACAAATTTTGTTTTTCCAATTAACACAACATTCAGGTTAAAACTGAAACAAGGATAACAACTTCCATATAAACAAACAAAGAGTCCTATCTGAGTTGTTGTCAATAAAGCAAAATAATTTTTAAAGAACAAAAGATTTTTTTAGCAACAATTTTATACATCCTTTACTTATTGTTAAAGGAATCATTAGAACAATTCTGACATGTCTAAATTTACGATAAGAACTTATGTACGTATATACAAACGTACAAAGCTTTGTTATCAAAAATTGTAGAAAGATATTAAAAACAAGATGATTATAAAAAGCAAAGCGGTTGATAAGGTTTTATTACCCCCCCCCCAAAAAAAAAAAAAAATCTTTGTGTTATATAACCCAACCACCCCCCCCCCCCCTATTCTCCATATTTAGTTTTTATAATATTTAGCATGTCCTTCTACTTAAACTGTTCTAAATTAATGATAAATGGGCTGAGTTAGATTTTATTATTTGAGGCAGAGGAGTAAAATGAGGGATGCACCCGGCTTTACCCCCATCCCAGGACGTATATGAGTTAGGGCGGTAAATATAAATAAATAATATATTCACATAGAACTGGAAATATTTTTTTTTATGCATTAAAAACAGACTAGCAGAAAAATCCAGGTATCTAAAGGGATAAAACAATGGCAAATAAATTGATGAACATTCCCTATGATGATGCACGTAATTACCCCCAATGTAGATAAAAATTAGTGGTTGAAACGATTGAACATTCAACTTAATGAATCAACCAATCAAAATTCACTAATGTCCCCAAAGTTGTTAAGCAAACGGTTAAGAAAACGTTATTATAAAACTTTGGGGACCATTGTAATAAAACAACTCACTGTCCTCTTCCTCTCTGAGAAAAATCTATTTTTGATAAAAGCCGAGGAAAGGCATGTTTCTTATAATAGAGCAGTACAGACAGACCAACACATCAAGTGAAATATAGAGTAGGTGCAAAATTAGGAAATTGACAGCAAATTTTTACAAACATTAATAAAACAATAATGACATCATTCATAGCGGCGGAGCTCTAAAATGGTAGGACAAACGATCATGAACATTTGTAGAGTGTCAGAACTGAATAAGCCGATTAGGTATAAAAGTATGTGTCTAAACAAAATTGTAATTAAATTTGTTGCAAACGCTGCTTAATAAGATAAGAATTTAATTATAGAAATGATGACTAGTAAATGTGTACCTTATTGTAATAGGAATAAGTATTAAAAAAATGAGTTGAATATGATAATTATAACACATAAAAAATTTTTGTCAGAGGGTTAAAGATCAACATGTTTCAAATGGACGTACAGAAATTCTGGTAATGATTATACAGTTACTACGCTTTCTAAATAGTACCTAACTACTACTGGAATAACAATATAAGTTTGAGATTGAAAGGACAATTCTAACATGACTAAAACAATGAAAAGATCTTACAATTTCGGACAGAGGTACGGACGGACTGACCTTGAACATAAGCATTGAATAGCATAAGAGAATGAGTCTAGAGTTATGACATAAATAATAGATAAATACCTTATAATATAAATTGATTTCTCTCTGTTCACTATGAATGTTAGTTGCTGACTGACTATGATTCAATTATCAACCTAAATCATAAACAATAGTTATATTTATTAAAATTAGCTAAATCTCCGCCCATTTACTTAAATATGATGCTCAATGCGCGGACACCTCCCACTTTTAATTAGAAACTGAAAAAGCAAATATGATATGATGTTATTTTAAATAAAGATTATTGCGGGAAAAGGGAGGGAGGAGACATTGGGCTGATTATTACACCAGTCTTAGAGGTTTTATAATTATGTTTTATTATTCGTTTGACCAACAACTTTGGGGACTATAAATGCATTCCGATTGGTTGGTATTCTAAGTTGAGTGTCCAAACGTTTCAACCAAAAATTTATATCTACAGAAGGAGTAATTTTTTGTATTAATTTTATACATGTACATTAATTTATCGGACATTGTCTTATCCTTTTAGATCCCTGATTTTAATGTGTATAAACTGACAGATAGCAAAATTGTAGATTTGCTTTCCATAAAAAATATTAATATTAAATTAAAACAAGATACCCTTACATAAATTTTCGAGGTAAGGTACATGAATTTATAAAGAAAAATTATAAAAAGGATGACAACATCCATGAAAGCAAAGCTCTGAAATGGAAGGACAAACGAACATTAATCAGTATTCTAAAAATCCAATCGGATAATTATATAACATACAAATTTGTTGTTAAAAAAATTTGAAAATCAACATGTTTGAAATGGAGTACATTTTGGTAACAATTATAGAGTTGCTACGCTTTCTAAATCGTACCAGGAATCACCATGCAAAATTTGAAATCGATAGTAAAATTCTAACTTATTTAAATTTAAAAAAAGAGGTAACTGTTTGGGATGGACGGTCGGACAGACTCTAATTATAAATAGCTTGTATTTTAGTTAGATAATGACGACACAATTTTATAAAATCTATTTTTTACTTTAAGGTGTTGTTCTATAGGTATATAAAATATAAAATAGCCTAAAACCTTCCATAGACTATAAATAAACATTTAGCCAATTTCTAACCCATTAACTTAAGAGTGTCCAAATACCTGTTTTTATTTGTGATATTCTTATTATTCCATGGTATCAAATTTCATTTTCATGTTCTGAAAATAAATAATAATCAAGAAATAAAAAATGATATGTAAAGAAAACAAACAAGAATTACAGATTTACACAGAGAAATAACTTTAAAATTCTTATCAAATCAATTTAAAAATGTAGAAGAAATAGAATGAAAAAAGTTCTTGTTTACATAACAAAGTAAAAAATAAGTTAGTAGGTAGGTAATATCATCTTTTTATATACAGCTATTTAATTTAGGTACTGAAAATTGAGCTTTCTTTTTTTTAGATAAAAATATTATTATCTTAGAGTTAAGCATATTCAATTTAATCTTTCACAATGTCAATAGTCTTTATATATATTTCTCAACAGAACTCTGATCACAAGAAAGAGAATTATTATCCTGACTTTCTTCTTCTTCTATTTCCTGTTTTATAGTTTCTTCAATATTCTCAGCCTCCATATTGATAAAGAGAGGATCCTCATCAAGAGTTTCTTCTTCTTTTATCTCTAGTTTAATATTAGCTTTGCCACAATCAACAAAACTGGTAGAAGCAGAAAGTGAATCTGTATTCTTAGTAGATTCTAACTTCTTGAGATGTCCAGCGGATTTATAATGATTTGTTAAGCTTGAACTAAAGGAAAAAGATTTTAGGCATAATTCACAAGAGTATGGCTTCTCTCCTGTATGGATTCTCTTATGTTCAGCTAATGAACTTTGTTGTGAGAATGCCTTCTCACATGTGTCACATTTGAATGGCTTCTGCCCAGTATGGATCCTTTTATGTTCAATTAAATAACTTTGTCTTGAGAAAGACTTTTCACATGTATCACAAAAGTAAGGCATTTCTCCTGTGTGGATACGTTTATGTACAATTAAATTACTTGACGTTGAGAAAGCCTTTTCACATGTATCACATGTGAATGGCTTTTCACCTGTATGGATTCTCATGTGTAATGTTAAACTACCATTATGAATAAATGATTTATTGCATAAATTACATTTAAATGGCTTCTCTCCTGTATGAATTCTCATATGTGCTGTTAAATGGCTCTTGTAAGAGAATTCCTTGCTACAGACATGACAGTTCATGATGGTTTCTTAACTGTTCTTGCACCTGGAATAAATAGAAAACAATGTAATACTTGTGTAGAATTGGAAATTATAATTCCAAGCATTTGTTATTTTAGTGTATATTCTGAATAGAAAATAATTATGCTTTGCCTATTTTATTTTATCTTTGACTATGTTGTGCTCAAGGAAATTTGTGTTGTTGTGGGGGAGGGGGGGGGGGAATAGGATAACGTTTCACCACACACCCCACCCGAAGGCGTGTTAGGTTAGAAAAAACCCCCCGCAGAAACGGTTTACACAGGATGTACTGGGACCTTATGGTGGTTTCAGAACATGCTTTCCCTAAATTGAGTTAGTACCTTCCCATAGTTGAAAATTTTAAAATTACTTTTGGTGATCAAATATTACTTTTATTTTTAGACTACCTTAACCTAACCTGCTTTATTGTCTTATTTTGTCTTTCATGTTTATCATGCAAATTCGCTGACATTGCAGTTGAAATGTCAGATATTGGAGCTTTCTAAAAAGGTCTCTAACATTTTTCTAGCTCTAATACTTTTTTAGATATCTTATTTCACAGTATTGCTGTAAAATCATCTTTTACACAACAAAAAGTTGAAATAAAAAATTAGTTATTTTAGAGTAAATTACATGTATCTTCATATAAATCACTATAATTTTGCTCCAAATTGACCAAATTGGACAGTTAAGGTGCCTAAAACTATCTACATTCAATGGACAATCCAAATACATAGTTTTTAAGACTATATAAGCCAATAGGAGCATGCTGAATCCAAATACACACTTTTTGAGACTTTATAAGTCAACAGGAGAAGGCTAAAATGAAATATCAAAGAAACAAATGTAATTTAATTTTAATTAAAAATCACTATTAAGGCATTTTTAATAATGTAAAAGGAGTATTAAGGTACAAGAAACTCATAATTAATTATGATTTATTATTTTTAAAAATCTCAGCACTAGTTTAGAGTACCTAATAGTGTTTATCAACAAAAAAAATGTGGCCTAAGAATAAATTGTTTCTTTTATTATATGTGAGATCATCCATAAAAGTCTTTTAATTACTATGTTTTTTTTAGTTAAGATGGCAAAAACTAATTTTGTTTCATAAGGTTATAAAAAATCAAAAAAGCCAATCAACTATTCCTATAAAAAATTACTAGAATTAGTAGATTACATTTGTAACCTGCTTGGAAATGATTAAAATTCTAACCAATTTTTGGTTTATTTTCAATGTTTATGTCTATTTTTCATAAGATATGTTTCTATTGGTTCAAAATATCAGATGATTGTGTTTTATTGGCTTTCTAATTACAAAGTGACAACTTTATACACCATAACTTACCTTAAAATCCTTTCTAAAGTCGATTAAATTTCAATTTATTTTAAAAAATAGGAAATATTTTTTTCCTTTAGCATTTTTAAAAATCATTTCAGCATGCTCCTATTGGCTTATATAGTCTTAAAAACTATGTATTTGGATTGTCCATTGAAAGTAGATAGTTTTAGGCACCTTAACTGTCCAATTTGGTCAATTTGGAGCAATATTGGAAAGATTTACATGAAGATACTTGTAATTTTCTCTAAAATAACTAATTTCATATTTCAACTTTTTGCTGTATAAATGATGATTTTACAGCAATACTTTGAAAGAAGATATCTAAAAAAGTATTAGAGCTAGAAAAATGTTAGAGACCTTTTTAGAAAGCTCCAATATCTGACATTTCAACTGCAATGTCAGGGAATTTGCATGATAAACATGAAAGACAAAATAAGACAATAAAGCAGGTTAGGTGAAGGTAGTCTAAAAATAAAAGTAATATTTGATCACCAAAAGTAATTTTAAAATTTTCTACTATGGGAAGGTACTAACTCAATTTAGGGAAAGCATGTTCTGAAACCACCATAAGGTCCCAGTACATCCTGTGTAAACCGTTTCTGCGGGGGGTTTTTTCTAACCTAACACGCCTTCGGGTGGGGTGTGACCAACAACATTATTTCTCATTTTAGTGCATTTCCTTAATGTGCCTAACGAGTATAGGCAACCCCAAACCCTTCTTTTTAACAAATAAAATAAGTTAAAATTAGGGAATTTTTTCTTGAAGCCCCTCCTGTCCTGGGTCCCTACCATGCAAGACCTATACCTGTTTGTGGGATCATATGTTTGCCGCGTCTACGCCGCGGATCTACCTTCAACAGCAGCAGCAACACCATCAGCAGCAGCAGAAGAAGCCAAGAGCAAACACTTACAATCTCCCATCTACCTTACCTACATCGTCACCATCACCATCTACGTCACAAATGCTTCCATCGGTTTTTTTTAATATCTACGACAAAGAGGAATATCCCTCAGCTGAATCGAGTTTTTAACATGTTTGACAAAGAATAAGGCAACTCCAGCTGGCCTTATTCGGCTTCTTCTGCTTAGAGCTGGCATTGAACAAAATCCAGGCCCCAAAATCTGGCACTGTGTTATCTGTTCAAAAATTCTATCTACAACTTCTGTTCAATGTACCAACTGTTTACAATGGATCCACATTAAATGTTCCCAACTGAAAACATCTAAAGAACGACGCAAATTTAAAACCTGGTTTGGACCATGCTGTAAACACCTAACACCAACGAACAACCCCCCCCCCCCCAAGATCACAACCCCCCCCGTGTAAAATTTCAAAAATATGTTGAAGATAAATTTAAAAAATCAAGAAAAATCAAAAGTGTTCACAAAGCTGAGGTCTTTTTCCGTCACACCCTACAAAATGCTGCCAAAAAGTACATACCTGCAGGCAGGATCCCCAAAATCTTCAACGCCTTCCCCACTGAAACTGCTAAACTCATGGATGATAGAGACAACATCAGAAAAAACAATCCTGATGACCCAAGACTTCCTGAAATCAACAACAACATCACAAAAACAATCCGTGAACATCGGAAACAGAAATGGAAGGAACACATCAACAGCTGTCAAGCAGGATCCAAGAAGCTCTGGAAGACAATAAAGAGCTTAAATAACAACCCAGTCCAGCCTGACAACCAAGGTATTTGTTTTAACGATAAATGTACAACTGATGCTAAATCTATTGCAAACAAATTTAACGCTCAATACACCCCCTCCTCAGACAAGAAACTGGTCAAAGCTCTCAGAGGCACCCTCCGAAAGCTGAAATGTAAACCTAAAGACTCTAAGGTTACATTTACACCTGCCCAGACGTTAGAAGCCATCAAAAAGTCCAAGAGTTCCAGAGCCATAGGACCTGATGGCCTGTCCCCGATTATGTAAAAGAACATTGGTCCAAACGCCATCAATTACCTTACCAACATCTTTAACATATGCATGGAAACATCCGTCATTCCCAACATCTGGAAGACGAGTAAGATCATCTCTTTGCTTAAACCTGGTAAACCTGCTGATAAAGGCTCCAGCTACCGGCCAGTATCCTTACTGTCTCCAGCAATTAAAATCCTGGAAGCCCTCATTCTTCCTGCTGTCACTGAGGCAGTAGAATTAGCAGATCACCAGCATGGTTTCCGCAAAGGTCGCTCTACTGGTACAGCCCTCCAGAGTATTCTGGACCACATTAACAGAGGCCTAAACAGGAAAAAACCTGTCCATAGAACCGTAAGTGTTGCCATTGACCTGTCACGTGCATTTGACACGGTGGACCACAACATCCTACTGGACGACATTAAACATCTGAACCTAAATGATTACATAAAATGGTTTTTATGTGCATACCTGAGAGGCAGACAAACCTACGTTGTATTTAGAAATTCAACTTCTTCATACAGGAAAGTTAAACAAGGGGTACCCCAGGGTGGAGTTCTCTCCCCCATGTTGTTTAATTTATATATGTCATCTATGCCCTCCCCCCCTGGAAACATCAGACTAGAAACATATGCAGGCGATTCCAACATCCTGAATTCCGGCCCCAAGATAGAACCGGTTGTCGAGGAAATAAATCAATACTTGGCAACCCTGAACATCTGGTTTAAAAACAGGAACCTTGAGATTTCCCCGTCAAAATCTTCAGCTACACTTTTTACAACATCTTCAAATGAGTGTAACTTAGATCTAGATGTTCAGATTAACGGAGAACAGGTACCAACAGTCAAGAAACCAAAGTTCCTAGGGATCACATTTGATAACCTACTTTCTTTCAAGCAGCATGCCTCTGACCTTAAAACCAAAGTCCAGTCCAAGACGAACATCCTTAAAGCCCTGACTGGCTCGGACTGGGGCAAAGAAAAGGAAGTAATAGTTAATACATATAAAGCTATTGGTGTATCCCAACTGAACTACTGCTGCCATATCTGGACACCCTCACTAAGCAAGACATCCTGGCAAGGCCTTCAAACAGCTCAAAATGCCGCTCTTAGAGCTGCCACTGGCTGCCATAAAATGACCAATATTGACCATCTACATTCTGAAACAAAAGTCATGAAGGTCCAAGCACATTGTGAGATGCTTAGTAAGCAATTTCTGCTGGCAACACAGAAACCGAGCCACCCTAACAAAGTCGACCTCTCTGCTCCCCCCCCTCCCCGTCAGATGAAGCAGACTCTGTCCTCCAGATTTGGACCTGAAATCAGGCAGATGTCCCGGCCTGATATCCCTGAGGAAGAGTATAAAGGGAAGCTCAAACTAATTCACACCAAGTCTGTCCAACAATCAATTAATGAAATGCTGCCTAATAAAGTCCTAAACAGTATACCCCCACCCATCCATGCATCTGAAAAGGAGCTCCCCAGATGCACCAGAGCCACATTAGCCCAGCTGCGCTCTGGATACAGCAACTACCTGTACAGTTACAAGTCCCGGATCAATCCAACTATACAGGACAAATGCCCACTCTGTTTACACCCTTCACACTCAACGACACACCTGTTTGATTGCCCAAATAACAGGACCGACCTCACTGTCCATGATCTGTGGAACCGACCAATGGAAGCTGCCAGATTTCTGAACCTGGCCACACGTGACAACGACGATAATGGATGAGTAGAAATGGGCTAAACAAACAAACAAACCTATACCTGTTGTGTACTAGTGCTGCAATATATTCTAACTTCACCTGATCTTAAGTAAACACGAAAACACGAAAGAATTCTAACCAATATAGAAGGGGGGGGGGGAGAGTTCTGAGCTTCACTGGGCACTTTGAGGGAAATCATAATTATTTTAAATGAAAGAATAGGACATTTCCCTTTATAGGTTTGAACTATGCTCCAATAGGAAGTAAAATAAAACTATGCCTCGACTTATATCAAGATTCCTTCATTTCAGTGGTAGGCAAAGTCTTTTTATAAGGACAGACAGGTATTTACTTACTTAAGTTTTCTTTCACTTTCAGTTCTATTAACTTCAGTCTTATTTCATTTTATATTTTGTCTGAAAATAAATATAATTATTATTACAAGTAATACAAGTCTTATCATCGGATCTAAGTGAATATAAAATAATAATAAGAAATATGTGAAAAGTTTGATATAATTTAGAGATGAAAAAAAATTGCATAAGTATAATTCTAACTTTTGATGCTTGTAAATATCAGGGATGAAAAGTTTTAAATTTTTTAAATTGTTTATTTATAGTATAAAAATTCTGCACCTTATGTTATACTACAATCAATACAACGAACATGATTTAGTTGAAATAAGATTAATCAAAAATATTTACAAAGTCAAACATACATCTGAGAAAGAGAAAAAGGATTACCGTCAACTTGATATCCAAGTTTCTATTAAACTTGGATTAATTAGAATCATGGGATCAACACAATAATCCTAACTCCCTTCATATATACTATCATCTCAATTTTATGATTTATCCTTGTAACAGGATGTGTGTATGTCTATCTGTACTGAAGGATCTCGCTAACCGCTGGACCGATCGGGTTCTCCTTAACAGGGTAGCTTCTCATAGGTCAAGATCATAGGTTATCAAATTTGACTCCCTTTCCTCAAGTGTCCCTAGAGGCCTCTAGGGGGTAGCCGCTAGTATTTACCATAAACTAATAAATATTTACAAAGAGGTTGAATTACAGTTCAATTTTATATTCCACAATATCAACAGTTGATATTCTATCCTCGTTAAAATTCTGTTCACAAGAAAGAGAATCTTTATCCTGACTTTCATCTTCTATTTCCTGTTTTATGTTTCTTCAACATTCTTAGCCTCCATGTTGATAGAGAGAGGATCCTCATCAAGAGTTTCTTCTTCTTTTATCTCTAGTTTAACATCAGCTTCACCACAATCAACAAAACTGGTAGAAGCAGAAGGTGGAACTGAATTCTTATAAGATTCTAACTTCTTGAGATGTCCAGCGGATTTGTTATGTCTTAACAGGTTTGAACTATCATTATAAGTTCTTTCACATGTATTACAAGAGTATGACTTCTCTCCTGTATGAATCCTCTTATGTACATATAATGCACTTTGATGAGAGAAAGCTTTTTGACATGTATCACATGAGTATGGCTCCTCTCCTGTATGGATTCTCTTATGTTCAGTTAATAAACTTTGTCGTGAGAAAGTCTTTACACATGTATCACAGGAGTATGGCTTCTCTCCTGTATGACTCCTCTTATGTACAGTTAACTCTTTATCTGTACGGAAAGTTTTACCACATGTATCGCAAGAGTATGGCTTCACTCCTGTATGTATCTTCTTATGTTCAGTTAATGCACTTTGTCGTGAGAAGGTCTTTCCACATGTATCACAGGAGTAAGGCTTCTCTCCTGTATGAATCCTCTTATGGTCATTTAAATGACATTGTTGCAAGAAAGCCTTTTCACATGTATCACATTTGAAAAGCTTCTCTCCTGTATGAAGTCTCATATGTCTTGTTAAACTACCCTTTGTAGAGAATTCCTTACAGCAGATTTGACACTTGTTCATAATAGATTTAATTGTTCTTGCACCTGGAATAAATAAAATCGGCGTTATCCTCTTAAAATTTTTTTTCTCTCGATTTTTTTCAATTTCTAAGAGGATAATACCATAAAATCTAATGTAATACCTATGTAGAATTAAATATTATAATTTCAATCCTTTTTTTTATGAATAATTTCCAATACTGATTATTGTAATAGCTACTCTATAATTAAGGTGTGTCCTTACGTCTTTCAATGAATTGTTAAAAGTACTCAATGAGAACTCATCTCCTCACAACCATATCTTATATAATATAGCTACTCTATATGTAAGGTGTGTCCGTCACTATCTAGGTAAAAATGTTCCAGATGAACTCTATGAAAATTCTCCTCTTACATCAAATTTTTATCCAACTTTCTCTTCTATCCACTTACATGTACATGTACATAACTATAGTATTATTACCCGATCTACTTTTCATGTTTTATCAAATGTCCATCTTCAGCTTTGATTTAAAATACATACTATGTAGAAACAACCATCCCAAACCCCAACTGTTTGAATAATATTTTGATTACAGACAACTAATTCAATTTTATGACAGACAGATAGACATCGTACATCTTTAATATTAATATTCTAAAGATTCTGCTACATAATATTTGTAATATAGAGAACTAACTTACTTTACTTTGCTACACTCAAATTACTCGTGTTTTCTTTCTGTATATAATCTCAGAGTCTCATTTCATTTAATATTCAGTCTGAAAATAAATATAATAATAATTTTACAAGAAACACAATTCTAATAACAAGATCTGATTAATTGAAAATAAGAAAATGAGAAATAATAAAAATTAGAGATGGTAGACAGACCTTGCTCAATAGGATAGAAAAAATGTATAAAAAAAACAATTTCTATACAATTTAGTTGAAATATATTCAATTTTTAAAATTTTATCTCAATTAGTATTCCTCAATTTTAGGTTAGGGTAAATTAGTTATATGTACAAGGTAGCCCCCAACTGTTAGGGCAACACAGATTTATGTTTAAACAATAAAGCAAACAAAATATATATGATACTACCTACCTGATTCTGAAGGATTCTGATTTTATCATTATTTACACCTATTTTCAAATCTTTATACAAATATAATTAAGCACTTGTTAAAAGACATTTACAACAAATTCGCAAACTAGGTTCATTCATTTATCAAACATTTTTATGTTTATCTACTTAAACAAATTCTTCACTCTCAATTCCTTCTTCCTCCTTTATTTCCTCTTTTATAATTACTTCCAAACTCTCAGCCTCTATCTTTATAGATATAGGATCCTCATCAAGATTTTCTTCTTCTTTTATCTCTAGTTTTATATCAGATTCAACACAATCAACATAACTGGTAGAAGCAGATTGTGGAACTTTATTGTTAGAAGATTCTATCTTTTTGAGATGTTTTGCTGATTCATAATGTGTTGTCAGGTTTGATTTGGTGTAAAAAGATTTCTGACATAATTCACAAGAGTATGGCTTCTCACTAGTGTGGATCCTCTTATGTACAATTAAGTTGCTTTGGCGTGAGAAAGCCTTATCACATGTGTCACAAGAGTATGGTTTTTCTCCTGTATGGATCCTCTTATGTTTAGCTAATGCATCTTGTCGCGAGAAAGCCTTTTTACATGTATCACAAGTGTAAGGCTTCTCTGCTGTATGGTTTCTCTTATGGGAAGTTAACTCATCCTTAATTTTCTCAGGAACCATTTGACCAACAGAGATGATTTCTTAAACTTAAGCTTTTATGCTTATAAACTAACTTCTAGTTTAGAAGTCACCCCCCTGCCGCCAACCCCTAGCCCTCCGGGGCTCAAAAAACCCTAAAAATGAACCTAACCTTAATTTTCTCAGGAACCATTTGACCAACAGAGATGATTTTTTAAACTTAAGCTTTTATGCTTATAAACTAACTTCTAGTTTAGAAGTCACCCCCCTGCCACCAACCCCTAGCCCTCCGGGGCTCAAAAAAACCCTAGAATGAACCTAACCTTAATTTTCTCAGGAACCATTTGACCAAAAGAGATGATTTATTAAACTTAAGCTTTTATGCTTATAAACTAACTTCTGATTTAGAAGTCACCCCCCTGCCACCAACCCTTAGCCCTCCGGGGCTCAAAAAACCCTAAAAATGAACCTAACCCTAATTTTCCCAGGAACCATTTGACCAACAGAGATGATTTCTTAAACTTAAGCTTTTATGCTTATAAACTAACTTCTAGTTTAGAAGTCAGCCCCCTGCCACCAACCCCTAGCCCTCCGGGGCTCAAAAAAACTCTAAAAATGAACCTAACCTTAATTTTCTCAGCAACCATTTGACCAACAGAGATGATTTCTTTAACTTAAGCTTTTATGCTTATAAACTAACTTCTAGTTTAGAAGTCACCCCACTGCCGCCAACCCCTAGCCCTCCGGGGCTCAAAAAAACCCCTAAAAATGAACCTAACCTTAATTTTCTCAGGAACCATTTGACCAACAGAGATGATTTCTTAAGCTTAAGCTTTTATGCCTATAAACTAACTTCTAGTTTACAAGTCAGCCCCCTGCCACCAACCCCTAGCCCCCCGGGGCTCTAAAAAACCCTAAAAATGAACCTAACCTTGATTTAAATTTCTTATTTGTAGAGTTAGAGGTACACTTATTAGACCAAATATGCTTATTTTTGGATGTTATTGACATATCTCCTGAAAAAAATAGAATCGGCCTCCAGGTTCAGGTGCTGCAGGCCTCCAGGTCCACTCAGGAGACAGGTAAAAGTTTAAATTTCTTATTTGATGGTTTAGAGGTACACTTATTAAACCAAATATGCATCTTTTTGGATGTTATTGACATATCTGCTGAAAAAATTAGAATCGGCCTCCAGGTTCAGGTGCTGCAGGCATCCAGGTCCACTCTGGAGACAGGTAAAAATTAAAATTTCTTTTTTGAAGAATTAGAGGTAAACTTATTAAACCAAATATGCATCTTTTTGGATGTTATTGACATATCTGCTGAAAAAATTAGAATTGGCCTCCAGGTTCAGCAGATATGTCAATAACATCCAAAAAGAAGCATATTTGGTTTAATAAGTGTACCTCTAACTCTTCAAATAAGAAATTTTAATTTTTACCTGTCTCCAGAGTGGTTCATTTTTTTTTTTTTTTTTTTTGAGCCCCGGGGGGCAAGGGGTTGGCGGCAGGGGGGCTATTTCTAAACTTAAACTTAGTTTATAAGCATAAAAGCTTAAGTTTAAAAAATCATCTCTGTTGGTCAAATGATTCCTGAGAAAATTAAGGTTAGGTTCATTTTTAGGGTTTTTTGAGCCCCGGAGGGCTAGGGGTTGGCGGCAGGGGGGTGACTTCTAAACTAGAAGTTAGTTTATAAGCATAAAGCTTAAGTTTAAGAAATCATCTCTGTTGGTCAAATGGTTCCTGAGAAAATTAAGGTTAGGTTCATTTTTAGGGTTTTTTTGAGCCCCGGAGGGCTAGGGGTTGGTGGCAGGGGGGTGACTTCTAAATCAGAAGTTAGTTTGTAAGCATAAAAACTTAAGTTTAAGAAATCATCTCTGTTGGTCAAATGGTTCCTGAGAAAATTAAGGTTAGGTTCATTTTTAGGGGGATTTTGAGCCCCGGGGGGCTAGGGGGTGGGGTTATCCAAAAAATGATTAAAAATCCGTGAAGTACTAACCAAAAGTAAACTTTTATCCCAAATAACCTATAGTCTAACTTTAATACCTAGCCCAATAATCACGGAGTAAGTGAAAGTGTCAAAACTTCCCCCCCCCCCCCCTTACATAAATTTGCATCATTTAAGACAAACTTATTATTTTCTAATAATGTTGACCTTTTCTTGGCTCTGGACACTTTTTTTAGTATCAAAAATAGGTCCCAACTCTACAAAAAAAAGTAGTTTCCGGAGAAAATATAGTGTAAATTTTATAGAATAAAAGTTTGTCTCAAATGATTCATAATTTGCTAGTTTGGGGAGAAAACGAGAAAAAAATCGGCAGTTTTTTGGCGGGAGCGGCGGTTCAGTCGCCGTTTTTTTCACAAATCTACGTTATACCCAATTAAAGCAACTACTTTACCGAATTATAGAGTTCTTCTCCTTTTTTAAAGTCTTAAAACTAACATCCTTACGGAATTCTGCGAAAGATACCTCCCCCTTTCTAGAACCAACAATTTAAATCCTATTAAGGTGAAGCCCCAAGAGAATAAGGTGGAGCTTTTAGTGGGTATAAAAATAAATAACCTGTGCATTTAGAAACAATATTGGTAGGAAACTTGTTTTCTTTGTAACATTGCTATCTATACTTGGTGCATTTTTAAAAATTTATCTGAAAATAATATATTTAAATATTCTATTCACACAGAAACCAATAAATTAATGATTGTAATGTAAATGGCTTTTTAACAATTAAAATGATATTTAGATTTTTATTTAAACTGAGCAATTGGCATTAATCCTGTCTCTTTAAATAAACATTTGTATCCTATGACAATTAAATCTTTATATTTATATTTTATGATGAGCAATATCAATATCATCAATTCTATCTTCATCATAATTCTGTTCACAAGAAAGATGATCTTCTATTTCTTGTTTCATATTTTCTTCAATATTGTCAGCTCTCATCTGGATAGAGAGAGGATCCTCTTCAAATATTTCTTCTTCTTTAATTTCTTCCTTGATATAAACTTCTTCACATTTAATTAAACTAATAGATACAGAAGGTTGATCTGTATTATTACAAGTTTTCATCATTTCTAAATGTCCAATGGATTTATTATGATATGCTAGGGCTGAACTAGAGATATGATGTTTGTCACAAAGTTTACATGAGTATGGCTTCTCACCAGTATGGATCCTTTTGTGTCTAGTCATAGTACTTTTATCAGAGAAAGACTTTCCACATTGATCACATGAGTATGGCATCTCACCAGTATGAATTCTTTTGTGTTGAGTCAAATTACTACCAGTAATATGTCTTTTTACATTGATCACATGAAAAAGGCTTCTCACCTGTATGGACTCTTTTATGTCTAGTCAATTCACCACTTTGCCTGAATGTCTTTTCACATTGACCACATGAGTATGGCTTTTCACCTGTATGGATCCGTTTGTGTTTAGTCAAATCACCATTCCGAAAAAATGTCTTCCCACATTGGTCACATGAGTATGGTGTCTCACCTGAATGGATTCTTTCATGAAGGATCAACTTATCTTTCAGTACAAATGTCTTTTCACATTGATCACATGAGTAGGGTTTCTCACCTGTATGAACCCTCATATGAACAACCAAGTTATCTCTCCGTGTAAAATTCTTGTTGCAAATATCACAGGTATTCATGCTGGTATATCCTCTGCAATCTCCTGATATAATTATAATATTTTAATTAATAGAAACATAAATTATAGTTTTTTCAGTATTTTCAAAAAAACACAACATTCAGGAAAAACTAAAAAGATGATAATTCCAAAGAAGCAAAGCAAGAAAAAAAAGGCATTCAAGCAAGCAAGAAAATTATAAAAGTCATATCCAAGTTGTTGCCAATAAAGCTAAATATTTTTACAATGACAAAAGATTCTTAACTTATTGTTAAAGGAATTATCAGAACAATTCTGACATGCATAAATTTACGATAAGAGCTAGTCACAGTGTTATAGTCCACATAGAATGAACAAAAGTTTATTTGTAAAACATCATGTTTCATGCATTAAGCAATCTTCAGTCACAGTGTTATATATGTATATGTAGACATACAGAAAAATGTAAAAAAGCTTCGCTTTTAAAAATTGTAGAAAGAAATTAATAAACAAGGATGTTAACATTTATAAAAGCAAAGAACAGAGGTTGTTACGATTTTATTACCCCCCCCCCCCTATCTTTTGGTTATATAACCCAACCTTCCCCCCCCCCCTCTCCCCAGATTTAGTTTTTATAATTATTTCTTATAATACTTAGCGACTTAATTGTTCTAAATCACTGATGAATGGGCAGAGTAAGAATGTAATATATGAAGCATGGGAGTAAAATGAGGGATTTTAAAGTTTGGGGTCAGCACCCCTTTATCCTAATCCCAGGACGTATATGAGTTAGTATATAAATAAATACATAGAACTGAAAATAATTTTTATACAAGAAAAACATTGGTCACGACATCTATAAAAGCCAAGCTTTTATAAGCCTGACAAAAAATTGGCATCTAAAGCGATAAGACATTGGCGAATCTAAAATTGTGAAAAAATGGTAAGTCCTATTGACCCCCGGGTTTTTGTAAAATGAAAGATATGGCATTCATTTATCGTTTGCAATTGGAGGCGTTGTTCTAACTTGATTTTTTCATAATTTTTTTTTCATCTCAAAAAAAGTGTCTATTCCGGTCACTTTTTTTTACTTTTTTTTATTACTGTATTTATAAATGTATAATACCCTAATTTTTTTTTAGGTGATCTGAAGCATGAACAACCCAAATGCATGACCTAAGCTTTAATCATTGCCTTGCCTGTTGTGTGATGTACATTACTAGTCATTTTACTGCTTGTATTATGTCATGTTTTGTTGCCTAAGCTTTTCAATTTGTAAAGACATTAAAAATTTTTCAGACACATTTTTATAGTAATGGGAAGAGTATATCACCCAAAGGAACTCCTTAAATATTTGCCTGAAGATGTATCAGCTGCATTGGCTCATGTAAGAAGGGGTATGTCTATTAGAAAGACCGCTAGAAGATTTAAAATTCCATATGAAACCCTTGCATCTTTTTTGTATAAGAGGGTGTTCGCGATTTTTGCGCAGTTTGGATTTTTTATGTCAAATCGGCTAGGATTAAGCTAGAAAGGTGTTTAAGGTGTCTATAGAAAGCTCTTTGCATGTCCTAACAAAAACTCCCCAGGATATGGGTTCTATCTCCAAGATTTAGAGTACATATTCAAGATTTTGTAATTTCAAAATTCCTGTTGCATAAAATGTGTTGAAATATTAGAGTTAGACCCCATATCATTTGGAGTTAATTGTCAGGCATGTAATTCTGCATCTTTAGACACCTTAACCATCTTTGTAGGTCATTCCTAGCCAATTTGAGACGAGAAAAAATGTATCAAAAACTGCTGTCAAAACTGGCAGGATTTTTAAAGTTAAAAATTTTTTGGGAAAAAATCACTTTTTTCAATAAATTCCAAGACCTGCGAATCAGAAATTGCCTCTAATTTATGTATAAAGCTTAAAAAAAACCTAATCATATAATAAAAAGTATGATTTTTTTTAAAAAGTTTGCATGAAAAAAATTGATGTTTTTTTTTGCGATTTTACCGACTTTTTTAAAATGGGCAAAATGTGGTCAAAAAATTTTCTGATCTGCATGCGACTAGTACCGTTAGAAATGACCTCAGCTTTCTACTCATAGTTTAAAATGTTAAAAAAAAAATATTTTAAGGGGGTGTTCCACCCCCCCAAAGTCAACTGACCGAAATAGCCCCACCGGTGGGGTTATTCCGGTATAGGCCAACCGCCGCCCTTAAAACCGATTTTTGACCGACTTCTAGTTGCGAGATCTTAATGGGACCAAGACAGGCTTCTTCGTTATTGCCATATCGTTCATTTGCACTCTTAAAAACCGGAAAAAGTTTTTGGGAAGTATGTTTTTTTTTAAGTTGAAGCAAAAAATTGACCGGAATAACCCCGCACTACCCTATAGTTTCTCTCCTGTATGGAACCTCTCATGGACAGTTAACTCTCTTGTTGTACGGAACACTTTTTCACATGTATCACAAGAGTAATCTCCTGTATGGATCCTCTTATGGTTATTTAAATTACTTTTAGATTTGAAAGACTTTTCGCATGTATCACAAGAATATGGCTTTACTCCTGTATGAATCGAATTATGGAGAGTCATCTCACAATTTGTATGGAAAGTTTCTTTACATATTCCACATTTGAATATTTTCTCATCTGTGTTTAGAATTTTCAAGTGATCTATCTGTGAGAAAGTCTTTTCACATAAATCACAAATGAACAGTTTTTCTCCTTCAAAAGTTCTCATATGTAATGTCGAGTTTTCCTTGATAGGGATTTTCTTCTTGCAAAGACCACACTTGTCCATTGTGGATTTTTTTGTTCTTGCACCTGAAATAAAAAAAATATTCAGAAAAATTGATTTTCTATATTACAAAGAACTAAAATCAAATTTGATTGATTAGGATTATAACTTTTTTAGAATTGAACCTTTTTTTAAATACGGATTAGAACAGGTAAAATTAATCTCCTTAATGTAATGAAATCAGAATACTTTCATTTACGTATATCATAGTAAATAAACCAAATTATTATGGACAGTTAACTCATAACTTGTTCGGACAGCCTTATCACATGTATCACATTTGAATGGTTTATCACCTGTATGAATTTTTATATGTCTTATCAGAACACTCTTTCTAGAGAATTCCTTGCTGCAGATATGACACTTGTTCATGATGGATTCTTAATTGTTCTTGCACCTGAAATAAATAATATTTAATGTAATACTTGTGTTGAATGAAAAATAATAATTTTAGTTACTTTATAATCATGATTTCTTGTACGTCTGTCACTATGAAAACTAGTATAGCTTCTCTATATGTTGGGTGAGTCCATCAATAAATAAGTAAAAGTATTCCAGATATGGTGTGCTGTTTTATTTACTGTTATGGACAAAATTATCCTAGTACACATGTTAAAAACTAACTTACTTCTGAACCTAATCTATTCTAACTAACCCCTGTATGGACTCATTGCCTACTAAGAGAGAAGCACTGTTGCTTATAAAGATAGCTGCACTGAAAAAAATATATTTTGTTCAAATATCTTAAATTGAAGTGAGTAGCTCACCACTAATAAAATCAACATCAAGCTTGTCTCATAGGGGTTAATTGGCAAGGGAATATCTAGAAAAAAATTATCTCAAATGCTTCCAAATTGTCTGATTCTGCGAGAAATTTTGAAAAATAATTCTGGCACAACTAATGAAAGTAATCACATTTACCTTAGCTCTTTATTCAAATAAAGGCTGCAAGAATTCTACTTTCATTTCATTGTTATCCATTATCTGAAAAAAATCAAAAGTTTTCATTTCCAAACAGAAAAAAATTATTTTAAATAAATAATCTTAATTAAGCAGCAAAAGTAGAAAAATAATACAGCATGACCCTCGAAAAAGTATTTGTAAGCATCTGCAGCCCTTATTTCTCAATGAATTATTAAAAAATGCATATGTCCTTGTTCTGTATAGTATTCCACGTAAGTAGATATAAAAATATTTTTTTTTACCTCCATCAACACCAGAGATTTTTAGTGCTAAAGTTTTGAAAAAGTGACTGAGGAAAAAGTAACTTTTAACATGAAACGACTTTTTTAGCAAAATTAAGCTAGAAATCCTTTTATTTTTGTTACTAGCAGAAACTTTATACAAAAATTAAATAAAAAATTTAGTTTTTGAGTAAAAAGCATTTTTTACACATATTTTTTGAGTCTTTTTAGTTTAATGATATTTTGAAAAACTTACTTATTAAGCAAAATTGTTTAAGATTAAAAAACCAAATAAATCTCTATGAATATAGCAGGAAAATTGTTTTTGTTTCACAATCCTAACTTTAATAACAAAAAAGTTATAAAGAAAATAAAAATAAACGTAATGATTTTTTAGTCTAAAAAGCTTAGTTTACCCCCTATTAAATAATTGAGATGTCAGAAAAGTAGGCGGAGCAACTGTCATAATTAATCCTTTTCTATAAATAAGGGTTAATAAATAACCTAAAATTTGCAAATAATCAATTCATTCAGTAGTATTTTTTGCCATTAAAAATTCATATTTTTTGGTGGAATAAAAAAGAAATAATTAGTTAACTTGTTTTTCTTTGTGTCTCATTATTCAGTTGCCAGAAAAAAATAATATAACCATCCAAAAAATAAGAGAAACAAAAAAAATTCTTTTTCTCAGTCACTTTTTCAAAACTTTAGCTCTAAAAATCTCCGGTGTTAATGGAGGTAAAAAAAATATTTTTATATCTACTTACGTGGAATACTATGGACATATGCATTTTTTAATAATTCATTGAGAAATAAGGGCTGCAGATGCTTAAAAATACTTTTTCGAGGGTCATGCTGTATATACAGATTTCATAAAGATAAAGTAATGTTCGGGAGGGGGAGGGGGGGGGAGTGGAGTTTTGCCACTTTCACTTACTCCGAGATTTTTGGAAAGGTTATAATGTTAGACAATATAACATAAAAGTAATTTATTTTAAATAACCTAAAATATAGTGTAATATTAATATCAAGCTTAAAAAAGTATGGGTTAAGCAAAAGTGGCAAAACTCCTTCCCCCCTTTTTTCATTAAAAATAATAAAATATTTACAAAATTTGGTATTCCATAATATTTAAATTTTATGTTCTATTATATTAATACTAGCGGCTTCGCCCCTAGCCTCTAGGGGCTTTGCCCCAAGAGATGACAACAAAAAAAATTCAAAAAAAAAATAAGAAGAACTAAAGAAATCTTCTACAAAAGAAATTTTCTACAAAAGAAATCTTCTACAAAAGAATTCTTCTACAAAAGAATATTTCTATAAAAGAATTCTTCTACAAAAAAAAAAAAAAAAAAAAAAAAATGGGGGAGATTTTTTTGTTTTTGGGGGGGTTGGGGGTGTCCCACCCCCCAAGAAAATAGCTTAAAACCACCACAGGACCAATAGGTATATACCCTCAAGAGTAGAATCCGATCGGTTCAGTGGTTACCGAGATCTTAAGGGACGGACGGACAGACAGACGGACGGACAGACATCGTTCTACTTTGTATTATAGATAATCTTTATGCTTGATTTCTTCTTCTTCTATTTCCTGTTTTATAGTTTCTGCAACATTCTCAGCCTCCATGTTGATAGAGAGAGGATCTTCTTCATCAAGAGTTTCTTCTACTTTTATTTCTAGTTTAACATCAGCTTCACCACAATCAACAAAACTAGTAGAAGGTGGAACTGTATTCTTTGTATATTCTATTTTCTTGAGATGTTCAGCTGAAATTGTATGATTTTTCGAGGTTGAACTAGAGTAAAAATATTTCTGGCATAATTCACAAGAGTATGGCTTCTCACCTGTATGAATCCGCTTATGTATATATAATGCACTTTTTCGTGAAAAAGTATTTCCACATGTAACACAAGAGTATGGCTTCTCTCCTGTATGGATCCTCTTATGATGAGTTAAATGGATTTGTTGTAAGAAAGCCTTATCACATAAATCACATTTGAATGGTTTCTCTCCTGTATGGATCTTTTTGTGTGTAGTTAATTCACTTTGTTGCTTGAAAGTCTTTTTACATGTTCCACAAGAGTAAGGCTTCTCTCCTGTATGAATCCGCGTATGTATATGTAATGCACTTTGTTGTGAAAAAGCCTTTTCACATGTATCACAAGAATATGGCTTCTCGCCTGTATGAATCTTCTTATGAACAATTAACTCACCATTTGAGCGGAAAGCTTTCTCACATGTATTACAAGAGAATGGCTTCTCTCCTGTATGGATCCTCTTATGGACAGTTAATGTACCTTGTTGTGAGAAAGCTTTTTCACAGGAATCGCATTTAAATGGCTTCTCTCCTGTATGAATTCTCATATGTCTTGTTAAGTCTCTCTTTATAGAGAATTCCTTGCAGCAGATATGACACTTGTTCATGATGGATTCTTAGTTGTTCTTGCACCTGGAATAAATAATATTTAATGTAATACTTGTGTAGAGTTGAAAATAAAAATTAAAGCAACATCATTTTTAATAGCTACTCTATATGTAGGGTGTGTCCGCTATCTTTAGCTTTAATTTTAAATACATACTATAGAAAACAATCATCCCAAACCCCAACTGCTTTTTTCATGATATTTTTGTTACAGCAAACTAATTCACTTTTATGATACATACTTTATCTTAAATATTAAGATTTTAAAGATTCTGCTACATAATATTTGTATTATATATAAGCTGACTTACTTTACTTTGTAAACTCAAATAATTCGTTTGTTCTTTCTATTTATAATCATTGAGTCTCAATTCATTTTTTATACAGTCTGAAAATAAATATAATAAAAATTAGAAATGGTAGAAATACCTTGCTCAATAATAAAATGTATAAACAGAAACGGTAACTAAATGATTTAGTGGAAATGCAATTAATATTTACAATATTATATCAATTAGTATTCCTCAAACTTAGGTTAAGGTTAATTGGGTATATACAAGATAGACCTGAAGGGTTAGGACGACACATATTTATGTTTAAACAATAAAGCAAACAAAATATATAAGATACTACCTATTTACAAATTTTTACGAATAACATTTTTTCAAAGAATTATGATTTTTTTCTTCAGAATTGATTTTAGAGAAGTAATATCATTTACACATTACATCAAATCTTAAATAAAAACATAAATATAAAACAAAGCACTTGCTAACAGACATTTACAACAAATTCGCAAACTAGGTTCATTCATTTATCAAACATTCTTATGTTTATCTACTTAAATAGATTCTTCACTCTCAATTCCTTCTTCCTCCTTTATTTCCTCTTTTATAATTACTTCCACACTCTCAGCCTCTATCTTTATAGATATAGGATCCTCATCAAGAGTTTCTTCATCTTTCTTCTCTAGTTTGATATTAGCTTTACCACAATCAGCAAAACTGGTAGAAGCAGAAGTTGGAACTGTATTCTTAGTAGATTCTAAGTTCTTGAGATGTCCAGCGGATTTATTATGCGTTGTCAGGTTTGAACTGGAGTAAAAAGATTTCTGACATAAGTCACAAGAGTATGGCTTCTCACTGGTGTGGATCCTTTTATGTAAAGTTAATAAACTTGATCGTGAGAAAGCTTTTTCACACAAATTACATTTGAATGGCTTATCACCTGTATGAATCCTCATATGACTTACCAAATGTTGTTGTAGTGTAAATGCATTTTCACAAAAATCACATTTGAATGGCTTCTCTCCTGTATGAATTCTCAGGTGTCTTGTTAAACTACTCTTTGTAGAGAATTCCTTGCAGCAGATATTACACTTGTGTAGAGTTAATGGCTCACCATGCTCAGTAAAATGATGATTCAAATCATACTTTGTACGGAAAGCTTTTTCACATATTTCACACGAGTATGGCTTCTCTCCTGTATTAATTTTTTCATGCTTAGTTAAGTTACCACTTTCTGAAAATGTCTTTTCACAAAGATCACATTTAAATGGCTTCTCTCCTGTATGAATTCTCATGTGTCTTATTAAACTACCGTTTGTAGAGAATTCCTTGCAGCAGATATGACACTTGTTCATGATGGATTATTAATTGATCTTGCACCTGGAATAAATAATATTTATAGTAATACCAGTTTACATTTAAAGATAATAATTCCAATTATTTATCATCAGTATTAAAACATTTCATTTTTATTAATTTAAGATTTATTTAAGATCATGTCTGAAGGCCCTTCAACACGAAGGAAATAGTATTTTATGAAAACTTTCTCCTTATATCAAAATCTTAACTAGCATAGCAACTCTATAATTGTTACCAGTATTTCTGTACATAAAAAAATTAAAATATGTTGATTTTTTACTCATATGATTTTTTAATGATAATTCCTAGGACAACGATGTAGATTGTTGTAAGCAAAGCATCTCCATTATCAAGTACTAAAAATGTAACTTTATTCTTAAAACTTTTTCATCTATTCAAGAAATTTTTGTATGTCCAACAATCTGATATTAAATTACATTGCTTTTATGGATGTTTTCAAACTTGTTTTTATATATAAAAAAGCTAACTTACTTTAATTTGATAAACTCAATTTACTTGTCTTTTCTTTATCTTTATGTTTCTACTGACTTTAGTTTTATAATCTTTATATATAGTCTTATTTCATTTTACATTTAGTCTGAAAATAAATTAAATGAGATATTTACTAACACAATCTTTACCATAAATGAATAATTATATCCCAAGATATTATATGAACAAGAGATAGATCATCAAAAATAACGAGGACATTTTTTGGCATAGATTAGATCTTAAGCTTTTGACTGACAGGTGGACAGACAGTGTTCTACTTTGGATTAAAGATTAGCTTCCTATTTTTAGGAGATGTCAAACATAAATAACATTGGAATAGCTACACATCTGTATGGATCTGCTTTTTTATAATAATTTAATGCCTACAATCATCAAAAGCCGCTCCCGCCAAAAACCGCCGTTTCCAGCCTATTTTTTTTGCCTTTATTCGCCAAATTAGACAATTTTCAATCATCTGGGCTAAACTTTTGTTTTCATAAGAATTTCCCTAATAGTACTTAACACTTGTAATGTTTCAAACAAGTCAATATTTGAATATTTACTATTGCAATTATAGAAACTAATTTTAGAAGCTGGCTGGTAAAAGTAGAGATAAACCTGTGGTTATGAATGTAAATTGCAACTTTTTTATACTATTAGATAAATAGCCTACACTCCTTGAGATTTTTACAGCTTCACTGAAAAGTATAATAATTTTGAACATTAATTTTCAAGATATTACTGTTTATTATAGGATTAAGAAGACATAAAATTGGATTAGCTGTACTCCATGTATTTTAACAAAAAAAATATTACCTAGGTACCTATTCTCAAAAAGTCATTATTCAGTAAAATATTTGAGGCTAAATGGCCAAATGGCTGACATATCTTTAATTGGTTAGAGGAGAAAACCAGAGAATGTTGTCATCTTACAACTACATCCACACTTCCCTAAACTAAAAAGAAGGCACACTCCCCTAACAATATTTTACCCTAAAAGAAAAGTTATAATGTACTTATTCAGACTACCCAGCTACAGATAATATATATATGATATTTGCTGTATGCATATATATACAAAAAGGGCGTAGGTACCTAACTAAATAAACTTCTGAGATTGAGAATGTATTGAAGTTGGTTAAACTTTTTTAATTAGAACATTTATTAGCTTTTAAAATATCCTGTTTTACACCACCCTCCCCCCCCCCTTAAATGCAGGTCTGTCCTACATTTTATAAAGAATGAGAAATAATTTTGTTGCTTAACATGGCAGTACAAGAGATAAGGTCGGACAGGCGAACATGAATTGTATAAAGCATTGCTTTAAATTTAATAGCCCAAAAAGCAACCAAATACATTTATAAAGCTTCTCTGAAAAGTACAATCAATTGATTGCATGTTTCAGCAAATGTCAAAAATCGCATGTAAAATGTTTATTTATCGTATCGTATTACAGACAGCTATCCGCTGACAGTAAAACAACAAACTATAAGATCAATTCCGGCTCTGCTAGCTCGGGCCAACAAAACTGGTACCAATATTACAATTTTCTGCTCCAACATCCGCAGTAAATCATCTCCAATACAATACGATGAATGATTTTCAGTACGGCCAATATCCAGTAGATTTTTATAAGCGTGATGTTTGGTTTATTGTAGAGGCATTTAAAATTTATTTTGAAAAGTAATTTAAATCGATTTCTCCCTTTCTCCCCCCTCAAAAAAAATTAGATTCTTTTTTAGGTTTTCCTGGGGTAAGAAGAGCTTTTACAAATAAACACAAAAATCGAATTTAGAAAAATTTTTACATAAGAGGTTTTTATTAATTTTTTTTTTTTGCTTGAAATGTATATCAGAAATGATTTTTGTAATTTGAAAGATATTGAACATTATCTTTAATAAATTCTTTCTGTCAGACTAGCATGGACAACAATGTCCACAAGTAGCACAGCGATTAAATTAATTTTTAATAAAATTAAAGAGAGACAAGCAAATTTATATAAATGTCTTTCTGGAAATATTTGTGAAAACAGTTATAGGGCAATTAAAGAACTAGGTCAAGAAAAAAATGATAAAGAAAAGTAAAGGAAGGGGTTAAAAACTTAATTAGAGAAATTTAAAAATGACAATATTTCAAAAGGTAAACTGTGGTTCTAAAGTTTTTGTTTAAGTAAAATAAGGTTCTTTATATAGTCAGACAGCCTTACTTTCGTTATAGAGCGACTGTACAGTGTTAAAGAATTGGGTTTCTTTTTACATCAAAAGTAATATACATAAAATTATATTTATCCATACATGGGGAAATCTTTATTTTCTATTTGTGCTATTTTTAAAAGTTTATGTTGAACTCTAACTATATGCGTTCAGAACAAATGGTGGGAAATAACAAGACTAAATGAATATGATTTTACCATGTAAAGAATAAAACATATTTTATCTATGGAGATAAGATTATTAATTAGTTTGTCATTGTCCGCTCCCTCCAAGAATTGAGTGAAAATGGTTGTGAACATTTAATTGTACAATTTAATGAATGGAAACAAATTTTAGATACGCTAAAAATTTTAATCATTCTAATAATGGAAAAGCAAAAGAAAAGGGTGACGTCATTAAGCGAAGCATACACTTATAAAGCGCTATGAGTCTAACTTACATTTTATAGAACATGTTTCACGTCTTAAAATAATTTATTTATGAACTATAATTTGATTTTTTACTAAATGAATGATGAAATATATCTATTTAATGGAAGTTTAACAAATTTACGATTTTGAATTCTAAAATTTCCATTACGAATTATGTTTTAAATAATGAAAGATAATCTTGAAAATAAAATAAAACTAAATGTATTATTTAAAACATTTTGCAAATTAAACGACAAGTAACAGGATGTTTTTTTTCTGTTGTTATTTAACAAATTGTTTGATAAGGAGGACTATACTATTCATTATAGTATAGTCTACAACTTTCATTAAGTTGTATTGTGGATATAAAAATACTTTTCTTTGGTAAGATCGCAGTGATTTATCAATATTTTTATATTCTCCTTTGTAAACTAAATATATACATTCCAACACCTTTCTTTAAGGTGTAGGAGGTAAAAATCCTTGTATATACATAAATTATAGATAAATTATCAGGTGTCTATTTTTATCCTGTCACGTGGAAGGCCCGGGTTCGATTCCCGGTCGGGGAGCCAACTGTTGGGGACTAAAAAAAGAGTTTTGGGGTTTAAAAAGTTTTATTATTTAAGTACTTTGCCTATTTAATGTTAAAAAGAAAGAAAAAATGATTATCTAGAGATTTTACTTATTTCTTCAGTTTTTTAGATTTCTTAATTATTTTTACGAAGACCTTTTAAAATGTATGATTCAAACAACCTCAGAGGGGAATTTAAGAAAAGTAAAAAATATCAAAGAGATAAATAAAATTAAAGGATCTATTCTGGAAATTTTCAACTATTTATTTTTGCAACATGTACAGTACTCAGTGACCTTTGGAATTGCTTCCAATCACAAGATATATAAAATTTTATTGTTAGGATAAGGAATGGAACACCACTACACTAGTTCACTCTCGCTTCTTGACTGCCTTGCTCAAACCATTGGTTTTAGTGAATAGTAGTATGGTATTCCTTGTTTCCAGCAATATTTACAATTACAAACATTATATAAAAATTCAATATTTACATCTAACATATAATATAAAAAATCTCGTTATATATTACTTCTTTTTCTTATTTACAACAAAAATATTATTTATAAAAGCAATTTTTTTATATACAAGTTTGGTTGTTCTGTATTTATAGTTTTGTTGGTCATATCAGACGAGAACTGGTACTTTCAACATGGTATGGCCGTATCATCTTTGTGTGATGGTGTGGTAGGTTTGTGTGAATATCTTGCTGAAATATAGGCATAGAATTATAGATAAATTATCAGGTGTCTATTTTTATATTATATTCTCTGGTATCATGGATAGGTATAACACATAGGCTTGAGCTTCTGTTATATAGAGAGGTTTATATTTGGTGATGTAACAATATATGATTGAGATATAAGATTGGTAAAATCCTGTGCACCCAACTTAAAAAGTTGCTTTGCCATACTATTGTGACCAAATTATGCTTTGTTCCCAATTATTCAAATAATTGTTTCATAACTAAATATAATAAAGACTTAAAGAGATTATAGAATTGTCTAACATGATTGCCAATAATTTCACATGATTGTAATTTTTAACCCTTAATGATATTCATTGTTAAATATTATTTGTATTTGCTGAACTTAATAAGCCATTTCACTATCAGTTTCCAATTTAAAAAAAAAACTTTTAAAACTTAAAATTTCATTTATTTTAAAAGCATTTTTTATCTTTTTGCTGCTTATCATATATGTTATTTTCATTGATTTATTTGTGAACAATAACAGTTAATAGTAATTCAAAATATTTGTTTATAAACAATGCTCAAATGCCGCACTTTATGCCATTTTTTAAATGTCGTCTTTGATTACATATAAAACTATGTTAAAAATTCCTATTGCATTTTTAAAATAAAAGAATAATAAATCCAAATATAATTTATAATTTGATTTTAAAATTGTATTCAAACTATTTACACAGCAAATGAAATTTATTTGTCTTAAGAAATTAAGAAACATTTGTCAAAAAATATATCATGTTTTGTGGGAAAATATGACATAGAATATTTCGACCAAACATTTTTTAAAGACGACATTTAATAATAAATAGAGAGTGCGGCATTCGTACGAAGTAAATAAACAGAGCATTTTTTCAAAACAATTTAAATAACAAAACAAATGTTTAATTGTATTATATGCTTATTTTTTGTGACGAATTAATTATAATATATGGTTAGACAAATATAACAGGAAGGAATATCTAATTTTAGATTATTTTAACATCACAAATGTTTATTTTAAAAAACAAATTTTAATTATTATCATTATAATTTATAAATATTTAATTTCTTATTCATTTTAATTTTTAATATAAAGCAAAACTTACAGATAAAGAAACATTCACATCAGTTTACCGAAATAATTAAGAGGGGGGTTTATTGTATGTAAAATTGAAAGAAAAATATTAGAAAAAGAAATGTATGTTTTTCTGGTATCAAACCATTGATAATGTAAAAAATTGCTGCTAATTATTACAATATGATCTTGTTAAGACATATATTCAGGGACAGTAATTCTGACAAATAATTCTTAGTAAAAATTTCACCTGACCCACTTCTTTCTCCCCTCTCCCTCCCTCCTTCTTACCCACTTCCCTTTAGTTACAGAGCAGAGCAAATTTTGATTAATTTCATATGGATTTTATTTGCTGAATCATGACCCTTGCATATATACTTAATACCTAGGTAAGTAAATAAGTAAAGAGATTTAAATATGTTCTTATTATCAAAAGGGACATTTGCAATAATTACATTGGATATAGATTAGTAAACACAATATTTCTAATATTTCATATGTGTTTATAGAGCATATAAATAAGTTAATTGAAATTTTTACCATGTTGTTTTCATAACACCAAGTGATATATGCATCTTTTAAATATGTAACATTTTCCTCAAAACAGCTTGACAAATTCTTTAGTGCCGCCTATATTTTTTTATTATTTTTTTACCTATGAAATACTAATGTATAACAGTTTTCTGGTGATTATGCTTGCAATTATTTTTCTAAAATGGCTACCTAAACAACCACAAATTAGTCTTATAAATCTTTAGACTCATATTTTGAAAACTTCCATATGATGATTAGTCCTAATTCTCTTGTGTTTGGATTAAGATATACAGTAATATTGGCAAGCACAGATGTTACTTGTGGAAGCCACTAAATTATTACATCACTCTGGACTTATTGAGTATGGCAGGTGTTCCATTTTGAATAGAACACTTTTAGGAATAAAGAGCAGAGATGAGGAAAATCCCTTATTTTTCATACACCTCTCCATCCATATTCTCAATGTTTTATTAGCTTGGTACCTGTATTTGTATAGACACCTCTCAAACCTCAATTTTAATATCATTATTAGCTACCTAGGTAACCCTAAGACTTTAATAGACTATAGTTTTCATAATGTTTTTCATTAGGTCCTTTTGGCTAGCTCAAGCTCCATGTTTATGCACATAAGTTCTTGATATGTTTTCATACAGCTCCTTACTATTACCTCACCTTTCTGAGTATGGCAGGTGTCCCAAATTAAATCACTAATAAATTATGATCTTTGCAGAGAAGCTAAGGCCAATGTTTTTTTTACATGCCTATTGATCAAAAATAGGTACTCATTAACCAACCAAGGGTATGTAGATGCAGCTGATGCATGCATGAGCCATGAAGAAATCTTCCAGTCAGTCCCTTGAGTCACAACCCTCAAATACACATTTTGATAATAATATTGTTTTTCAGACAGAATATAAAATGAAATTAGACTCAAGATTGCAAAGCTAAAGTCAATTGAAACATAAGGAGGAAAAAATCTTCAATTTTGAGTTCAAAAAAAAGTAGGTAAGTTAGTTTATACCTAACAAGTACAATGATAAATTTGAGTAAGTGTTTGAAATTTGTTATGTATTATCAAAATACTATACTTGTACATTAATTGTGAATAATATATAATAAGTGACCATATATAAATAAGATATGGATATAAGGAGTAGAGTTTTGATACTTTTTCTACAAAGTCATAATATTGAAAAGTTCTTGAAATACCCTAGACTCTCATCTGGGGTATATTTTCTTTTTACATAAATTGTTTTTATTGAGAGTTAATATTATTCCAGAATTCCAGAATTATTCCACCATGAACAATTGTCATATCTGCTGCAAGTAATTCTCTCAAAAGAGTTATTTAAAAATACATATGAGAATACATAAAGGACACCATTTAAATGTAAATTATGTGAAAAAGCATTTACAAAAAGCAGTGATTTAACAATGCACATGAGAATTCATACAGGCGATAAGCCATTCAAATGTTATTTGTGTGAAAAAGCTTTCACACGACCAAGTACATTTACTTTACATGAAAGGATCCATACAGGAGAAAGGCCTTTCCAATGTAATACATGTGAAAAAGCTTTCCATACAAATAGTGAGTTAACTGTCCATAAAAGAATCCACACAGGTGATAAGCCATACTCATGTGATTTATGCTAGAAATCTTATTACTCAAACTCAGAACTGACACAACATAAAAAATCAGCTGGACATCTTCTTAATTTAGAATTAACAGTTCCACCATCTGCTTCTACCAGTTTTGTTGATTGTGTTGAAGCTGATGTAAAACTTGAGATAAAAAGAGAAGAAACTCCTGATGAGGATCCTCGGTGTATCAACATAGAGGCTGAGAGTGTGGAAGTAATTATAAAAGAGGAAGAAGGAATTAAGAGTAAAGAATTTGTTTAATTAGATAAAAATAAAAATGTTTGATAAAGGGGGAGGTCATTTTCTAGTAAATTCCGTAAATTCCGTGTAAAGGTGTGTGTGTTATAAGGCCTAAAAATAGTAGTAGAACGATAAGGTGCTCCCTATTGTTCTATTCAATAGGGAATACAAATATGTAGAGCACCTTATCGTTCTACTACTATTTTTAGGCCTTATAACACACACACCTTTACGGAATTTACTAGAAAATGACCTCCCCCTTAATGAACCAAGTTTGTGAATTTGTTGTAAATGTCTTTTAACAAGTGCTTAATTATGTTTTTATTTAAGATTTGAAAAATGTGTATATAATATTACTTCTCCAAAAACAAATTTAAAGTTAATTAAAATCATAATTCATCAAAAAAAAAACTTTGTAAATTTTATATATTACTTTGTTTGCTTTATTGTTTATTGTTTAAGCATAAATCTGCGTTGCCCCAACCTTGTGGGGCTACCCTGTACATATCCAATATTCCCTTACCTAAGTTTGACTTTGATTTAAAATTGTAAAAATTAATTATATTTCAACTAAATCGTGTAGATACTGTTTAAAACTTTTCTGTCCTCTCTGCAAATGTATATTTATCTTATTTAAATTTTTAATTATTTCTTATTTTCTTATTTTAGATCTTCTTTTTAGAATTCTGTTACTTATAAAGTAATTTTTATATTTATTTTCAGACTGAATATAAAATGTATTGAGGCTTAAGATCATAAAACTGAATTCAATAGAAACATAAAAGGAAAAAGAAAACTAAAGTAAGTTTTATCTTAGCAAATTGAAGTAAGTAGATGTCTGTCTGTCCATATAAAAGACTTTGCTAACCACTGAGAATAATTCAGTTATCTTTTAATGAATCTCAATATAAGTCTAGGTATATATTTTTTACTTTTAATTGGAGTGTAGTATGGATCTTTAATGGTAAAAGGCCACAAGAAAATATACGATTCTTATTCTTTTTATTTAAGAAAATAAAGGTTTCCATGAAGTGTCAAATTGATATCAGACCCCCCCCCCCCCTTCTTCTTTATTGTGTGGATGTTTTTATGTGTTTGTGTTTTACTTTGGGTTAGGCTAGGTTATATTGGGTACAGGGTAGCATGATTCAAGAAAAAAACTCAATATCTCGTAATTTTTTTAAAAAGTAGATGGGAGTTTCAGAGTGCAAAGTAAGAATTAATTTGATTGATCATTCAAAGATACAATAATAAAGATTTATTATATTCCTTCAACTCAAGAATTGACTAAAATAAATGCTTATTTCAGGTGCAAGAACAAATAAAAATCCATCATGAACAAGTGTCATATCTGCTACAAGGAATTCTCTACAAAGGGTAATTTAACATTGCACATGAGGATCCATACAGGAGAAAAACCATATTCTTGTGATATATGCAAAAAAGCTTTCCGTACGAATGGACATTTAACTGGTCATAAGATGATCCATACAGGAGAAAAGCCATACTCTTGTGATACATGTAATAAGGCTTTCTCAAAACAAAGTGTATTAGCTGAACATAAGAGGATTCATACAGGAGAGAAACCATACTCCTGTGAATTATGCAAGAAATCTTTTAATGATAGATCGAACTTGACAAGACACCTCAAATCTGCTGGACATCTCAATAAGTTAAAATCTACTATGAATTTAGTTCCACCTTCTTCATCTAACAGTTTTGTTGATTGTGGTGAAGCTAACATCAAACTAGAGAAGGAATTAGAAGAAACTCTTGATGAAGATCTTATCTTTATAAAGATAGAGGCTGAAAGTGTGGAAGTAATTATAGAAGAGGAAGAATTTGGATAAACATTTGTTATAAATGTCTTTTAGCAAGTGCTTTGTTAAAAATTTATTTTTTTAGGATTTGATAAATGTGTAAAGGAGTAGATGCACGAAATGCATTTAACTTGAATTTATTAAACAACATATTTTTTCCTGTTTAATTGTTTAAACTTTCCTTATAGGGCATATATTTAAAAAATTTCAATTACCAACCACTAGTTTTTAAAAAATCAAGACTGAAATAGTGATTTTTACTTACACAAATTAGAGATTTAGGAAAGTATCTCAATTCTGCCTGGTAATTTATTTTATTTCAAATATCTTCATAGTTAACCAGTATATATCTCCTATTTTACAAAAACATTTAGAGGTTCACTACTTTAAGGGGGAACTCGTTAAATGCACTTCGTGCAACTGTCCCTTATATTACTTTTCTAAAAATGATTTTTAACAAAAAATCCTGATACTGAAAAAAAATTGGCACCTAGATAACCCCTAAAAATTTTAAAATGTTTAAATAAGAAGACTAGTATCATATATACTTTGTTTCCTTTATTGTTTAAACATAAATCTGCGTTGCCATAACCCTGCGCCCCTGTACAAAACCAATTTACCCTAACCTAAGTTTAAGGAATATTGATTGATAAAAAATTGTAAAAATTAATTTTATTTCAACAAAATCATTTAGATACTGTTTCAGTTTATACATTTTTCTGTTCTTTAGTGCAAAAGTTTGTCTACCTACTTTAATTTTTAAATTTTCTTATATTCAATTAGTCGGATCTCATTATTAGAATTATGTTACATGTAAAATTATAATTATATTTATTTTTAGACTAAATTTAAAATGAATTGAGACTCTGAGATTATGCAAAGAAAGAAAACGCGGGTGATTTGAGTTTATAAAGTAAAGTAAGTTAGTTTTCCATAAAACGAATATTATATTTAGCAGAATCTTTGGAATCTTAGTATTAATGATGTAGGATGTCTGTCTGTCTGTGATAGAATTGATTTAGTTTTCTGTAATCAAAATATTCAAACAGTTGGGGTTTGGGATGGTTTCTTTTATAGTATGTGTTTTAAATAAAATCTAAAGATGGACATTGAATAAAACATCAAAAGTAGATCAATTAATAATGCTATAGTCATGTACATGTGAGTAGATAGAAGAGAAAGTGGGATAAGAATAAGTGTGAGAGGGGAGTTTTCATACAGAAGGTATATCAGATTCTAGAATTCTAGTATTTGAAATGATTATTGAAAATTAAAAATGCTTTAAAATTATTTTTCCAACTCTACACAATTATAACATTAAATATAATTTATTTCAGGTGCAAGAACAATTAAGAAACCATCATGAACAATTGTCATATCTGCTGCAAGAAATTCTCTAAAAAGAGTGAATTGACAAGACATATGAGAATACATACAGGAGAGAAGCCATTCAAATGTGATTTTTGTGAAAAAGCTTTTTCACGAAAAGGTACATTAACTGCCCATAAGAGGATTCATACAGGTGAGAAGCCCTACTCTTGTGATACATGCAAAAAAGATTTTCGTACATATGGTGAGTTAAGTCTCCATAGGAGAATCCATACAGGAGAGAAGCCATACACTTGTGATACATGTGGAAAGACCTTTACACAACGAGGTAGTTTAACTGAACATAAGAGGATCCATACAGGAGAGAAGCCATACTCTTGTGATACATGTGAAAAGACTTTCTCAAAACAAGATTATTTAACTGACCATAAGAGGATCCATACAGGAGAGAAGCCATACTCTTGTGATACATGTAAAAAGTCTTTCTCACAAAAAAGTTCATTGGTTGATCATAAGAGAATCCATACAGGAGAGAAGCCATACTCTTGTCATACATGTCATAAGGCTTTCTCGCATCAAAGTGCATTAATTGTACACAAGAGGATTCATACAGGAGAGAAACCATACTCTTGTGAAATGTGCAAGAAATATTATAAATCAAATTCCGAATTTTCAATGCATAATAAATCAGTTGGTCATCTCAAGAAATTAGAATCAACTAAGAATACAGTTCCATCTTCTGCCTCTACCAGTTTTGTTGATTTTGGTGAAGCTGATGTAAAATTAGAGATAAAGGAAGAAGAAACTCTTGATGATGATCCTCTCTCTATCAACATGGAGGTTGAGAATATTACAGAAACTATGAAACATGAAATAGAAGAAGAAATTCTGGATAAAGATTCTCTTTCTTGTGAACAGAATCCTGATGGGGATTATATAAATAGTATTGACATTGTGGAACATGAAATTGAATATTATTAACCATATGATAGTATTCATTTTATCAAAAAATAGAATGTCATTTGAAAAGAAAGATTAATTTTCAGTAAATTAAAGTGTTGTATATAAAAAGACAATATATTACTTACCTACAAAGTTATTTTTTTTCTTTGTTGATTGATTAAGTTTTAGATAAGTACTATGTAACACAAAATTTTACTGATAAGAATTTTTTTAAAAGAAATTTCAACTTCCATAAAATCAAATTTTGTTTATTCTCATAAGGTTTAATTTTGTTTCCTCTCTCTGCAAAGATATTGTAGCAAAAATATCTCCTCTTGTAATTTAATATGATAATCCTTATAGCTCAAGTAATTATTTTTGAAGACGCCATTATAACTGAGGCATTTTTCAAAAAAAAGCGGCATTAAGTACTAATGTACATACGCGAGTTGTTTGATGGATTGGAATGAGTATCAAATGTTTCCTTTTTAAATTGTAGATTATTTAGTGAATCCATTTTTTATATGTTTACAGTTTTAGTTAATTTGACTAAACTATTACTGTTCATTTAATTTCTTTGTTTTGCCATTTTAACTTTTGTTTCATTTGATCTCCCTTTATCAGATTATTTTAGGATTTGATTTGCCTTCATATATGTATTATTTTGTTATTCTTAAAAGAGTGTCAGTGATGTTCATGTTATAAACCTGTCATTTATCCAATGTGAGTTGTCTTGGTGCAACTTTTCCAATGTTTAAAAAGCATTATCACATATATATTCCTTTTTTATCTATATATCATTATTTCATTATTATCCAACATGTGTTGCATGTAAAAAAATATGTATATTTTTTTTCAGATAAAATATAAATGAAATAAGACTCAAGATCTTAAAACAGTCATTAACAACATAAAGAGGAACAAATCACCGATAGTCCAGAAACAAAGTAAGTTTTTTTTATCAAGTACAAGAATAATTTGGTCCATAACAAACCACAATAAGCTAAAAATATTTTCTTTTGGCTTAGCCCCTTGCATTATAAACATTTAAAAAAAATATTGTTATCATGAATTATTGCTAAGATACTTTTTGAATTAAATGTTAAAGGACATTAAATTAAACAATAAAGGTTAATTAACCAAACCTCATTACCCAAACTCATTAAATACACTTCGTGCAACTGTCCTTTTGGACATTATATCAAACAGCAAAGTGAATAATGATACTTGCTATATGTGTGTCATATACATAGATGTCTGCGTCCATATGACTTAGGAGAGTACATAGGAGAGATAGAGGGAAACAATCGGATATATTAAACTAAATATGTATTTTATTTTCAGATGCAAGAACAATCCATAATGAAGAAGTGTCATATCTGTCTCAAGTATTTCTCTCCCGAGGAGTATTTTCTAAACCATTTAAGAGTTCATTCAAAAACATTAAAATGTGATTTTTGTGAAAAGTCGTTTTGTTATCAAGTTAAGCTTAACGATCACATGAGAATCCACACTGGTGAGAGGCCTTACTCTTGTGAAATCTGTAAAAAAGTTTTTCGCACAAATGGTCAGTTAACTGTCCATAAGAGGATCCACACTGGAGAGAAACCATACTCTTGTGAAACATGTGAAAAAGCTTTCTCTGAACTAAGTACTTTAACTTCCCACAAAAGGATTCATACAGGAGAGAAACCCTACTCTTGTGATACATGTAAAAAGGCATTTACTTCTAGCAGTTATTTAATAACCCACAAAAGGATTCATACAGAAGAGAAACCATACTCTTGTGATACATGTGAAAAAGCTTTCACAACAAATGGTCAGTTAACTGTTCATAAGAGGATTCATACAGGACAGAAGCCATACTCTTGTGATACTTGTGAAAAGACTTTCTCGCAACAAAGTAAATTAAAGGACCATAAGAGTATCCATACAGGAGAGAAACCATACTCTTGTGATGCATGTGGAAAGGCTTTTCTTACAAATGATAACTTAACTGTACATAAAAGGTTTCATACAGGGGAGAAGCCATACCATTGTGATGTATGTGAAAAAGCTTTCTATACAAGTAGTGATTTAACTGTCCATCAGAGAATACATACAGGAGAAAGGCCATACTCTTGTGATATATGTAATAAGGCTTTCACACAACATGGTGACCTAACTCGCCGTAAGAGGATCCGCACAGGAGAGAAACTATTCAAATGTGATACATGTAAAAAGACTTTCTCAAGACAAAGTAATTTAACTGACCATAAGAGAATTCATACAGGAGAGAAGCCATACCCTTGTGATACATGTAACAAGACATTCCTACGACAAAATTTATTAACTGAACATAAGAGGATCCATACAGGAGAGAAGCCATACTCTTGTGAATTATGTCAGAAATCTTATAAAACTAGTACAGAATTGTCAAGGCATAAAAAATCAGCTGGACATCTCAACAAATTGGAAACTACGAAGAATACAGAATCTTCTGTTTCTACCAGTTTTGTTGATTTTGGTGAAGCTGAAGTAAAATTAGAGGCAAAAGAAGAAGAAACTCTTGATGAGGATCCTCTCTTTATCAACATGGAGGCTGAGAATGTTGAGGAAACTATAAAACAGGAAATAGAAGAAGATGGAATTCAGGATAAAGATTCTCTTTCTAATATTTCTGATGAAGATTACATAAACACAATTGACATTGTTGACCACAAGATTGAATTATCATAAACAAAATACTTTCTATTTTTGTAATTTTAATGTTAATCACAAATATTTTTAACTAATGATATCGTGTATTTACTGTTTTTTTTTTACTTTTTATTAATCAATGTAAATTATTTCATAAATAATTTTTGTATTGTTTTAATTTTTGCTTTGGTACAATTTCTCTAAAATCAAACTTTGTGTCAATAATTAAGTATTTATTTTACTATTTTTATTCTTCTCCTATAGAAAGGGGAACATTATATTTATCTTATATTGTCTCTTTTTTTTCAGACATAGCTAAACAATTAAATGATTTGATTGACATCTTCTTTATGTCATCCAAAATCAGGTATTGAAAATTTAAAATTTTACTATATTTTATAGATTATTTTTACTATTTTATCCCATTTCTAGACGCCTCTTGGAGCACTTGAGGAAAGGGGAGTTGAGTCCCAATTAAATTAGATTAGAAAAGGCTTTTAAAAAAATTTTATCGCATTTTTATTTTAGCTTTAATTTTTTTTTAAGGGGGGAAATTTTATTCTTGGGGTGATTTCTCTTGGGAGGATTCAGGATGGTGGTGCCCTCCCCCAAAATAGTTACAAACCTTCTCAGGACCTATGCGAAGATACCCTGTTAAGGAGAACCTGATCAGTTAGCGATTTCCTTTGTACAGACAAACAGACAGACATCTTGTTACTTTATTATAAGGATATACAGTAAGATTTTACTAAGCACAAAACAAAGTTCTTCATTTTAAGGAAGCTTCCAATAGGTTCTGCGATGGTTTGAGGCTATTTTGATAAAAACTTATACTATGTTTGATTGAGGGATTCCACTCTCATTAAATTATACGTTGAGAAAAAATCTTGTGGGATATGTAAAGGAAAATGTATACAATATGACCTACAAACAATATGAAACAATTTCTGTAATGCACAGGAAACGCGACGCTAGAGAAAACACATCTATTATCAAACTAATATAGACATTTTAGTCTTGTATTCATTGTATTTAATGATTGTATTCAATTTTATAATAGTTTAAGGGTAAATCACCTGTCCTGACCATAAATACTCATCAGAAAAATGGAAAACCATTCAAATGTGAAATGTGTAGTAGGGACGTTGCCGTTCCTGCAACTGGCAGAAATACATTGGATGTATTTTTGTCAAAATTGTTTGTCTGGATGTAAATTCGACAGTAATTTACTATATATCGAAGGTATGCTGACAAATATACATCTAACACAGGCATTTAAACATCCAAAATTGTCAATTATACATCTATTTCTTGCCAATTTCACATCTAAACTTTTTTATATGTCATAAATACATCCTGTACATTTTTATCAATAATAAACAATAGTAAACTGTTAAGTAGATATTTATAATACAAGAATATTATTAAAAAAATGATAATCTAAATCTTAATTTTGGGGATGATGATCTTAAGGATGTTTTTACTGGTGATGATGATGACCCAAATGGTATTACAGGACATGAGTGTTATGACAACTCATCTATTGAACTATGGTCCAATTTTTGTATTTGTAGTAGCCTCCAGTAAAAAGTTGTAACAATAAATATAACCATCTTTTAAAAACTACTTTATTTACCTTATGATTTGGAAAATTTAAAAACCATGATTGTATGTTTAGGGATTTCTCTTGATTGGAGAATGTTACAAATACAAAAATCTGACTATAGTTTAATAGATGAGTTGTCACAATTCTCACGTATTTTGATACCATCTGGGTCATCATCACTACCAGTAAGAGCCTTAAGATCATCATCCCCAAAATTAAGATTTAGATTATCATTTTTTTACCATATTAAAAAACTTCTTGTTTTACTTTCTTGGCTAATCATTATCTCTACCAAGTATTTTACTACATCCTGTAAACTGGAGGTTGGCAGCTGTCCTCTCAAGTGATAGAGGTCGAATTTCTTATTTTCCAAATTTTCTTTCTATGAAATACAATTAATATCTAACTAATATTATATTATTTAATAATTGTTGCATAAATCCCTTTTAAAAAAGTATTTTAGTATTTTTAATAGTTTTCCACGAAATAGAAAGATATTACAAAACTGATTACTTGTAAATAAGATGTTTTAGTATTTTAGGTCGATAAAAATTTATTTTGTAAGCATTTTTCACAGCGTTATGGCTATATACATGATCGAACATATAAAATACTTACAGACAGTTCTCTATTGTTTATTATTAATTATAATGTATAAGATGTATTTATGACATATAAAAAAGTTTAGATGTAAAATTGGCAAGAAATAGATGTAAAATTGGCAATTTTGGATGTATAAATGCCTGTGTTAGATGTATTTATTATGTAGTATTACATTCTCACAGATAGATAGTTTTTACAGACACAAGACAGTTAAAAGTGTGAAATGCAAATTATGTGACAAAATTATTTATATATTCCTATTTTCAAAAGTAGTACCTATAGTGCTTTAACTATGTATGTGTATTAACAATGTATTAAACAATTCAGAAGTTTATATGATTGTTATATGATCTTATCAAATTCAAATTCTTATTTTAATGATTTTCATTATGTTTGATAATATCAGTTAAAATAGTCTACAAATCCTATTTCTAATTATACTTAGTTACTAGAGACAGCTTTTACTCATAATTTTCTTACAATGTCTTTTTTTCTAAATTAAAATATTTCTATTCAAATCTTGTTAATAGTTTTGTTTGATTTATTTAGATCCTATTATTAGACTTTTGTTAGTTGTAAAATGATAATCATATATATTTTAAGACAGAACATAAAATGTAATACGCCTTAACAGTATAAAGCTGAAGTCAATAAAAATTATAAACATCAAAAGAAAGAAAACTTTAGTGTAAGTTTATTAGATTAAAGTAACTCAAAGTCTGTCTATCTGTAATAAATAACTTTGCTTACCACTGATATTCAGTTTTACTCTTTGTTGAGGTGTAGTATAATTTTTTTAAAGGAAAAGTCAGATGGAAAATTTCTCTGCAAACTATTCTATTCAGAATATACAATAAAAATTTGAATTTATTATTTTTAATTCACACAAGTATTACATTAAAAATTATTTATTCCAGGTGCAAGAACAATTAAAAATCCATCATGAACAAGTGTCATATCTGCTCCAAGGAATTCTCTTACAAGAGTAATTTAACAGTGCATATGAGAATTCATACAGGCGAGAAGCCATTTAAATGTGATTTATGTGATAAAGCGTTCTCACTCAAAAATGCGCTAGTTTATCATAAGAGAATTCATACAGGTGAAAAGCCATTCAAATGTGATACATGTGAAAAGGCTTTCTCACAACCAAGTGCATTGATAATGCATAAGAGTATCCATACAGGAGAAAAGCCATACTCTTGTGATGCATGTGAGAAAGAATTTCGTACAATTAGTAATTTAACTGTTCATAAGATGACCCACACAGGTGAGAAACCTTTCTCTTGTGACACATGTGATAAAAATTTCTGTACAAAAGCTCAATTAAATGTCCATAATAAAATCCATATAGGAGAGAAACCATACTCTTGTGGTACATGTAAAAAAGCTTTCCTTACAAAAAGAGAGTTAATTGTCCACAAGAGGATTCATACAGGAGAAAAGCAATTTTCTTGTTATGTATGTAAAAAGGCTTTCTCACAAAAATATCATTTAACTGAACATAAGAGAATTCATACAGGTGAAAAGCCATTCAAATGTGATACATGTGAAAAGGCTTTCTCACAACCAAGTGCATTGATAGTGCATAAGAGGATCCATACAGGAGAGAAGTCATACTCTTGTGATACATGTGAAAAAGTGTTCACAACAAATGGTCAGTTAACCGCCCATAAGAGGATCCACACAGGAGAAAAGTCATACTCTTGTGTCTTACTCAGGTGTCATATCTGCTACAAGGATTTTTCTACAAAGTTCAATTTTACAAGACATATGAGAATACATACAGGAAAGAAGCCATTTAAATGTAATTTATGTGAAAAGTCTTTCTCACAACAAGGTCATTTAAATGTTCATAAGAGGATCCATACAGGTGAAAAGCCATACTCTTGTGATAAATGTGAAAAGACTTTCTCACGACGTAGTTCATTAACTCGTCATAAGATGGTTAATACATGTGAGAAACCATTAAAATTACCTTCCACCAGTTTTGTTGATTTTGGTGAAGCTAAAATCAAACTAGAAATAAAAGAAGAAGAAACTCTAGATGAGGATCCTCTGACTATCAACATGGAGGCTAAGAATGTGGAAGAAACTATAAAACTAGAAACAAAAGAAGAAATTCAGAATGAAGATTTTCTTTCTTGTGAACAGAATTTGCATCTAGAACAAAAGTTAAGCTACAAGATGAAAATAGAGAAGAAAGAAGAAGAAATTCTTGATGAGGATCCTATCTTTATAAAGATGGAGGCTGAGAGTGTGGAAGTAATTAGAAAAGAGGAAATAAAAGATGAAGAAAGAATTGAGAGTGAAAAATTTGTTTAAGTAGATAAAAATAAAAATGTTTGATAATGAATAAACCTAAATTGCTAATTTGTTATATATGTATTTATGTTTGTATTTAAGCTACGATTTAATGTGTGAATTATACCTATTACTTCTCCAAAGACATTTCTAAAAAAATCACAATTCTTTATGCTTATTCAAATATTTATGTTTGTATTGAAGTTATGATGTAAACTGTAAATGATATTACTCTTTTTGAAAACTATTTTCAAAATGTTATTTGTATAAATTTTAATAATGTGCAAATAGGCTCTTATTTGTACTTTGTTTGCTTTTTTTGTATATTGTTCAAACATAAATCTGTGTTGCCTGAACCCTGCGGCGCTACCTTGTACATGTACATACCTAATTTACTTTAACCAACGTTTTGGGAATATTTGATGTAAAAATATTTTCAATTAGTCGGACCTCATTATTAGAATTGTGTAACTTGTGAAATCATTAAAATAATTATTTTCAGACTAAATAAAAATGAATTGAGACGCTAAGATTATAAAAAGAAAGAAAAAGTTAAAGAAGGAAAAAAATAGAGATTTGAGTTTAGCAAAGTAAAGTAAGTTAGTTTTCTATATTACAAATATTATGTAGCAGAATCTTTAGAATATCAATATTAAAGATATAATAAAAGTGAATATTGTTCTATAATAGAAAAAAAAATAAAAACAGTTTGGGATGGTTGTTTTTTATAGTACGTATTTTAATAAAAAGTGAAGATGGACATAAAATAAAACATCAAAAGTAGATCAAGTAATATACATGTACATGTGAGTGGATAGAACCTTAGCTTCTTTTAAACCCACTTAACAAACGTTGCAGATATTTTAGACTTAAAAAATGACCTAACCTCTAGGTTTCTCTAGAATCACATTTGAACCGTGCAGATATTTTGGATTTAGGCTTTTATGGGCATAAAAAAACTTTAAGTTAGAAGTCACACACCCCCCAAGAGGCTTAAAATACTGAATCTAAACTTTTTTTTATATCATAATCAATGTAATTAAAAGGGCAGATACTTTTGGATTAAAGCCACCAGAGGCTTGATATATAGTTTAAGTAAAAAGTAAAATCCCGGTGCAGCCCCCCCCCCCCCATTCCAGCCCTCCGGGGCTTCATAAAACTCTATACATTAGTTTTCTCTGGAAACCCTTAAGGTACCGTGCAGATATTCAACTCTTAAAAACAAATCTTCTTTTGTCCAGAGATAACCTGGAGTCCTGCAGCACCTTAACCTGGAGGCCAGATCCATTTTTTTTAAATATAGGGAAACTACATCCCAAAAGGAAAACTTTTTTTTGTGAAATAACCTATCCTTTCACTTCAAAGACAAAGCATATAATCACTGTGTACGCAAAAGTGTCAGAACTCCCCCCCCTCCCTTGGTATCAACCGATTTTTAGTTTAGAAGTCCTCTTACTGCATCCCCCCCTAGCCCTCCGTGTCTCAATAAAACCTTAGGTATCTCTTAAACCATTTGATCATCAGAGCAGATTTTTTAGACTTAAGCTGCTAGAGGCATGAGCTATAGTTTATACAAATACATGTATTGTGTTTAAATAAATGCTATTTAATACTATTTTGTTTTAAATGCATGCTATTTTATAAAAATTTTACATACTATTGCATACTATTCACTTTTTTCCTGCATTCTATTTTGAAAAAAAAACACTGTGGCCAGCCTGTTACTGACTCAGTGTTTCTTTTTGTTACAGTGCAGCTGTCTTTATAAGCAACAGGGCTTGTCATGCAGTAGCCGAATGTACAAGGATGATCATGTCAATAACAATATAAATAGGATACCATGTCTGTATTATACATTAACCTACATAGTGACGGACACACCCTACATATAGAGTAGCTATACAAAATAAGATGGATGTGAGAAGATAGTTTTCCTAGTGACAAACTTACAAAATCTACACAAGTATAACATTAGCTATTTATTCCAGGTGCAAGAATAATTAATAATCCATCATGAACAAGTGTCATATCTGTAGCAAGGAATTCTCTACAAAAAGCAATTTAACAGTACATAAGAGAATTCATACAGGCGAGAAGCCATTCAAATGTGACACATGTGATAAAGCATTTAGACTACTACAACATTTGGTAAGTCATATGAGGATCCATACAGGAGAGAAACCATACTCTTGTGATACATGTGAAAAGACCTTCTCACGACAAAGTTTATTAACTGAACATAAAAGGATCCATACAGGAGAGAAGCCATTCAAATGTGATTTATGTGAAAAAGCATGTACACAGAGAAGTGGTTTAATAACACACATGAAAATTCATGTAGGTGAAAAGCCATTCAAATGTGAATCTTGTGAAAAGGCTTTCTCACAACAAAGTTCTTTAAATGACCATAAGAGAATTCATACAGGAGAGAAACCATACTCATGTGATACATGTGAAAAGACATTTACTACTAGTAGTAGTTTAATAACCCACAAAAGGATTCATACAGGAGAGAAACCATACTCTTGTGTTTTATGCCATGTATCTTTTTGCATTAGTTCAAACTTGACAAATCATAATAAATCAGCTGGACATCTCAAGAAGTTAGAATATTCAAAGAATGCAGTTCCACCATCTACTTCTACCAGTTTTGTTGGTTGTGGTGAAGCTGATATTAAACTAGAAATTAAAGAAGAAGATACTCTTGATGAGGATCCTCTGTCGATCAACATTGAGGCTGAGAGTGTGGAAGAAACTATAAAACAGGAAATAGAAGAAGAAATTCAGAATAAAGATTCTCTTTCCTGTGAACAGAATCCTGATGAGGATATAATTACCACGATTGATATTGTGGAGAATAAGATTGAGATATAATGTATATTTTCTCAGGGGATATTTAAAATTTACTTTATAATGTATTTAATTAATTTTAACTAAATAATGTAAATATTCTTGTTATTATAATAAGTACCTACAATGCCCCATACATGTAGTTACTACCTAGTTGCTACCCAGTACCTAGTTTAACTTAACCTAACCTAGTATAAAAGAATAGTACAAATTCTTTTACTCAATTTATTTTCAAAGATTTCCTATATTTATTCAATGTTATATGTAAATAGATTCTGTATAATATCTTATTTTCTTTTTGTGTTAAAACCAAAACATGTTTATACTTTTAGTATGAAATCAAATAGGTATGACCTACATCTAGAAGTTAGTAAAGTTTTTTTTATATTATTTCAAAAATCTTTAAAATCCTAACTCACTATTATGAATTCATAAATGTTTAGATATTTTTTTTGTTAATTTCCCTCATTTTACTATTACTTCAAGTAACAATTTAATATGTATAAATCTACAAACCTTTTCTACCCCTCATATTCTTACTATAGGAAGAATTTTATCACAAGAATTTTGTTTTATCCACTGCCTTCTATCAATTGCATCATTATAAGATGTAAGAAAAACAAAGCTAATTTTACCTCTTTAATGTTTTATTCAGCAAAATATTTCTTTTAAAAGAAAATTGATTTTGATCTCATTATCAAACTTGTAAAATAGTAATTATATTTATTTTCAGACAAAATATAAAATGAAATAAGACTTGGGATTATATAAGAAAGATAACACGAGTAATTTCAGATTAGCAAATAGAAGTAAGTTCGCCAACAAAGTTAGTTTTTTTTTTATTTTTACCAAGGATGACAACATCCACAAGTAGCTAGGTACAGATATATAAAGGGGGGGGGGCGAAAGTGACACTTTTTGAAACCAAAACTAAAAGTCAACAAAGGAACTCAACTAAAAAAAGAGTTACAGGTCTGAGATTTTGCATGGCAGTTGCTTTATAGGGGTAAAATATGGAACTGTGAAGAAACGGCGGCGCAACCGCCGAAAACCGCCGTTTCCCGCCGAAATTTTTTTGCCTTTTCACGGCGGTTTTCGGCGGTTGCGACGCCGTTTCTTCACAGTTCCATATTGTACCCCTCTAAAGCAACTGCCATGCAAAATGTCAGACCTGTAACTCTTTTTTTAGTTAAGTTCCTTTGACTTTTAGTTTTGGTTTCAAAAAGTGTCACTTTCGCCCCCCCCCCCCTTTATTTGGTAGAAATATTTATAAAAGTATACTTTTGTGCACTGATACAGGGATGATTTTTTAACTGGTGATTGGCGGTTTTTTTTATTAGTAGTCTTTCTGATAGTATGTCAGTCTGTACAAGTCTAATATCTTACTACAAACGTCAATCAGAGAAGATTTTTTTCTGTTAGTTTTTATAGATTTAATGTCACTATATAGGGTAAGGGTGCTTCATATCGATATCAAACTTGTTTAGCTTGTTATCAATTTCAGAAAATATTACCTGGGTCTGTTTGGCTTTTCACAGAAGGATAGTAATCTCTGAGATTAAGCCAGATATTGGGATTGCTTGTTTTGTGAGCTTACTATATTTTTCTTATAAAACAAATCTGAAAATAAATTATAAATCAGCTAAACATCTCAAAAAGTTAGAATCTACTACAGTTCCATCTTCTACTTCTACCAGTTTTGTTGATTGTGGTGAAGCTAATATTAAACTGGAAATGAAAAGAGAAGAAACTCTTGATAAGGATCCTCTTTCTATCAACATGGAGACTGAGAATGTTGAAGAAACTATAAAACAGGAAATAGAAGAAGTAGAAATCCAGGATAAAGATTCTAATTCTTGTGAGCAGAATCCTGATTAGGATTATATGAATAGTATTGACATTGTGAAACATTAAATTGAATATGATTAACTCTATGATAGTATTTATTTTATCAAAAAAAAGAATGTTATTTGATAAGAAAGATAAAGTTTTAATAAATTAAATTGTTTTATATAAAAAGTTTATATATTACTTACCTACTAAGTTTTTTTTTCTTTGTTACATAAGCAAGAACTTTTTTCCATTCTATTTATTTCCTTACACATTATTAAATTGATTAAATAAGAATTGTAAAGTTATCTCTGTGTGTACATCTGTAATTCTTGTTTGTAATCAGTACTTAAAATATTTTATTTCTTGATCATTTTTTATATTTTCAGAACACAAAAATGAAATCTAATTAAATGGAATAATTAAAATATCACAAATAAAAACAGGTATTTAGAACTCCATTGTTATGTGGTTAGGCATTAGAGTGAGTCAATATGTTATTAAAGATGAAGGATTTCTTTAGGAATGGACTTGTAAAAAGTAGTAGGTTGTATTTTTGTATGTCCCATAAGATCTTGTAAAGGGCTAAAGACCTATTAATGGTTTTAGACTATCTCAGGAGGGAAGGGCATAAAGTAGTAATTGTTTGTTAAGATCTTGTAAATGACTAAATGTTTATTAATGGTCTGTGGATGGTTTTAGGCTATTTCATATTTTCCGGCCTTAATGTACATGTAGAAAAAAACTTCAAAGTAAAAAATAAGAAAGAATTCATCAATTTTATAAAGGATTATTAAAAAAATTTATTAAGCACATTAATCTGATATATATAACCATTGCAATTACTTTATTATGATATTTTTGACAGTTTTCTCATTCCATTTGCTTTGCTTGTCTTTTTTATCTTATAGCTTTTCTACTCATGAATGTTGTCATCCATATTAGAATAATTTATAAAAATCAAAAATATGTTATTTATTGTTTTCTTCCTTTCTATTGTGGAATTGTGTAAAAAAATATTTATTACAGGTGCAAGAACAAATAAGAATCCATCATGTTAACTTGTGATATTTGCCACAAGGAATTCTTTTTAAAGAGTAATTTAACAAGACACTTTAGAACGCATACAGGAGAGCAGCCATATTGTTGTGATACATGTGGAAAGACTTTCTTACAAAAAAGTTATTTAACTGTTCATAAGAGGATCCATACAGGAGAGAAGCCATACTCTTGTGATGCATGTGAAAAAGCTTTTAAACAACATAGTAAACTAACCCGTCATATGAGGATCCATACAGGTGAGAAGCCATACTCTTGTAATATGTGTAAAAAAGCTTTCCGTATAAATAGTGATTTAACTCGTCATAGCAGGATCCATACAGGTGAGAAGCCATACTCTTGTGACACTTGTAAAAAATTATTTGTTAACATTGGTGACTTAACAAGGCATAGAAAGATCCATTCAGGAGAAAGGCCTTATAATTGTGATTTATGCCAGAAATTTAATTACTCCAGATCAGAATTGTCACAGCATATCAAATCAGCTGGACATCGCAAGAAGAAAGATTCTACTAAGAATACAGTTCCAACATATACTTCTACCAGTTTTGTTGATTGTGGTGAAGCTGAAGTAAAATTAGAGATAAAAGAAGAAGAAACTCTTGATGCAGACCTTCTTTTTATAAAGATGGAGGCTGAGAGTGTGGAAGTAATTATAAAAGAGGAAATAAAGGAGGAAGAAGGAATTAAGAGTGAAGATAAGTTTAAGTACATAAAATAAAAATAAAGTAACAGGATGTCGGTCTTGGAGATATTGGAGTCTGTGTTCACTCAAACCTTAAACCTTCTCAACATATTCAGGAAAGTGTTGGCAGAGCCAGAGCAGTGTTGGGCCAAATAACTCGCTGTTTTCACTTTAGAGATAAAGTTGTTTTTCTGAGGCTATACAAACAGTTTGTAAGGCCACATTTAGAGTTTTCTAGCTCTGTGCACACCCCACCCGAAGGCGTGTTAGGTTAGAAAAAACCCCCCGCAGAAACGGTTTACACAGGATGTACTGGGACCTTATGGTGGTTTCAGAACATGCTTTCCCTAAATTGAGTTAGTACCTTCCCATAGTAGAAAATTTTAAAATTACTTTTGGTGATCAAATATTACTTTTATTTTTAGACTACCTTCACCTAACCTGCTTTATTGTCTTATTTTGTCTTTCATGTTTATCATGCAAATTCCCTGACATTGCAGTTGAAATGTCAGATATTGGAGCTTTCTAAAAAGGTCTCTAACATTTTTCTAGCTCTAATACTTTTTTAGATATCTTCTTTCAAAGTATTGCTGTAAAATCATCATTTATACAGCAAAAAGTTGAAATATGAAATTAGTTATTTTAGAGAAAATTACAAGTATCTTCATGTAAATCTTTCCAATATTGCTCCAAATTGACCAAATTGGACAGTTAAGGTGCCTAAAACTATCTACTTTCAATGGACAATCCAAATACATAGTTTTTAAGACTATATAAGCCAATAGGAGCATGCTGAAATGATTTTTAAAAATGCTAAAGGAAAAAAATATTTCCTATTTTTTAAAATAAATTGAAATTTAATCGACTTTAGAAAGGATTTTAAGGTAAGTTATGGTGTATAAAGTTGTCACTTTGTAATTAGAAAGCCAATAAAACACAATCATCTGATATTTTGAACCAATAGAAACATATCTTATGAAAAATAGACATAAACATTGAAAATAAACCAAAAATTGGTTAGAATTTTAATCATTTCCAAGCAGGTTACAAATGTAATCTACTAATTCTAGTAATTTTTTATAGGAATAGTTGATTGGCTTTTTTGATTTTTTATAACCTTATGAAACAAAATTAGTTTTTGCCATCTTAACTAAAAAAAACATAGTAATTAAAAGACTTTTATGGATGATCTCACATATAATAAAAGAAACAATTTATTCTTAGGCCACATTTTTTTTGTTGATAAACACTATTAGGTACTCTAAACTAGTGCTGAGATTTTTAAAAATAATAAATCATAATTAATTATGAGTTTCTTGTACCTTAATACTCCTTTTACATTATTAAAAATGCCTTAATAGTGATTTTTAATTAAAATTAAATTACATTTGTTTCTTTGATATTTCATTTTAGCCTTCTCCTGTTGACTTATAAAGTCTCAAAAAGTGTGTATTTGGATTCAGCATGCTCCTATTGGCTTATATAGTCTTAAAAACTATGTATTTGGATTGTCCATTGAATGTAGATAGTTTTAGGCACCTTAACTGTCCAATTTGGTCAATTTGGAGCAAAATTATAGTGATTTATATGAAGATACATGTAATTTACTCTAAAATAACTAATTTTTTATTTCAACTTTTTGTTGTGTAAAAGATGATTTTACAGCAATACTGTGAAATAAGATATCTAAAAAAGTATTAGAGCTAGAAAAATGTTAGAGACCTTTTTAGAAAGCTCCAATATCTGACATTTCAACTGCAATGTCAGCGAATTTGCATGATAAACATGAAAGACAAAATAAGACAATAAAGCAGGTTAGGTTAAGGTAGTCTAAAAATAAAAGTAATATTTGATCACCAAAAGTAATTTTAAAATTTTCAACTATGGGAAGGTACTAACTCAATTTAGGGAAAGCATGTTCTGAAACCACCATAAGGTCCCAGTACATCCTGTGTAAACCGTTTCTGCGGGGGGTTTTTTCTAACCTAACACGCCTTCGGGTGGGGTGTGTGTGTGGTCTCCGTGGTCTATTCTTGACATACAGAGTCTGGAAAATGTGCAAAGGAAAGCTATTGGTATGATCTCAGGCCTAACATCAAGAACCTATGAAGACAGATTGACAGAGCTCAATCTTTGGACCCTTGAGCAGCGCCGAAAAATGTTTGATATGGTCCAAGTTCACAAAATTGTAAATAAAATTGGAAATGTAGAATGTGGTCTGAAGTTTGTTCAAAACAGAGAAAATAATCTAACTAGAACTCGAGCTGAACCTCTAAACCTGGTTAAATCTAGGTGTAATCTAGAGATTAGAAGGAATTTTTTCTGCGAGAGAGTAGTGGAGGGTTGGAACCTAATTCCTTCGGACATCAAACACACACCAGATGTTAAAAAGTTCAAGCAAAAGTTGGTTGAATGGATGCAGTTACGAGTTTAACAGAATATCAGACATTCTCACAGGGCCCCTAGCTGGGGACACAGAGAATTACAACATCAAGTATCCCAAGTAAGTAAGTCTGTCTGTTTGTGTTTGTCTGTATGTTTGTAGCAAAGAATCTCACTATTTGGTGAACTGATCAGGTTCTCCTTAACAGGGTAGCTTTTCATAGTCCCCAGGAAGGTTACCAACTATTTTGGGGCGGTTACCACCACCATCTTAATATAAATCGTCCCCTAGTAAAAATTACTCCAACGGGCGTAGCCGCTATTGTTTGTTAAAAAAATGAACCTAAATTGCCAATTTGTTGTAAACGTCGTCTTTTAGTATGTTCTTTATTAAATATTTGTCAATATTAAAGATTTGATAATATGTGTAAAAAATATTGCTTCTCCAAAATCAATTTTAAAGAAAAAATCATGATATTTTGAAAAAATGGTTTTTTTATTACACATTTAAATTTTTGGTATTTAACCAATATGTATTTCACATTTTCTCATATTTATTTGTTCTCAAAATTAAAATTGTGTTACTTGTAAATTAATAATTGTATTTTATTTTCAGACAGAATATAAAATGAAATAAGACTCAAGATTATAAAACTGAATTATATTGTAACATAAAAAGAAAATAAATATCTTGATATAAGTGTAAGTATATTTTTTGTTGGAGTGTAGTACAAACCATTTATAGGAAACGGCAACAAGAAAAATTTACAATTCTTTTTTCTTTTATTTAAGAATAGAAAGTTTTCCACAAAGAGCCTAGTTGAGCTTAGAACTGCCCCCCCCCCCCCTTCTATGTTGTTTGTTAGTTCTTTATTTGTTTTATTTTAGGTTATATTAGGTACAAGGTAGCACAACTGAATAGGCCCTACAGAGTAGGATTAGTTTTTTATAAGGAGGGGGAAGAGGTTGCTTCTACTTGCTGGGCACTTTAAGGCAAAGCAGGAAAATAAGAATCAATATTGTAAGTAGAACAACTCCCCTACATACTTGTGCATAGCCAATAATAGAATGAAATAATACAGGCACAGAATCATTATTTTCTACTCTGGAACTATGTTAAATATTATTTATTTCAGGTGCAAGAACAAATAACAATCCATCATGTTCTCGTGTGATATTTGCCAAAAAAAATTCTCCCAAAAGGGCAATTTAACAAGACATATGAGAACCCATACAGGAGAAAAGCCATTCAAATGTGATCGTTGTGAAAAGACATTTTCAGAAAATAGTACATTGACAAAGCACATAAGGATACACAAAGGAGAGAAGCCATACTCGTGTGATACATGTGAAAAAGCATTTCGTACAAAAAGTGAATTAACAGTCCATAAAAGGTTCCATACAGGAGAGAAGCCTTACTCTTGTGATACATGTAAAAAATCTTTCTGTACAAATGGTGATTTGAAAAGACATGAGAGGATTCATATAGGAGAGAAACCATACTCTTGTGATACATGTAAAAAGTGTTTCTCACAACAAAGTGCATTATCTCTTCATGAGAGGATCCATACAGGAGAGAAACCATACTCTTGTGATACATGTAATAAGGCGTTCTCACAAGAAGTTCATTTGACTGTCCATAAAAGAATTCATACAGGAGAGAAGCCATACTCTTGTGATACATGTGAAAATTCATTTTCAGACAAAAGTACATTATCAAATCACATGAAGATCCACACAGGAAAGAAGCCATACTCTTGTGATACGTGTAAAAAAGCTTTCACACAACAAAGTGCACTAACTCTTCATAAAAGAATCCATACAGGAGAGAAGCCATACCCTTGTGGATTATGCCAGAAATCTTACTACTCCAGTTCAGACTTGTCAAGGCATAAAAAATCAGCTGTACATCTCAAGAAGTTAGAATCTACTGAGAATACAGTTCAATCTTCTACTTCTACCAGTTTTGTTGATTGTGGTGAAGCAGATATTAAACTAGAGATAAAAGAAGAAGAAACTATTGATGAAGATCCTCTTTCTATCAACATGGAGGCTTAAACTGTTGAAGAAACTTAAAGAGAATCCTAATGAAGTTAAAATATATACTATTCATATGAATAATTGTTTTGTGATGTTATGTAAAAACTAAAATAACACATTTTTTTCACATTTTCCAAATCTTATATTTTTTTTCAGATGAATAAAATGAAATCATAAAGAAATGCATGAGTGTAGCTAACAAAACAGAAAAATATTGTAAAAACAAGGATATTTCTTATACTGTTTTTTTCTTTTATGATATTAATAATTTTTTACAAAAGTAACACAATGTCTGCCAGTGTATGTGTCTTGCCTGTCCCCTTAGAGGCTATGCAGTAAAAAGTTTGACTTTTCTAGTGTAAATTCTTCTATTTACAAGGCAGGTATAAACATTTAACAACACTCCACCACCCATAAAAATTAGGATACGAAAAAGCCGCTAGAGTAAGATTACACTTTTATCGATTTATTAATTTTGCTAAAACTGTTTTTACTTTAGATTAAAACAATGAACAAGTGTCGTATCTGCCACAGAAAATTATCTTACATGAGACATTTAATAAAACATATCAGGGTTAAAACTGGTGAGAAACCATTGTTTAGTATCTTTAGATATTACATATTAGTGCTTTGACAAGACTCAAAATATATCATACAGAAGAGAAGTCTTACTCTTGTGAAACATGTGAAAAGGGTTTCTCACAACAAAGTATATTAACGATACGTTATCAGAATTAATACAAGTGAAAAGCCATACATTCTTGTAATATATATTATAAAAGCTTTTCATATTAGATGATCCAGACAGGAGAGAAGCCATACTCTTGTGATTCTTGTGAAAAAAAGTTTTCTGGCATTATGAATACATTTAGACACACTGAGATCTATTCTTGTAAAAAGATTTAATCTTGTGAATTATGCCAAAAATATTAAAACTACACTTCTGACTTTTTTTTATGTTTTGTTATATTCTAAGATATTTTGGCATATCATCTCTCCTTCTTTTTTTATAACAACTGAGCATCAGCTCTATAACTCAATTTGTCCATTTATCCATCCATGATTTATTGTACTTTTCTACTTTTAGTTATTGTCAACCTTGTTTAAAATCTATCAATAAAAATATGAAACTTAGTCTTTTTATTAAGTTGCTTGGACATATTATATTTATAGATAGACACAAGCTATAATATTAATAAATAGGAATGTATGACAGACATACCCTTGGTGTAGAGTGGCTGCGTCACGCCGTAGGAAAACGCAGAATACTGGATCGCTTTGAATGTGTTTAGATTAGCACCAGTTGAAGCTTAAGAAGTTACAGCAGTGGCATAATTATCACCAGCCCCTTCGCTGGCCCGTACAGTGGAGAGATTATTTCGCCAGAAAGAATAGTAGAAAGAAGCTTTTCTACCATTAGGGTCTGTCCGTCAGCAGGCAAAGAATAGCTATTATCAATAACTTGGTCATGTCAAAATCGTCCTTTATTTTTTTTATATCAAGCTTTGCTATTATTAAGGTTAATGGATGTACCTATCTAATATTTAATTTAGACAGATAGAATCGTCCTATTGATTTCAAACTGGGTATTATGTTTTTATAGCACAATTTAAAAGCGCAGCAACTCTATGATCATTACCAAAAAGTCCGTAAGTCTATGAAAAAATGCTATTATATTAGTTTTTAATAATGATCCATAGGATAACAAGGTACAACAATAATATAAATTTCTTAAAGACCTTTGCTTTTAAACTTTTATGGATATTGTCGTCCTTGTTTTTAAAGTGATTACGGTCAAGGTGCACTAAGTGAGTTGAGAATTTTCGGCTTGTTGAAACATGACTCTGTTATTCATCTATCTACCTAAATAAATAATTGATCAAAGCATTTTCTTTGTTTTTATTGTTTTATTATAAATCAACATTTATTACATTTATGTTATTATCTAATAAAATATTTTAAATCTAAATATTATTTTGAATATTTCTCTTATTGTTTGAACTTCAATTACAATTAAAATATTTTCCCTTAAAAAATATGCTATTTCAGATGTAACACCAAAATTTTTAAAAACAAAAACAAATAGACATTAAAGTTATTTAAGTTTATATAAAAAAATATAAAATTTTGATAATAATTTCTTTTATTTTAATTTGTAAATGAACGGAAAAAGATTTTTACAATCTATGTATTATCATGGTGCAATTAGGATGTCTCATACAGGGGATATGATTCATAACTTAACTATAAAAAACCTTAATCAAACAAAGCTAACCTTTACTTTTTATGTTTAATTATTTAAATGCTGTGTGAGAGAAAAATGATACATGTTAATATACAATCAAAAACATTATTACAGTTATTAAAACATCCGTAAAAAGCAATCTAATATATGTAACATTTTTTTTTAACTACCTATTCACTACCTATGTTCATTTAGTTAAATGATGTGTTTGTTGAAATAATAAATGTATGCTAATAATGATATATATACAGTTAATTACAATAATGAAAAAACATCAATAAATAATCTAACATGTTCTTTGATATCATATTGGGTCAATCCTATGTAGACACAATGTGTGGATACAATATTCATTTTAAAGATGATATTAAGTAATTGTTCAGGTTAAAAAGGAAACATTAATTGTATTATGATGACATATAATCTTACAAACAATAAGAATTGCTATTTATGTGCATTAACATCAATGTAATCTAATGTATTGTAAATGTAATGTAATACTTAACAGTATAAAAAATGTTTTAAACAATGTTTCAATAATCATGTATTAGGTTTATTTTAGTTGATTAATAAAACTTGTCAAAAAAAATGCAAAAAAAATGGTTTACAGTTGATGAATTTAGCCATTTTCTTCATACCAAAGCTTTCTGATATTTGAAAATGGTGGATGTTGCAAATGAAGCTTCTCTAATTGTCATACCTTGAGAACAATGAAAATATAGTAAATCTTTTTAATTTTGAAAATAAGGTTTCAAAATTCAAGCTAATATAAACTTGCTTTTGAGAACTTTTTGCTGACCAATTTATGTGTATAATTGTCAAGGGTTAAGAGAGTCTCAAACATTGGTTTAATTCCTCAACAAATTTGAAAAATATTATGTAATTTCTAATATGTAAAGTATATTATTTCATTTATACATATTTATAGCAAAATTAAATTAAATACTTTCCCTAATATCATAATTTTTTTATAAAGGGGGGGGTTTTTAATGCAAACAACTCGTAATCAGTGATTAAATGGCACTTAGAATTCGAATTTCTATCCAAAATTTTTCGTGAGTAATCCTTGGTAGGTCTATTTTCCCTAAATCGAACAAAAAGTTTGAAAAGTAACGGCTGGCGGCTAAGCCGTTTAGCCGTTTTTTGCCTATTTTCAGGGCAAATTCATCATTAATTACGTAGGAAACAACTTTTTAAAACATATTTTTGGTTTAATTCTTGTTAAATGATAGCAATAACCAATTTTTAAATTTCTAGTACCAAAAGCTACCGGCTAGAACCGTTTGATAAGGTTTTTGAGTGAGAAAAAGTATTATGTGAAGATAGGTTTCGTGACTTTTTTGCTCTTAAGATAGTAATAAAATGGCAAAACAGCTGAGCCGCCAGCCGTTAGCCGTTACTTTTCCAACTTTTTGTTCGATTTAGGGAAAATAGACCTACCAAGGATTATTCATGCAAAATTTCTGATCGTAATTCGAATTCTAAGTGCCATGTAATCACTGATTACGAGATGGTTGCATTAAAAACCCCCCCCTTGATGAAACTCAGTGTTCAAATATTTTACAAAAAGATTTTTTCTTCGAATAAGTGACTAAAGTTTATTAGTAAAATAGAATACCTTTGACTTATTTAGTGACTACAGATCTTATCATCTTAATGATGAAGCTGTTGTTGATGAATTGAACAGCCCAGACAAACAGATTATGAAGTCCCATGACAGAAAGTCCTAACCAGAGTCCCAAGCTACTGCCAACATCAATAATATACTTGAACATGTCATAGTTTGGCACCTTATCTGTAACTAAGACTTTCTGATTGAAAGAAAGAAAAGCCATACTGGCATAACTATCTTTAGAACCCTTTTCATCTACAATATAAGTCATTTCTTTGCACGATTGTCTGCGCTCATCTTCAATTCTCATATTTCTCAATATGGTAACTCTATCTACATAGTCTGTAATAAATACATCCAAAAATTTACCATAGAACTTCGTCATTTCAGGGTATGTTTGTGTACATTGGTTCATATCTGACAACCATGGAGGAATACAGCTAATATTATTTTTCTCAAACTCATCTTGAATTTTATCATCAACGCACTTCTTATGATCTGCCTCTGACACAGGATTTTCATCATTTTTGCAGTATTGCCTTTCTTGGATTTTAACATTGATGTAATGCATTGTGCCTGGTTTCATAACTATTTTACTTCCAATATGAGAAGCAATATCAGGCATATTGAAGCTTCTGTAGTTTCTGTCTGTTACGGACACTATGGCATCATTTGGATTCCAATTATCAACTCTCATTAATTGTGTATAATTTTGAAGCTTTGTTTCTTTGCAAAATCCATATCCAGGTAGGAATACTGGACTATCTTTAAATTCTCCTCCTTGATATAAATCTAACATTTCAACTTTGTCCAAATCAAATACTTGGGTTTTGAGCTCATCAAAAGTAAGACCCAAATGGGCTCCCCAGGATGTACACATAATATTGTTACATATTGCATTTCCAAAAAGCATCCAATCATAACCAGAATATCCTAGTTCCCAAAGCCTTGTGATATTTGCCTGATTTGTAGGACATACTGTGATGATAGGCATATCATCATAAGTGGCATCTCTCTCATACTGTGACAAAACTGTTGGAGGATCCATCAAGTTTAGCAATGTTTAGCTGGTAACAAAACATGACAAATGAAATTATGGAGACAAAACATTTAAGGATATTTTGAAGATCCATTGAACTATATTGAATGATGTGATGATTCAATTAAAAGTTAAGTTTTTAAAACTAGGGATTAGAATCCTCTGTTTTTGGGTCTTAAAGCTTTAGGTAGAAGGTAAGATTCTTTTGACAAAATACCACAAACCAGCTAAAATTAGCTTTTTTTTATTCTTTAGCTATTCCCTATTCTTGTACTATATTATGTGACTCAAGTTATCTTTACAATTAGAAGGTTGAAGGTAAATTGTAACTTTTAATGTTGAATATTGGTGTTCTAAGCAAACATTTTCCATGGTAACAAATGTTTATAGTTACATACCCTAGTGTTTTGATAGAATATTTCATATAAGTTAAAAAAATAAAACTTAACCTTTAAAGGTGGGAGGGGAGGAGGCATTGAAAACTCCCCCTCCAGTTTTTTTTTCTGTGTGTGAAAGATAGAAGGCTATAACTCAGTGACTTTTTAAATATAGTTATGACACATAACTGAGAGTTGTAATTTTTTTAAATTTCTCCAATTCATACTGGCGGGCACAGGATGCCAGCAAACCTTGCAGGGTAATCAAGGTAAAAAAAAACTCTTAATCCATGTAAAAATCTAAATGTTTTTTTTTTGACTTTAACAAAGCATTTTTTTAAAATTTATGTTATTCTTCACAACACAGGTTAGCTGTAAAGTTTACAATGATTAAGAGCTAAAAACTTTATTATGTGATAATGAAAATCTTCACAACCCTATGTGTGAAACATTATTTTGATTATAAACTAACATTTTACAATTTGTTTAACTTAATGTTGGGTTAATAAAAGTTCTTTCTTTGATTAGTGTAGCCATAATGGATTACTTTATGGATCAATTAAACATTAATTACAAATATAGTATAATATCATTTAATAGATTGTTTATAAGATGGGTCATTTATAATTAACATCAAATATTAAGCTCACATTCTCATCCCTTCGGATAAAAGACTTTGTTTATAGAACAAATATTGGTTAAAGAACTTAAAAAGCTAAAATTTGATTTAATTGTAAATACTTTTATTTCTTTTCTTGAGATTCTGATAATAATAACTTATCTAATTGATGTGTAAGTACTTTAATTTCCCTAACTGTTATTAATTTATGTTAATTAAGTGTTTACACAAGGCTTTGCTTCCAGCGGAAGTAGAACATTGTTATAAAAATTTAAGATATGTGTTAAAGTTGATATTTGTATTAATATAATTAAAAGATTACCCTACATTAGGTCTATAGGAGGGAATAGCAGCCAAAATAACAACAACCTCATATCTTTAAAGCATTGGCAAAGCACCGTGGAAGTTTTTAAAATTGTACAAAATGAACTTTTAGAAATATTGTGGGTGGGTGGGGGAAGGGGGATGTTGAACGTAATTTAGCTAACCAAAATACTAACATATCCTCTAGTAGTAAATCCTTATATGAAATATAGATGTTCAAGTCAATTTTAGGTTCCAGGTATGGTCCTGCAGGTCTCCAGAATTTTTTTCCTTAGAGACTTAAAATTTTAAACTTGAGCTTTTCTTACATGTCCACATAACATGTCAAAAGATCTGCCGCCGTTTTTCGGCTGACCACAGACTGCGGCGGCTGGCAGTTGCCAAGTACAGCTGCGGCCACCGAAATTTATATTTTGAGATTTCTAATATCAAATTTACATAAAGATCAACATTTTCAGCAAAACAAATTTTTTTTATCCCTGTAGCTTTAATAGAAGCTGAGATAATAGGGGGGGGGGGGGATTTTTTTAAATAAAATTTTTCTTTATTATTTTTAAAGTATTTGATATTCTATCAATCTTACAAATTACCACCTCCCAAGTATTTGGTCGGACTTCAAAAATTTTTTGTTAGAAATCTCTGCTTTATAAAAGCGAAGCTTTTCTATAATTAGGGTCGGTCCGTACGTCCGTCTGTCCGAGATAGATAGCTTTTATTCGTTAATTTAGGCATGTTAGAATTGTCCTATCGATTTCAGACTTTGCCTGGTGATTCCTGTAGTAGTTAGGTAGGATTTAGAAAGCGTAGCAACTCTATAATCATAACTTGAATGTCCGTACGTCCATTTTAAACACGTTGAGTTTTCTACTTTTTTTAAAACAAATTTTTATGTGGTCTTATTATCCATTTGATTTAATTTTTGGTATATTGATTCCTGGGACAACAAAGAATAATATTTAAGCAAAGCAACTCTATAATCAAGCCCTGAAAATGTAAGTATGTCCATAAACATTATCCTGTATCAAGCAGTTTTTCAGCAAATTTACTTATAATTTTGTTTCGACTCTTATACTTATATATTCTAGTTATTCAGTTCAGACACTATACAATTGTTAATGTCCGTTTGTCCTACCGTTTCAGTGCTTCGCTTTTATGGATGTTGTCATCCTTATTTATTAGTAGCGAATCTACTCTATAATTCCAAATGTCCCTCCCTCTGCCGTAATTAATGAATTGGGGGAAACATTATTTTCTCGGCTCCTATTCAAGATAGACAGCTGAAATTTTTAGTAAAGATTTCTATGCCATATGCCCATCTAATCTATACATTGTTTTGTCCATATGACTGTTATTTGGGGTGCTAGATCGATTTCATGTTTTTCAAGTTTTTTAATTTTTGCAACTCCTTTTCAAGATAGAGAGCTGATATTTTCAGGGATTTATTAATTTTACAATATTTTCACCGAGTTTTATTCAGATTTGTGTATTAATTGGGGTGCTAGATTGATTCCTAGATTTTTAGGTTTTTGTGATTTTATCTATTTCTATTCAGGATTGACAGCTGAAATTTTCAGGGATTGAATATGCTCCTTATTCTACATATTTCCATCAAGTTTTGTCCATTAATTACGGTGCTAGATCAATCGGTTCTATATTTTTAAGATTTTGTGATTTACAGGTTGCATGATTTTAAAAGTTTCGTGATTTCTCTACCTTATGAAGTTTAATGATTTTTGTTTGACACTACTCCATAGTACATTTTTTCCAGATATCCATTCATAATTTTTGAGCTTCGCTACTTGTTTACATATCTTTACATTGGACATAAAGAAATGTCCTGTGATGGGCTAAACTCCAACAATCCAAAACCTTTTTTAGTTGCAAAAATATTCCATAGTTAACTTAGTTTGTCTGTCCTACAGTCAGTCAGTCTGTAATGTTATGGGGGAAATGTGATTTTCTCAGCTGCTATTTAATGCAGATGGCTGAATTTTTGTGTGTGATGATTTCCTTTACTAATGAGCATCCACTTATTCCGTCAGTCATATTACATAATATAGATAAAAGTAAAAAATTTTTTTCTGTAATTAATCTATTCTTAGGTATTTATGGATGCCATCCTTGTTTTTTTTTTTAATGAATCAACTGTAATTTTTGTACCTTTAATGCTTTTTACGCAGATAGGAATTATTCAATTTCAAGTGTTTGTTAATAATTTTTAGCTGGTTTTGTAGAGTTATTGATTAGACAAACAAATGTTTTAGTTTGTTTTTAGGTAAAGTTTACCCATTGATTTTCTTCAATGCATGCTGCTAGGTTAATTCTGGGGATCATGTTACTTGTCGATGCAGCGCTGCACTTACAAGTAACATGTTTAACTATGCTGCACTTACAAGTAACATGTTAAAGGGAGATAAAAAAAAGGAGATAGGCAGACAATGTTAGTTATATTTTTTATCGAAAATAAGCTTTTTAGTCATTTCTGAAGAACTTTAAAACCCCAAACAACTTCCTTCATCTTGAACCAAATTATACAAGGAAAACTCCTCCCACTCTTTTTCTCCTGAGAAATTTCCACCAATTTCTAAATTAAACCTTTGATTTAAAAAATCTCCACCCTCTATAAAACATAACTCAGGGCAATTTCAGGTACAACCCCCTCCCTCCCTTCTATTCCAACCAAATTAAACCAGAAAAACTCGTCCCACTTTTTTATTATCTCTACACTTTTTTATTAGTATATCTATAGGGAATGGAGGGGGGATATTGCTGCACCTACAAGTAACATGTATGAGTTTGCTGCATCTACAAGTAACATGTGATAAGCGCTGCATCGACAAGTAACATGATCCAATTCTGGGTCTAACCGGATATTAACCATGGGTTAGTTATTGAAAAGAAGGTGTATCAACTTTTTTTTTATAGCTAGCCGGTTCTTTTAGTAAGTAGTAGATGTAAAATTTTTCATAGAATTCAGATATGCAATCGTTTTTTTTATAGACCTCTTATTTTTAAGTAATTTAAGTTTTTAAAAAAAAAAATTAAGTCGATTTTAAGGTACTAAAATGCAACAAAAAAAAGAAAGAAAATGGCCATTATGAACAAAAATAGTAAGATCTTTAATTTGACACCTTACTTTTTCAATTCTGTCAGGTAATTATTGAAAAAATCGATTTTTTTAAACCCACAAGAATAAAAACTTTGAACTTAATTTTATTATTTCACAGATAAAAAAATCTGGGTTCATATATACCTTTAGAATCAGAAAAATATTACGAATTCATTGTAAGCAAAATTGAAAAAAAAGTTTACAATATAGTATATAAACTACAATAAAAGGAATTATATGAAAATATCATATTATATTGTACAGGCAACGTCTTAAGTCTTGAATTGAGTATAAAAATGGGAAGGGGGTAAAGAGGGGGTAAAGAGGGGGTAAAAAAGGGAAGACAATAGTGTTGCCTGAACAAAAAATACAATTGGCCATTTGTTTAATTTTTTATTTTTTTACTTTTTTTCAATTTTGCTTACAATGGATTCGTAATATTTTTCTGATTCTAAAGGTATATATGAACCCATGTTTTTTATGTCTGTTTGAGAAAATATTTAGGTCTAAAGTTTTTATTAAACCGAGGTTAAAAAAATAGATTTTTTTAATAATTACTCAACAGAATTTTAAAAGTAAGGTGTCAAATTAAAGATCTTACTATTTTTGTTCTTACTGGCCATTTTCTTCTTTTATTTTGTTGCATTTTAGTACCTTAAAACCGACTTAATTATTTTTTAAAAAAACTTAAATTACTTAAAAAATAAGAGGTCTACAAAAAACCGATTGCATATCTGAATTCTATGAAAAATTTTACATCTACTACTTACTAAAAGAACCGGCTAGCTATAAAAAAAAAAGTTGATACACCTTCTTTAAAGCAGGACTCGGCAGCCGCCTGTAAGCCTCATTGAAATCAATCTTTTACAATTTTAAATATCAGCTGATAGACTAAACGTGCAAAGCCCTGATTTAAAACATTCTTAAAGTGATAACATAAAGCTATATTTAATATTTTGAAAAATCTATTTATTCTTTTACTACTCTTGTAGATTAAAGTCATTGGTTAAAAAGTTTGTACACTACCTACAGGTTTCAAGAAACCAATATTGATTTTTTAAGTACCCAAAGTTTTTATGCCAACAAATGAAAGTGTCCTTTTTAAACTTTAGTTGCCAGTGTAATTTTCCTACCATTGACATTGAGTTAGGATGTGTGTGTGTGTGTGTGTGGGCGTGTGTGTGTGTGTACGTGTTTATTGGAGATATCCAACCGTACTTTCAAAGTCAAACCTCGGTTTTAAAGTCCCAGTTTTCACGAGTGTTTAAGTGTTTATGTCGGAGATATTCAACCGTGCTTTGAAAGTCAAATCTTAGTTTAAAAAGTCCCAATTTTTTGCTTATATTGTTTGTGTGTGTGTGGGTGTGTGTGTTTGTGCGTGTTATTGCCGATATATTAAACGGTGCTTTGAACGTCGATTCTCTGTTTAAAAAGTCCCAATTATTCACTTATAATGAGCAGGGATCTAAAGGGATAAGACAATGGCCGATGAATTTATGTACATCCCCAATGATGATACACAAAATAACCCTTCTATAGAGAACAATTAGTGGATAAAACGTTTGGATACTTAAATTAACAAACCAACCAAAAAATTCCCTTAAAGTCCCCAAAGAAGTTAAGCCAACGAATAAGAAACTTAATTATAAAACATTGGGTCTAGTGTACTAAAAAGCCCATTGTCCACTCCCTCCCTGAATTCTAAGCGTGTGTGTGGTACTTTTTATAAAAATTTCACTAATAATTTTGTGTTTTTATGTGTATTTAAGTGTATGTACTAACTAAACAGTGTTTTTTTTATAAAACAAAAATAATGCATAATTTCAACCACTTACGATTGACAAAAATTATGTAATTATTAATATCTTATTTTCTTCATTGGCTTGGTCATTTTCTAAGCAGCTTTTTAGCTGATTTTCTCGGCGCTTATAAAATATAGATGGCTGAAACTAATTGACTGATATAAAGTAGTAAGCTTTTTTGTCTGTAGCGAAGGATCTCGCTAACCGCTTAACCTATATGGTCCGTCTTTATAAGGAAGCTTCTTATAGGTCCAGGGACGGTTTTGGGTTTATTACATTTTTATAAAAAGTCTGGGTATGGTTTTAGGGTAATTTTGTGCCCTTCCACATTCCTTCGATTAAAGAGCCAATAGATGCAGCCACTAGTCATCAATCAAATTAAATGTAAAAAATCAGACTGCTCTTAAGCAGCTCTTTAGTCGCAATTACATTTATACATGTAGCAACGGATATACAGACAGGACAATGAATCAAAACATTATTAAAAGTTTATAATGATTAATCGCATTGTATTATAGACAATTTTTCACGGATATTAACATGAAAAATTAAAGATTAAAGATTGTGTTAGCCGAAGGCACTGTCTAACAAAACTGGTATTCATTTTATGATTTTTTAGTATAGCTGAGAACCGGTTCTAATCCAGCGGATATTAATTGATTTCAAACCCATACTAGAATGTTTGTTCATAATATTTTTTAGATGATTGATGTCCTGCCGACTCCTATAAATATGGTGATTATCTTTTTGTAACGAAATTTCTAAAATTTTAATTCAATTTTGGTAATTTAATAAAAGTGGACATTGCTTAAAAATTATGAAAAATCATCATTTATTAATTTTGTTTGTTATGTATAAATTGTATACATAACATAGCATTTAAATAATATATAGCGATAGCTGAGGGAGGAGACATTGGACTGTATATAACACTGGTACCCAAAGTTTTAAACCACGTTTTCTTATTTTTTAACTTAAAAACATTGGGCACTTTTAGGGAATTTTGGTTGGTTCGAATCTTTCTACACATATTTAACCCATAATTATTGTCTACAGACGGGATCATTTTGTTAATCATTATCATTTAGGATGTGTATCAATTCATCGTCCTTTGTCTTAGCCATTAATATCTAATTGTGTATTATAGAAACTATATCTACTTTTCCTAATATCTATCCTTACTGTTGAAAATGAATCTTTTCTTGAAAGAGAGAGTGAAAGCCAGAAATAAATGGATAGATTATCATAAAAAAAATTATTACTTTTTTATATTATTATAAGTATGCTGTTGTAATGTCGGTATCATGTCAGCTATGGCTTATTTTTGACATACTAAGTAATATCATTAACAATGATAATTATTTCCAATAACTTGTCAGCAATGAGAATTTTGATATAATGTGGTACATTGACATAATATGTCATTTATGACAACTGTTCTTAAAGTTATATGCATATAAAAATGGAATTTCTTTTCCAGTATGGCTTTCAAACCGATTATTATCCGTTGGATTAGAACCGGTTCTCAGCAGTACTGAAAAATCATGTATAGCATCGTATTATAGACAACTTTCCGCGGATATCAAAATGAAAAATCATAAAATAAATTGTTATCTTGGGCCCTCGGGAAGGACAATTTTTACAATTGGTTTTAACTTTAAAATTTTCTATTTAGATATCCGTGGAAAGTTGTCTATAATGATAATATATAATAATAATAATAATAATGATGCGATAAATATCTATTATATCCTGAATTTTTGTGGGATATATTACATTTTCCTTTTTCCTTAGTTTTCCATAGTACGTATAAGAATATTTTTAGGGGGATTATTCTTATTCATAAATGTTAGGTAAAGTGGTGGTGGGATATTATTGGTTTACCTGACAGGGGAGGTGGGGGAGGATTTTTTGGTATACCTACCATATCTTAGTATATTTACTTATATTATTTTTAGGCATACCTACCAGAAAAGGAGGTGGGTTTTTAGTTATATTCTCCTGGAGGTGAGAAAGCGAAGGGTGGGGAACAGGGGAATTTGGGCATACCAACCAGGTCATGTGACGGGGTGGGGGGATTTTTGGCACATCAACCAGGTCATTTGATGAGGTTGAGGGGGGGGGGGATTTTGTTCATACCCACCAGGTCATGTGAGGTCAGACAGACGAGACTCAGTTCATCCTTACTTTCACAACATTAGACATCTTTTCCCTGCCATGACTTCTGCAAATTTTCATAAATATTGTATGATTGCAAAAAGACACAATAGCAAAAATAAAAAATAAGTTTCTTTTAAAATACAGTATCATGTAAAATAGTAGTTTTAGCTGTAATATATATTTTTTATAGTATTTTTTGCAAATCTTGTAGCGGAAGTGATGGTACACTAAGATGCGCACAAACAGTGTATACTGTTTGAATTCTGAAAGTGAAACTTTTCTATTATTAGGGTCGGTCCGCCCGTCCATATATATATGTCTTTACATCGGTAACTGTTATCTATCATTGTAATTTAGGCATGTTAGAGTTGCCCTATCGGTTTTAAACTTAGGTTAGGTACGATTTAGAAAGCGTTCATTTAAATCATTTTAACATTTTGACAAAAAGGTAACATATAATTTTTATCTAATTTTTGTAATAATAATTCGCTTCTGAAGATATTATCATCCTTGTTTTAAAAAAATTCAACCAAATATAATCCTGTCTTTCTTTTTAAAAAGTGAAGCTTTTCTATAATTATGGTTACTCTGTCCATACACCAGAGACGGTTTGTACAATTATTTGAGACTTGTTAGAATCACCCAATTTATTTTAAACTTTGAGCTTTGAATAGTGATTGCTGTAACAATTATGTAGACAGTTGTTTAGATTCTTGGATATTGTTTAATATTGAATGCGTCCAACCCAAAAGTATCATATCTTATTTTTTTAATGTGAAACTATTCTATTATAATAATGATAGCTCCTTCAGTACATCAGCGATGGAATACATTAATGATTGAGACATGTTAGAATTGTCCTATCCATTTCAAATTTGGTATGGTGATTTCTAAATATAGTAGTTTACAATTTACAAAGCGTAACAACTCTATAATCACTACCAGAAAATTTGTATTAAAATCTGTTTTGAAATCAATGATATAATTATGAATTTTGAATCAAGGAGTATAAGGAACAATTTTAAAAGCAAAGCATCTTAATAATTAAATGATTTATATCTAACATTATGCATTTAGTATTAAGTCTGTTCAGACTTTCTATGTAAGGTTGAATATTAAGTGCAGTATTACTCTATATTTGGTAATGTTCGTTTGTTTGTCTGTCTGTTTTGATAAGATATTGTAATAATCCGTGTAATAATAAATTCAGCTTTTTTTTGGAACAATGATTCCTAGGATGACTAGGTACATGCATATAAATCGAAGCATTTCTATAAGCAAATCAAGTCCTAAAATGCAAGTAATTCTCTAAACAAAATCTTGTATTTGCACACTTTTTCAACAAGTTTATACATAAACAAGAATGACAACATCCATAAAAGCAAAGCACTGAAACGGTAGGACAAACGGACATTAACACTTGTATAGTGTCAGAACTAAATAATCAGAATATAGATGTATAAGAGTCGAAGCAAAATTGTAAGTAAATTTGTTGAAAAACTGCTTGATACATGATAATCTTTATGGACATACTTACATTTTTAGGACTTGATTTTAGAGTTGCTTTGGTTATAACATTATACTTTGTTGTCCCAGAAATCAATATACCAAAAATTAGATCAATCAGATAATTAGATCACATAAAAATTCGTTGTTAAAAAAAAGTTTTAAAAAATTCTGGTAATGATTACAGAGTTGCTGCGCTTTCTAAATCGTACCTAACTACTAAAGGAATCACCATGCAAAGTTTGAAATCGATAGGACAATTCTAACATACCTAAATTAACGAAAAATAGCTATCCGTTACGGACGTACGGACTTTCGGACGACGGACCGACCCTAATTATAGAAAAGCTTCGCTTTTAACAATTTTATTTATACCTTTAAAATAATATTATGCTTATTAAGTTTTACTCTACTCGCGTTTATGGATGTTGTCATTCTTATTTTTTTGTAATTTGGAACAAAATATGCATCAAATATCAACAAAAAGAGTGAAAACATCCATAAAAGCTCTGAAAAGGTAGAACAAACGAACATATTTGCACTTGAGTGTCAGAACTAAATAATTAGAATATAAATGTTTAAGTATAATCAAAATTGAACATGGATTTATTGCAAAATAGCGTAAATACAGGATATCATAAAAAGGACATACTTTCATTTTTAAGATTTTATTATAGAGATGCCTCGCTTATAACATTGTACTTTGTTGTTCTAAGGAATCAATATTCTTAAACTCAGATGAATAAGATAATTATATGACACAAAAAATAAAAATCAGCAGTTTTTAATGATTAAAGAGTTGCTACCTAAACCTTACCGAAATGTTATAGGAATCATCATCAAAATTTTAAAATCGATAGGACAATTCTTATATGTCTTAATTAACGAAAACTAACCATTATTTAAAAAGTAGCATGTAAATTGCGTAATAACCACTTTTCTAGCTAGCATTTCTTTAAAATAATAAACATCATTTTTTTCATTTTCATTTTACAGAAAACATATCTCTAGCTTCATGGGGGCATCCCCCGCCCTAACTTGACCTAATCTAATCTTTAAAAGCATCAGTGACAGTTTTTTTCTCAAAAAGTTTCTTTTTCGTTTTCGGAATGTTGGCATTGTATATTGATCATCGGATAAGATTAGAAATATTGTGAAAGCTTATTGTTTTTTTTTCAGGGATCTAAAGGGATAAGACAATGGCCGATAAATTTATGTACATCCCCTTCTTTAGATTACAATTAGTGGCTGAAACGTTTGGACACTCAACTTATTGAACCAATCAATCAAAATTCATTAAAGAGTCCCCAATGTTGTTCAATGTTGTTGGTATTGCTAGAAACATATTTTACAATTCAACTTTCCCATAGATTTACATAAAATTCTCAATATTTGTAAGTCTGTCTTTCTGGTTAATTGAGCTTTGCTTTTACAGATGTTGTCATCCGTGTTTGGAATTATCACAAGCTTTGTTAAGTTGGCCCCTTCCTTCCTTTTTCAATTTCAGAAAACGTGATCTATCCACGAGAAACTTTAATCCTGCAGTGCTTTCTTTGGCGATTGGGTATTTTTTAATTGGGCGCTTACTCTGCAGGGGTTAGACATAAAAAAAAACAAGGATGACAACACCCATAAAAGCGAAGCTCTAAAATCAGAAGGAATCACAAACGAACAATAACTACTGCAGACTTAATAAGCAGAACTTTAATTTGAAAGTTGAAACTAAATTGTACATATATTTGTTGCAAAATTGTATAAATACAGGATATAGTAAAAGGACATACTTTTAGAATTATAGAAATGCTTCGCTTATAACATTGTACCTTGTTGTCCTAGGAATACTTATTCCAAAAATTAGATGAAAAGTATATTTATAGCATATAAATAGTTGTTATCAAAAAAGGTTAAAATCAAAATATTTTCATGTGGTTTTTGCTAACTATATAATAGAGCTTTTTATATCGTACCTAACTGTAATCATAAAGCAACAGTTGAAAATAAACTTTCTTATTTTGAATTCATTTTTAAAAATGGAAGAAAGAGGGGGGGGGGTAGTGTTCGATAAGCACTTTGTATGAAAGAACCTTTAATGATCAAAATTTATTTAGATAAAGAAAATGAGATATGAGTTACTGATTCCATTGCTGATATGGCATAGTCATATACAATCTACACATTCAGAAGGTAAGTTATGGAATAGTTATTTATCGCATCTTATTATAGACAGCTTTCCGTGGATATTAAAATGAAAAATGTTATTATTAAAAGCATTTTTGTTAGCCTAGAGAGGCCGAACAAAACTGCTAATGATTTTAAGATTTTTATTTTAATATTCGTGGAAAATTGTCTGTTAAACGATACTATACATGTTTTTTTCCAGTATGGCCGAGAAACAATATTAATCATTTTTGAAGCCATACTTGAAATGATTTTAAAAGCAAGGCTTTTTGTAATAATAACTTTACATCAATATATGTAAAGTAATTGGATATATAAATGCAAGTCGTAGATGTACAATTTGACAGAAAATCTACAAATTTCTATCTAATAATCTTTATAATAAAGAGTGTCTGTTTGTCTGTGTGTTTGTATGTTTGTACCGAAGGATCTTGCTAACCGATTGTGTTCTCCTTAACAGGGTAGCTTCTCATAGATGATGGGAAGGTCTATTTTGAGGGAGGGTACCACCATTCTCCCAAGAGAAATCACAAAAAAATCTTTTTTTTTTTCTTTACATAGAAACTTGAACGTAACATGAAAATGTTACGAATTATTAAAAAAAAACATTTAAAGTTCCACTATTGGCCTCAAGGGGCGTGGCCGTTAGTCTTATAATATAGTAACAAGATGTCTTTCTGTTTATGTAAACCTTAAAGTCTCGCTTACCGATGGACCGATACGGGTCTTCTTTAGAGTAAAGTTAAAAAAATACTAAAAAGTAATTAAAAATGTAAAGGTTCTACTTACCCCTACCCCCGTTATATAAGTGCCCCTAGAAATTTCACGGTCCAAACGCCACTAGTATATTACTAAAAACTGTTCTGAAAAAATACTTTTATTATATTTTAGCTGATTCTTCTAGGTAAAGATCTGTGTCAAAAATGAAAAAAATACATAGATTTCTAGCTATGATAGGAGTCAAAATAGTGGTAAAGTGAGAGTTAAACTAATGCAATTTTAATAGAAAACAATTCTATAATAAAAACTAGAATGATGTCTGTCCGTTCGTCCGTCTTAAGTCTAAGAACTCGGTAACCACTGAACCGATCGGATTCTACTCTTCAGGGTATATAACTATTGGTCCTGTGGTGGTTTTAAGCTATTATCTTGGGGGGTGGGACAACCCCAACCCTCCAAAAAATGAAAATCCCCCCCCCAAAAAAAAAAAAAGATTCTGGGGAAACTACTTCACATAAATTGTGGGCAGCAGCACCAGAATTTTTAAAAAAATTGCACTTAAACTTCTAATTAATATTCAACTTATGTAACTTCATGACTGCGTGATTGGTTGAGATTAATTTTTATAGGCTTGTTGTCATTCATGATTTATTAAAGATGTTCAGAGAGTTATGTGTGTGGGGTTGTATGTGTGTGTATTTATGTATGTATGTATTTGTGTGTGTGTAATTGTATGTAACGGTTTGGGTATTTATATTCAGTGTTGTTAGATTGTCTTGCAATTTGTTGAACTTTTATTGCTTGTTGTCATTCTCGTTTTTTAAGGATGTTCAGAAAATGTATGTGAGTGTGTGTGTATGTATGTGTGTATGATTGTGTGTGTGTGTATATATAATTGTTGTCTGATTTGTTGAGCTTTACTTTATTTGGGCAGTTGTCATTCTTGTTTTTTTTTTAAGGATGTTCAGAAAGTATAAATTGGTGTGTAAGTGTGTGTGTGTGAATGGGTTTGGTGGATGTGTGTGTATGTATATTTGCTTGTCTGTGTGTATGTTTTGTGCGTTTTGTGTTCATAATTATCTCTGTCAGTCAAACTTCCTAAATTCCAACACCCCCCCCCCCACACCCAAAAAAAAGACCTAATACAAAATTTGCTCTTTTCTAATCTTCAACAAGGAGTAAGGGAGGGGATATTGGGCTTGTTATTAGACAAGTCCCCAAAGTTTTATAATAAAGTTTTCTTATTCATTGTTTTTTACAACTTTGGGGTCTTTTATTGTATATTGTTCATTTGGTTGAGTGTTCAAACGTTTCAACCACTCATTGAAGACTTCAAAAAGGGAAATATTATATATCATCATTGAAGATGTACATTCATTTATCGGCCATTGTTCCTTTACATTCCTGATTCTTTAATCGTTTCGGTTTCATGTACAATAGAAAATTATTGATGGGAGTCCAAGATAATATGGCCATTTAAAGCAGCAATAGTAAGCCAGGAATTTAAAGGGATAAGACACTGGCCGAAGAATTGATCTACATCCCCAATAATAAAACACAAAATTACAGTTAATGGTGGAAACGTTTAGACACTTAACTTATTTAACCAACCAATCAAAATTCATTAAAAAAATTGTTAAGCCAACAAATAAGAAAACGTTATTATTAAACTTTGGGGACTAGTGTAGAAAACAACCCAATGTTCCCTTCCTCCCACCCCCAGCCTTTAGTTTTCAATTTTAAAAAATTTAAAAAGGTTTTTTTTTGTTTGTCTTGTTACACTAACTTTGCACATAAACAACCTGCGTTTGAAACATGTTTTAGCTGTAGTTAAAGTTTTGCACATAAACCTACTTTTATATATTCACTTTTTTAACGAGGATGACAACATCCATAAATGCAAACATAAACATTTCTAGAGTGTCAGAACTGATTCTTGAATAAGCAGAATATGAAAGAGTTTTAAACAAAATTATAACCAAATTTGTTGTAGTGACATCACAGTCAAATAACATTAAACCTGCCCAAAACTTCTTTGAAAATTGTTGAATTACAGGGTTTTAAGATTTGATTATAGAGATGCTTCGCATATAACCTATTGTCCTAGGAATTTAAAATATCAAAAATCAAGTGAAGAGAATCATTATACCATAAAAAATAAAAATTTTTATGTATTTAATTAGTTAAAATGGATGGACTTCCTTGTAATGCTTATAGAGTTTACCACGCTTTCTAAATTTAAACTGTTAACGAATTCATTATGCTTAAATTCAACAGGAAAATTCTAACATGTCTAAATTAACTATGATATCTATTAGTCAAAATATTTTTTTTAAAAATCCACAGGATACTAATGTACATAGCCTATACAACATATAAAAACTTCAGCGAAACTACTATATAATTCTTTAAGCTAGATTGCTGTTTTTTTTGTTAAGATACCCCGTTCCAAAGAACATCCAGTATACAACTTACTTTGTCTATCGGTCATTCAACAAAAACAAAAATATGTTCGATTATGTGCTTTTTACTTTTTTTTCTCTCCCTTTTTTTATAGCAACTGAACATTTTATTGATATTTCACTTTGTTTGTTAGTGAATTTTTGTGCTTTGCTACCTAGGGCTGTCTTCCTTGATTTTTTGATGGATATACCTTGTTAAAAATAATAGCTTTAAAAAGAAATTAAATTTACATATTACATACATAGACAAGTGAAAGTAGTAATTTAATATGCTTTTGGCCTTTTTTCCACATAGGGGGGGGGGGGGGAAGGAGGGGAATAGGGGTTTTTGGTATGTTTGATGACCTCTTGTGGGGTCGGTTATGCTCCACGCCACCTTGACCATACTCTGCGTGTGAATTACTGTGTAACGCGCTTATTCGCCCAGGGTATTAAGTAATATAACACCCAATAGACACTCTTTGATTGCACGACCTTTGTTTAGAAGTCTTTAATCTGTTTGCTAATGAGTTGCGACTGTTTTGAGCCAAGGGGGTACTCTGATTATTAACGTCACAAATATGAAATAGCAGCAGTAGGAACCATTTTTAACGTCTCTAGTTTAGACGCGGTGTTGAGCCGAAAACTTTTATCTAAAGGAAACCCTTACAGGACCTATGTTAAACTATTCTAAAATGGACACCCAACCGGTTCAGTAATTATTGAGATTTTAAGCTACAGACAAAAAAAATGATAATAGAGTTGCTGTGCTTGTAACAAACCTTCTTCATGAATGGTTATCCATAAAAGTATCATCCATTGCCAAACTGGAAAGAATTTAACAGCTCATGCATAACTAATTTCTCACATCAATATTGACAGTTCTGTCTTGTGCCGTTTTACCAGGGATCTAAAGGGATAAGACAATAGCCGATGACACTTACATCTCCAATGATAATGCACAAAATTATCCCTTCTGTAGATTACAATTAAAGGTTAAAACGTTTTGCCACTCAACCGATTAATCAACTATTTAAAATCAATATAATACCCCAAAGTTGTTAAGCAAACGAATAAGAAAACATTCTTATAATACTTTGGGATTAGTGTAATAAACAGCCCAATGTCCCCTCTCCCTGAGTTTCAGAAATTTCTAATCCATAAACTAAAATGTATGTACGTTCATTATAAGTACTTTACTTGTCATTTTGATTTATAGAAGTGTCTTATTTGAGCGAGCCTGCTCTACAAAAAAAAATCAAAAAATTGGAGGGGTGGGGGGGGGGGGATATTTTCATATTTATTTTTTTCTAATTTTGAGAGAAGACAAGAGACGATTGATTTAAGTACACCCCCAATTATGATAAATTGTTAACAAAAATTTTTAAAGCAAACGAGAATTTTTTTCTTCTTAAAACTTTGGGTATAATTTACAGTCTAATGTAAAATCGTGATTTCAATCTAAAACTTTAATCTTAGCGCCAACGTTAGCCAAGTTGTATATAGCAACTAGCCTTTATAGAAAAGCGAAACTTTTTAAAATAAAAGGGTCAATCAGTAACTCCGTAACGGATAGCCTTTATAGCCAATTTGGACATATTAAAGTTGGCCTATCGAGTTTAAACCTGACATGACAAATATTTTGACAATTAGATATGATTTTGAAAGCGTAGCAGCTCTATAATCATTAACATAAAGGCCGTATTCAACTGTTTATATATTTATTTTATTTCATGATATAATTACCATATTCATTTAATGCCTGAAACAAAAAGATAAAATATTCTAAGCAAAGCATCTCAACAATACTAAATATATCTCCTGTAACGTTCTAGTTTAGACTTTTAGTTCCGGTTATAATGTTCTGATGTTCATATTGTATGATTTAAGAGCTTCGTTTTTATAGACGTTTTCATTCTAGTTGTATAGATAACTAATTTTATTCATTGCTTGTCCATCCAAGAAGGGAGGAGACATTGGGCTGTTTTGTTACACTAGTCACCAAAGTTTTGTAATAACTTTTTCTTATTCGTTTAATCAACAACTTTTGGGACTTTTATCATATTTTGATTGGTTGATTTACTAAGTTGAGTGGCCAAACGTTTTAACCACTATAATCTGCAATCTACAGAAGGGGTAACTTTGTGTATCATCATTGGGGATGTACATCAATTTATCAGCCATTTCCATATCCCTATAGATCCCTGTCTCCATCTATAATACAAAGTAGAACGATGTATGTCTGTTTGTTCGTCTGTCTGTCTGTTTGTCTGTCTGTTTGTTTGTTTGTAGCGAAGGATCTTGCTAACCGCTGAACCGATCGGATTCTCCTTTTCAGAGTAGCTGCTCATAGGTCCCGGGAAGGTTTATAACTATTTTCTTGGGGGGTGGGACACCCCCAATCCCCCCAAAGTGAAAAATACCTCCCCCTAAAAAAAATTATTTTTCATTTTAAAACTAAAATTAAAATAGTGGGGTTGACTACCTCCCACCCCCATAAAAAATTACCCCCCCCAATTTTTTAAAAATCTAAAGTACGAAAAAATTTGTTTGATCAAACCTCTTGGGGCAAAGCCCTTAGAGGCTAGGGGCGAAGCCGCTAGTTATAGATAATAGAGAAAGTCTTGGCTTAGCATCATTTCAGGGAAATAAAGGGATAAGACAATAGCCGATAAATTGAAGTACATCCTTATTGATGATACACAAAAAAAATACCCATTCTATTGATTACAATTATTGTTTTTAACGTTTGGAAACTTAACAACTTTTATTGAATTTTGATTGGTTGGTTCATTAAGAACAATAAAAGTTGAAAGTAAGAAATCGATATTATAAAACTTTTGGGACTAGTGTATTTAATAGTCCCTGATTTTTTGCATGTGAAACTCAACATCATTTGACATATTTATGGTTGTTAAAAAACATTAGTAACAGTTTAAAGACTTTTTTGTAATACCCCTCGCAAAATAGAATACAATCCTACCCCTCTCCGCCCCCCCCCCCACCCCAAAAAACCTTTCAAATTTTTTTTTAGAGGGGGTTTGCTTACATTCTGGGTAAACTTACTTTAGCAATCTGAAATCTTTATGATGCTTAAATTTTCTATAGGATTTCACACAGGGAGGAAGGGAGCGACTGTTAATTACACTAGTACCCAAAGTTTTATCACCGCGTTTTCTTATTTGTTGGCTTCAAAACTTAAATTTTTATTGTTTTTTTTTTAAATTTTATTGTCCAAACGTTTTAACCAATAATTTTACAACTTTGTTTATCTTCATTGCGGTCAAACTTAATGTATCATCTATTATCTAATCCTTGGGATACCTGGATTTAAATTATGTTTAGATATGTTGATGATTCTAAACACAATATGACACAACATTTCAACAACACAGTATGCTAGCTAAGCCCAAAATCATGCTGTAACATTAGCAGTCGTAATATTGGTGGACCATGTAAAAAAAACATTATCTGTTTTAAAATAACCTATTATATTATACTAGCGGCTACACCCCTAGAGTCCTCTAGGGGTACTTGAAGTGGTGGGGGTAAATTTGGGCCCCCTCCCTATTTTTTTAATTTTAGTTTTAAAATAAAAAAAGTCAAAAATATTTCTTTAATGGGGGATTTTTCTCAGGGAGGGGGCAGTAACAGTAACAAACCCTTTTACACTCCACAGGGGAGCATAGGCCGCTGACAATTTGTCAGTGTTTCTGTAATGTGGCTTTTTTTGGAAATGGGATAGGGTTGTCAGCCCTAAGCTCTATGATTGCGGTGTAAAGCGTCCATTTGCCCATCAGACAACCAACCCTTAGATTGCACGACCTTTGTCTGAGAAGTCCTAACTGTGAAGGTAGTGAGTTGCGCCTGTTTCGGGCCAAGGCATTCCCCCTACTCTAACTATTTATGTCGCGCACCTGACATAGCAGCAGTAGGAACCATTTTTAACGTCTTTAGTTATGACGCGGTGTCGGACCGAAAATCGAACCTATCACCTTCCTGACGACGAGCGGATGCGCTACATGTTGAGCCACGGTCACGGGTAGGGTAGTACTCTACCCCTTAATAGTTAAAAATCTTTCCTTCGCCTATAAGAAGCCCTAGTAATCTCTGTCTCAGCAATTTACCTTTTTTTGTGCTTATATAAGCATTTTTGTCAGATTTAAGTAGGACGTGCTCACATCGGGAAAGTCCGCACTTTACAACAAAAGTGGCTTACTTAAATCGGACATGTCGGACTAACGAGCCATTTTCGTAGGTTAATTGCTTACTTGAAGAACTATTATTGCCCTATAAACCCCTAAAAAACCCCAAAAATAAGGGTGGCTGATAAGAATCAGCCAAATCGGACGCTTTTGAGGTAAATGTCTTACAGATTAAGATTTTAATCCGGATTATTTTTCCTCAAAATTTAATCCCTTCTCAGCCATTTAGGCTATATTTGTAGTTGATTGCTTACTTAAACAAGCCATTTTTGTGATTAATGTCCTACTTATATCTTCCATTTTTGCTACAAAATCCTTACTTAAACAAGCAATTTTTGTGATTAATGTCCTACTTATATCTTCCATTTTTGCTACAAAATCCTTACTTAAACAAGCCATTTTTGGGGTTGATTGCTTACTTAAATCCTCCATTTTTGCTGCAAAACCCTTACTTAAGTAAGCCATTTTTGGGGTTGATTACTTACTTAAATCATCCATTTTTGTTGCAAAATTCTTACTTAAATAAGCCATTTTTGGGGTTGATTACTTATTTAAGAAAGGATTTTGCAACCAAAATGGATGATTTAAGTAAGTAATCAACCCCAAAAATGGCTTATTTCAGTAAGGATTTTGTAGCAAAAATGGATGATTTAAGTAAGCAATCAACCCCAAAAATGGCTTATTTAAGTAAGGTTTTTGCAACAAAAATGGATGATTTAAGTAAGCAATCAACCCCAAAAATGGCTTATTTAAGTAAGGATTTTGCAACCAAAATGGATGATTTAAGTAAGTAATCAACCCCAAAAATGGCTTATTTAAGTAAGGATTTTGTAGCAAAAATGGATGATTTAAGTAAGCAATCAACCCCAAAAATGGCTTATTTAAGTAAGGTTTTTGCAACAAAAATGGATGATTTAAGTAAGCAATCAACCCCAAAAATGGCTTATTTAAGTAAGGATTTTGCAACCAAAATGGATGATTTAAGTAAGTAATCAACCCCAAAAATGGCTTATTTAAGTAAGGATTTTGTAGCAAAAATGGATGATTTAAGTAAGCAATCAACCCCAAAAATGGCTTATTTAAGTAAGGATTTTGCAACCAAAATGGATGATTTAAGTAAGCCATTTTTGGGGTTGATTGCTTACTTAAATCATCCATTTTTGTTGCAAAAACCTTACTTAAATAAGCCATTTTTGGGGTTGATTACTTACTTAAATCATCCATTTTTGTTGCAAAATCATTACTTAAATAAGCCATTTTTGGGGTTGATTACTTACTTAAATCATCCATTTTGGTTGCAAAATCCTTACTTAAATAAGCCATTTTTGGGGTTGATTACTTACTTAAATCATCCATTTTTGTTGCAAAATCCTTACTTAAATAAGCCATTTTTGGGGTTGATTACTTACTTAAATCATCCATTTTGGTTGCAAAATCCTTACTTAAATAAGCCATTTTTGGGGTTGATTGCTTACTTAAATCATCCATTTTTGCTAAAAAATCCTTACTTAAATAAGCCATTTTTGGGGTTGAGTACTTACTTAACTCATCCATTTTTGTTGCAAAATCCTTACTTAATTAAGCAATTTTTGGGGTTGATTGCTTACTTAAATCATCCATTTTTGTTGCAAAACCCTTACTTAAATAAGCCATTTTTGTAATTAATCTCCCACTTATATATTCCATTTTTGTTACAAAATTCTTACTTAAACAAGCCATTTTTGAGATTAATTCCTTACTTAAATCATCCATTTTTGTTGCAAAATCCTTACTTAATTAAGCCATTTTTGGGGTTGATTGCTTACTTAAATCATCCATTTTGGCTACAAAATTCTTACTCAAACAAGCCATTTTTGTAATTAATCTCCCACTTTTATATTCCATTTTTGTTACAAAATTCTTACTTAAACAAGCCATTTTTGAGATTAATTCCTTACTTAAATCTTCCATTTTTGCTACAAAATCCTTACTTAAACAAGCCATTTTTAGTGATTTATTTCCTACTTTCATGATGAAAATTGGCAAAATTGAACCTATAATTAATGTAAAAAAAAACTTTATAAGTCAAATTATATTAAACTACATGATATTATACAGTATTACAATACATTCAAAAATTTTATATTCTTTTCATGTTTAATAAAGGACTGATGAAAGTTTGTTTTAAATTTATACAAATTAGATGTTTAAATCAAATTCACTAGTTTTCTGCATAAATCAATCTTCTGTTTCTGATTTAAAGTTGTGTTATAAAGTTCCAGCAAAACCACTCTAACCACAGACTGAGACTATCTGCCTTTAAAGTGATTCTAATGTACTCTAATGATATTTTTATTGATTTATCAACTCTGTTCTCCAATGAAGTAAACTCCTAAGAAAAAATTACTAAAAATAAAATATATTTAATATTGATATGAAATACACAAAACTACTCTTACTAACATATGTTTCTTTAATATTTACAATAAATATTCATGAATTATTATTAACATTTAGAATAAATAAATAATAGTAAAATATCTAATATAGTATTTGTCATTTGGGATTAGACTTTTATTCAAAAAAAAATTTAAAGCTATTATATATAAAAGCAAGCAATGAAGTGCACTGATGTCTAAGGGGGGAGGGATATACAGGTATGATAATCCCCACCCCCAATGAAATTTGGCATTTAGGAACTAAGGCATCATTGTGGAGCTTCTATGTAATACAGCATGACTCACAAAATATATTTTTTAGGGTTTACAGACCATATTACTTAGTGTATCAAAAAAAGTAGCATATGTTCTTGATCTCTTAACATTTCCACACAAGAAAAAAATTTTAGAAAGAGCCTAAATTTCAAAAAAGTAACTTAAGAAAAAGTAACTTACATAAGTTTTAAGTAAAAAGTTAAAATAAGTTTTAAGTTGAAAGCATTTTTTTGGGTCTTGTAAGGTTAATGATATTTTCATGATCCTAACTTTATTAACAAAAAAGATATCAACAAAATAAAATTTCATCAAAATGAGTTTTGATTTTCAAAAGCATAATTTACCAGAAATCTAAAGAGATATGTCGAAAAGGGGGCCAATTAAATGTCAGAATTCATCCTTTATTATACACATTGTGATGAAAAATTAAGTTTTTAAAGTTAAAAGCATTTTTCTATTATTGGGATTATTTATACCCACAAATTTTAGTTCCAAGGTTAAAAGTTTTGGGAATAAAAAAGATTTACAACCTGAAATGGAAATTACCATTCCTTTCAAAAAAAAGCTTGGAAGTCCTTGAAAGTCCTTAAAAATGTAAAAATCGATCTAGCACCCCAAACAATTGGCAAAACTTAATGAAACTTGGTGAAAATATGAAGATTATTACCATAATTATCCCTAAAAATTTCAGCTCTGTATCTTTTATAGGAGTTGAAAAAATCATGTTTCACCCTTTCTGTCTCTGACAGATGGACAGACAGACAGATAGACATTTCAAATAATAGAGTAGCTTCACTACTAATTATAGAATAGCTTTGCTACTAAAAATAAGCTCAGGAAGTCCCGAAATGAAATCTGTAATGATTAATTAGTTAAGTTATGTTAAAAAAGTTTTCTTTAAAAAAATCAGATTGATATCTTTAAAAATAAGCTCAGAACTTACATTTTTAGTCTTTTGGGGGATCTTTTGTTCCACTAGCCCCTAGAAGAAAAGTCCCAAAATTTAATTTTTACAGTTTTGCAGGTGGATCCAATCAAATAAATGAGCTTACAAGCTAAAAAAGCAAGCCCAAAAATCCAGGGCAAAATTTGGTACTGAATTATAAATATTATTGTAGCATTTGCTGCATAACAAAAACATAACATAACATAACAAAAAACTTTAGGGTACCTATATTTTTGGGTACCCCAATGCCATAGAAATGATAAGGGAGTAATAAAAAAAAATTATTTGTGTAAGAACCAATTATATTCAGAAAGTTTTTAAAAAACAGAGGGGGAGAGGAATGAGGATACTTTGTTAAAAAGTTTAATGTTGCTGCCCTACTTATGGATATACTTATCCTTGTTTTAAATTAGTATAGTATAATGTTGTTGTTTTACATATGTATATAACTGTCCTTGTTAACATTAGAAGGAATAATGTTGCGTTACTAATGTCCTTGTTAACCCTTACAGATTAGGGGGGGGGGAGTCATATTGACCCCCCTTCTAGTTATTTCAATGTTATTTTTTTTTGTAGGTAAGATAGAGAGTTGTGACTTCAAGACTATTTAAGTTTTGTAATTATACGTCGGCAAGAGTTGATCTTATAAGGATATCTAGTCTGTGTCGGTCGTGGCGTCCGGTCAAAGTCGGTTAGGTGGCACCAAATTTAGAAAAAATTTTAAATAAATCTTAATTTCTACATTGCGACTTTTGTGTATAAGGAAAACGTAAATTTTTTTGGTGAATACTTAGATATCAATGACCTTCTGAGAAAAGTGGTGTTATGACCGTTTGACCGCTCCCTGGCCGACTTTATGACCATTTTTTGTCCAGCTTTTACTACAGACATATATCATGAATATCGAGGCTTATATTACAGCTAGAGACCTATACATTTTTTTGGTAAATCCTTGAGCAACAATAAACAGATTGAAATATTAATTGGCGTCACCAACTGCCGTTTTACCGCCGTAACCGCCGAAAATGGCGGTTTCCGTTATTTGCCATTTTTTGACAATGATCAAAAAAAGTATTTTTTTGTTATGAAAATTTAAAAGTTCGTCCTAAAATTTGGTCATCCTAGCTGCAAAATTGGCCGTTCTACAGCTGTTTTAATATTTAGCAGCTGGCCGCTAAAAAGCAGCTAAGAGTGGTCTGACCACTATAGCTAGAAAAAGTAATTTTCTCTAAAAATACACATAAACCACCAGATAAAAATTTTATGTCTCTAACTGTATCAGGAGCCGAGATAGAGGGGGGGGGGTCAATATGACCCCCCCCCCCCCGATCTATTAAGGTGGGAATTGGGGTCCGATCTGTAAGGGTTAAATTTAGATTATCATAATGTTGCTGACAAACTTGTGGATATAAATGCACTTGTTAAAATCAGTAATTTACCACAAAAATGGCACAATTAAGTAAGCAATTTACTTTTTTTCATGCTTACTCCACGAGGAGAGATTACTAGGGACAGCATAATATAATTTTGCCGCGCTATTTATGAATATACTTCAACATTACTTTAACATCACTATTGTATAATATTGCTGCTCTACTTATATTTATACTTGTCCATGTTAAATTCAGTATAGTAAAATAATGCTGTTCTTCTTATGAACATACTTGTCCTTATACCAGTATTACCTCTAGGGGCTCGGTGACGCTTTGGGTAAAAGTTCCCTCCACCCCACCTTGAACCTACTCTGTGTCTAAATTGCAATGTAACGCGCTCAATCGCCCAAGGGTATTAAGTAAGGTAACACCAAATAGATAGCCAAATCTTTAATTGCACGAATTTTGTCTAGAGGTCCTAACTGCATGGTAATGAGTTGCACCTGTTTTAAACCAAGACATTCCCCATACTCAAACTATTAATGTCACAAACCTCCCTCCTTGTTTGCTCAAACAAATGCATCTTAAAAACGTTTTAAGAAATAAAGCCAAACATTAACCCATTTACTAATTTAAAACAAGGAAATTTAAATAAAAAAATGATTTGCTCATAAAAAAATTTAAAAGGGTGGGGTCAAAATAGGTAAACAAGGATGACAACATCCATAAAAGCGAAGCTCTGAAAAGGTGTGATAAATGAACATTAACACTTTTAGAGTGTCAGAACTAAATAATCAGAATATAAATGTTCAAAAGATGAAACAAAATTTTGAGTAAATTTGTTGAAAAACTGCTTAGATACAGAATAATATTTAAGGACATACTTACATTTTTATAGATGCCACTCTTACAAAATTATACTTTGTTGTTCTAGGAATCAGTATTTCAAAAATCAGATCAATCAAAAAATTATATAACACAAAAATTAGCTGTTTAGAATAGACGTACGGACATTCAGGTAACAATTATAGAGTTCCTACGATTTCTGAAGTCTACCTTTCTACCACAAGAATCACCATACAAATTTTGAAATTGATAGAAAAATTCTGACGTGCTTATTTTAATTTAATTTAATGCATAATTTTAATTAACACTCAAAATATTCTTAAAAGTATTTGTCCGTCTGTCTGTCTGTCTTTCCGTCGATCTGCCCATTTGTCTATCTGTCTCTCTGTCTGTCTGTCTGTCCATCTGTTTACGGCTGTATGTCTGTCAATACCTTTTCGTTAATTTAGGCATGTTAGAGTTGTCCTTTAACTTTCAAAGGTTTTAGGATTTAGTGCTCAACAAGGTATTCTGAGTGAAAGTTAAAATTTTAATTGGGATAAGACAATGAATGTTTAATTGAAATACATCCCCAATGATGATAATAGTTATTTATTGCATCGTATTATAGACAGCATTCCGCGGATAGTAAATTTAAAAGATTAATTACGGTTTTGTTAACCCTGAGGGGCCGAAGTCCTTGGCTTACAAATCTGGTATTGATGTTATGTTTTTTTCATTTTAATATTCATATAAAATTGTCTAGTATGGCTTTGAACCGGTTCTAATCCCGCGGATATAAATAGGTTTCAAAGCCATACTGAAAATAAAATAACCCCTATGCTAAATATAGGCGAGGATGGTAATAAAACTTTGGGTACCTTTGAAAATATAGTCCAATGTAATTTACTGATCAATGATCCCTGGGTATAGTGTGTCTACAAAAAGGCAGTGTTCAAACTTTTACACCAATTATTTTAATCTACAAAAGTGGTCCCGTTTTATAATTGTAATTGTGCATATTGTAAACAGTTATCGCGCAAGTAAATTTCTGTTTTTCTACAATATAATATTTTTTTTTTCATTTTGACTCAAAACCTAATAAAATCAAGAGGGAAAACTTAGATTCGTAGCCACACTAAAATAGTTACTTATAGCATCATATTATATACACTAACCAGCTTTCCATGGATTTTAAAATGTATAATTGTAAGAGTAAAAATATTTTTAGAATAATGCGTTGAAAACTTCATTTTTTTGCTCAAAGATGTGCCTCAAATTAAAAACGTTTCAAGAAAAATGCCACCCCCCTTCTCCTTATACAACCTATCCTAACCTGACCTAAAATTGAAGGTTTCAGTGCTCATCAAGGTACTTCGAGTGAAAGCGCCAATATTTTGTTTTAGATAATTGCAGTTATGGATTTATATTTCTTGTTTTTACTTTAAACTAAATTTTCGTTTTAACTAGGAATCTTAAAGACTAAGACAATGGACGATATTTTGATGAAAATTCCCTTTTTACAAACAAGTTTGAAAACTTAACTAATGAAAATTCAATAATCTATCATTATTATCTTTAGTGTTCAAACGTTTCCAACCCTAATTGTAATCTACAGAATGGGTAATTATGTTTACCATCAATGTGGATGTATTTAAATTTATCGGCAATTGTCTTATCCATTTAGATCCCTGATAAATATCAGAGAAACAAGGATGTCAACATCCATAAAATCAAAGCTCTGAAATGAACATTAACAATTGTATAAGAGTGGCATAACTGAATAAGCATGATACTGCTCCATGACATCTTACATTGTTAGGACATATTTATAAAGATGCTTATAACATTGTAACTCGTTTTAATAAATATTAGTATTCTATAATAAAATTAATAAGATAAATATTTTTTTGTCAAAAAGGTTTAAAATTCAATATAGATGTACGAAAATTCTGCTACCTCGTTATAAAGCAAACTTTTAAATCGATATGAGGGTACGAACGGACGTACCGACACGAAGTATAGAGAAGCTTTGCTTTTGAAATGTATAATTGATTTTCCAGTATGGCTTCAAAACGGACTAAAATCCGCTGGATTAGAACCGGTTCTCAACTATACTGAAAAATAAGGATAGAATCATATTACAGACCATTTTCCACGAAAATTAAAAAAATCATAAAATTTGAACCAGCTTTAATCTTATTATTTTTCATTATGATATCCGCGGAAAGCTGACAATAATACAATGCTATAAATTAATATTCCAGTAGGGAAACCGATTAAAATCCGCTGGATTAGAACCGTTTCTCAACCATAATTAATTAATACCAGTTTTGTTTCTATTCTCATATTTTTTTATTTTAATATCCACAGAAAGTGGTCTTTAATACGATACAATAAAAAAACTAATCCAATCTAATTTCTAATGGATATCAAAATGAAAAATTGTAAGATTAAAACCCGTTTTCTTAACCCCGCGTGGCCCAGGCCAGGAAAATTTGTTTTAGGTTTATGATTTTTATTTTAATTTACGTGGAAAACTGTCTGTAATACGATCAAATACATAATTTTTTAGTATGGCTAAGAACTGGTTCCAATCCAGTGGATATTAATCGGTTTCAAAGCCATACCAGAAATTTCGTTTTAACTAGGACATTGTCTACATAATAATGCATATTTTTCAGGATACATAAGAGTCGGCTCAAAGATATGCATCATATAAATAAAACATTTAAGTAAAATGCCACCCCCCCCCTCCCCGCTTCTTATACTACCTAACCCAACCTTACCCAAAATTCAAGGTTTCAGTGCTCGACAATGTACTTCAAGTGAAAGCGCCAATATTTTTATTTTAACGCATTGCTTTTATGGATGATTTTTTCTTATTTACTTCAAACTTAATTTTCGTTTTTAACAAGAATCGTAAGGAATAAGACAATGGACGATCAAAAAACTGATCAATGAGCGAGTGTTTTTAGGGAGGGGTGGTACATTGGGCTCCTTGTGAAACAAGTCCACAAAGTTTATAAAAATAATTCTCTTATTTTTTGGGAAAACAACTTTTAGCACTTAAATTAAATTTTGATTGGTTTGTTTATAAACTATAGTTTCTAAACGTTTCTTTGCTAATTGTAATCTATTAATTTTGTTTACCATCATTGAAATTAAACAGCCATTGTCATATCCCTTTAGGTTCCTGCGATAATAAAACTTCAATATAAGTACCGAAAGCTTCTGGGCCAACAAATAAGATAACATAATTATTAAATATTGTGTGTAACTCGCAATCGTGGCTCAACACGTAGCACATCCGCTCATTGTCTGGGAGGTGATAGGTTTGAATCTCGACCCGACATCGTGTCATGACTTAAGACGTTAAAAGTGGTCCCTACTGCTGATATGTCAAGTGTTAATGAACATTTACAATTGTGGAGTGTCAGAACTAAATTAGCATGATACTGTATAAGGACATAATTAAATTTATGGGACTTCATTAAAGATATGCTTTGCTTATAACATTGTCCCTTGTTGTCATAGGAATCAGTATTCCAAAAATAAGATGATTAAGATCTTGTAACAATTACAGAGTTGCTACGCTTCCTAAATCGTACCTACTTGTTATAATGTAGTGTGTTTAAAATTGATAGGACAATTCTTACATGTCTAAATTAACGAAAAAAGCTAACCAGTACTGACGGACAGACTGACCCTGACTATAAAAAGGTTTTCTTTTAAAAAGTTACAATCCATTTTCCAGTATGGCTTTGAAACCGATTAACTGCTGGATTAAGACCGGTTCTCAGCCGAGAGACAAGACAATGGGCTTATTACAATAGTCCCCAAAGTTTTATTATAACTTTCCTATTCTTTGGCTAAACAACTTTGGGGACTTTTGATTTGAATTTTGATTGGTTGATTCACTAAGTAGAGTGTAACGTTTAAACCACTAATTTTAATATACAATAGGGTAATTTTGTGTTTCATCATTAAGGATGTACATCAATTTATCGGCTATACTGAATCATGTTTAGCATCAAATTACAGACATTTTTTCATGAATATTAAAATAAAATCATAAAATTAATACCTTCCAGTTTTGTTTTAATTCCTTGTATTCTTTTACTAGCGGTTACGCCCCTAGAGGCCTCTAGTGGCACTTTAGATGTTTATATTTGTTAAAGTCTCTATATTACTTCTTTATTTTACGATAATTCTCTTTATATTACGTTGAAGTCTCCCATATATTTTTTAAAACTTCGATTTTTTTTGTCATTTCTCTTGGGAGGGTGGTTGTACCCTCCCCCAAAATAGTTATAAACCTTCCAAGAAACCATGAGAATCTACCCTGATAAGGAGAACCCGATCGGTTCAGCGGTTAGCAAGATACATACACACAGACAGACACACAGACAAACAAACATTCTGTTACTTTAGTATAAGGATTTTACTTTTCACTGAAAGTTGTCTATAATACGATGCAATAATAAGAACACAGTAATAGTGTCTGACTGATTATGACGTAACAAAAAAAATTAGCCAATGAGAGGCCGTTATTGACCAATGGTAAAATTTATAGTGGCCTCTCATTGGCTAATTTTTTTTGTTACGTCATAATCAGTCAGACACTATTACAGTGTTCCAATAATAATGTCAAATCCCGGCCTGGTGATGTAATTTCAATAATCTTATTTGTTTATGATAAGGGTCTGTGCGTCAGTCTGTTCATACACTATGTCGATTTAGAATTGTCCTATCAATTTCAAACTGTAGGTGGTGATTCCTGTGTATTTTTAAAGAAGCGTAGCAACTCTATGAACAGGAAGTTTGTACGTCCAATTGAAATATGTTAATTTTTAAATTTTTTTACATTTTTTGTGTGATTTTAAACCAGTTTTGTTAGCCCGAGATTCCAAAGGCACGGTTAAACAAAACTGGTTTTAATCTTATGTACATTTTTGTATTCATAGAAAACAGGATATAATGTTTTTTCAGTATGCCCTAGTACCAAAAATTTTTTTTTCTAGTATGGCTTCAAAACCAATTAAAATCCGCTGAATTCTAATCCATACTAAAAAATTCTATATAGCAACCTATTACAGACAATTTTCCACGAGTATTAAAATAAAAACCATAAAATTAAAATCCGTTTTCTTTGCCAGGTCCTTCGACCATTCAGAGCTAACAAAACTGGTTTTAAACTTTTAAATTTTTAAATTTAATATCCACAGAAAACTAACTATAATACGATGCTATAAATAATTCTAATTTTTAAATTCATATACTGTTTTTAAAAGCGAAGCTTTTCTATAATTAGGGTCGGTCCGTCCGTCCGTAACGGATAGCTTTTTTCGTTAATTTAGGCATGTTAGAATTGTCCTATCGATTTCAAACTTTGTATGGAGATTCCTGTAGAAGTAAGGTACGAGTTAGAAAGCGTAGCAACTCTATAATCATTACCAGAATGTCCGTACATCCATTTTAAACATGTTGATTTTTTTTACATTTTTAACAACAAATTTGTATGTGTCCTAATTATCCGATTGGTCTGAATTTTTGTATACTGATTCCTGGGACAACAAAGTGCAATATTTTAAGCGAAGCAACTCTATAATCAAGTTTTAAAATTGTAAGTATGTCCATAAATATTATCCTGAATCAAGCAGTTTTTCAACAAATTTACTTACAATTTTGCTTTGACTCTTATACATTTACATTCTGATTATTCAGTTCTGACATTATACAAGTGTTAATGTCCGTTTGTCCTACCGTTTCAGAGCTTCGCTTTTATGGATGTTGTCATCCTTGTTAATAAGTAACTATGTAACTAAGTAAGTGAGGATACCAACACCCTCCTGCGAGAAATCGCCCCAAACCCCCCCCCCCCAAAAAAAAAAAAAATACAACCACAAAATAACTAATAGTTTGGAACCTGCTAGAGTTTTGAGTAAACGAGTGAGATAAAGATGTAATAAAACTTTTGGTACCAGTGTAATTTACAGACCAATGACACATCCCTTCTTTATTTACTCATAAACATACATCAAAACGTCATAATAACAATCTTTTTCTTCTATTATCTAAGTTCGTAATCCAAATATTTCTAGAGAATACCTCGCACCTTCCTTATATTTGTTAAGTTAAAACAAGTAAATGTAAATAACAAAATACTTAGCTCAAAAAATGTGAAAAGGTTTGTGTCATGTAACGGACGCACTACTATATCTTATGTATTTCATTTATACTGAAATAAAGTAAATGCTCAAATGACGTAAAAAAAAATTATATAATAATCTTTTAGATTTTTCATACAACATTTGCTGTAAATTAAAGAGTTGTTCCTTATATGTATACAAAAAATGTTTCTTTTCAACATTACAATAGATTGCAAAGCAAATATCAAATGATATGTAGTATATAATTGCCAGAATAAAACTAAATATTTGATTTTGACGGATTTTTTAGCATTTACCATATTTCAGTAATATGTATATTATCATTTTAAAATAAAGAAAACAGAGTCTAACCTTGTAATATGAATGCCAAGCATAGTTTCCTTTCAATAAATATTGGCTTGGTTTAATTTGATGCGTAGTTTAATTTTAACTTTACAATTTTCTACAATTCAAATATTCTTTAAAGTATTATTTAATAGTTGAAATTGTTGAAAAAGGTACAGTTAATATGAAATAGAATTCACTTGAGAATGTTTTTTATTTATCAAAATACCATCACTATGAATAAAAAGTACATTGCACAATGCACATACACATAACAATAACATGTTTCTCCCTCACTAGCCATGAATATACTGACGCGTAGTCGGGTCAGCCTAGTCAACCCTCGCGCTCACACCACACACAAACAACGCACACACTCACGCACACACACGCTAACACAGTCACACTTAAACACCGATTCCTGGAGTCGGTCGTCACTTTAAAAAATCCAAAAATAGAAATGACGCAAAATTATGCAAATTTTATAAGTCAATTTCCAGTATGGCTTCAGAACCAATTAACCCTTAACAGTCGGGCCCCTTGCCGCACCTTAATCAGTCGGGGGGGGGGGGGGGGTTCAACGCCCCCCCCCCATATTATCTCAGTTCCTATTAGAGCTAGAGAGCTAAATTTTTTTGTACAAGTCCCCTGTGTTATGATGAATTTCCGACCTTAAGTAAGTCAAAGTCAATTTTCGCTTCCTTCACCCTTTTATTTAACAACCTTTGTTTTTAGGTCCTTTTTTACTTAAAAATTTCAAACGGCTGTAATTTTCTTATTTTTGAAGCTAGAAGAACAATTTTTTTGCAGAAAATGTTTATCTTTATGTAAATTTTATATTTGAAATGTCAAAATATAAATTTCAGCGGCCGCAGCGGTACTTGGCAGCTGCCAGCCGCCGCAGTCGGCGGGAAAACGGCGGTTCAACGCCCCCCCCCCCGACCATTAAGGGTTAAGATTCCCTGGATTGGAACCGGTTCTCATCAATACTGAAAAATCATGTATAGCATTGTATTTTAGACAATTTTTGCGAATTTTATAATAAAAATCATAAAATTAATACCTACCTGTTTTGTTAGCCCAGGGCTTAAAGAAGCTGTCTATAATACTATTCGAAATAACTTTTATCCATATCCATTTATATAAAGTAGAAAGGTTTTTTTGTCTGAAGATTAAGATTTCAAAACCTTATTGTTGATATATAAAGTAGTAAGTTTTTTATGTCTGTAGAAAATAACCTCAATAACAGCTGAACCTATAAAATTATTTTTACGGTGAACCTTCCATTAGGTCCTGAGATGGTTTTAGGCTATTTTATTTTTATTCCTTATAACAAAGTAACAGGATCTTTGTATATATGTATGTCTGAAGGTACCAAAGGATTGATCCAACTGCTGAACCAATATGTTTCTCCTATACATGGAAGCTTCCTATAGGTCCTAAGATGGTTTTAGGCTATTTTATTTTTATTCCTTATAATAAAGTAACAGTACCTTTGTCTGTATGTCTGTCTGTTTTGTACCTAAGGATCTTGCTAACTGCTGAACCAATATGGTTCTCCTATACACAGAAGCTTCCTACAGGTCCTTAGATGGTTTTAGGCTATTTTATTTTTATTCCATATAATAAAGTAACAGTACCTTTGTCTGTATGTCTGTCTCTCTTTACCTTAGGATCTTGATAACTGCTGAACCAATATGGTTAATATGGTTCTCCTATACACTTATAGGTTCAGAGTTTTTTTATGTGGCTTATAAAGACCTTTCTATATACGCCTTAATAAGATTTCTCACCCAATCCTAGCCAATTTGGCATTCAAAAGACAGACCCATTAAACATAGAGATATGACTGCTCTGTTTTAAAAAAAAGAACAGACCGTCTTATGTACTTAAAATCTCGTAGATAAACCCAATGTTTAGAATTTTTGATGGGGCACGTCAATATCTTTCTATAGACACCTTAATCAGGTTTCTAACACAATCTTAGCCATTTTGATATCAAAAAGAAAGATCTATCACACATCAAGAACTGTAGAGACCTGTCATGTCTAAAAGTTTGATGAGTCTATCTTTTTGATGCCAAATTGGCTAGGATTGAGTTAAAAACCTGGTTAAGATGTCTGTAGAAAGGTCTTTACATGCTCCATAAAAAATTCAAAACATTATGGGGTCTTTCTACAAGATTGAAAGTACTTAAGGCAATTTGATTTTTAATCTCCATGTAAGGAAAAATTCTACACAAGGGCTAGGACTCAAGCTGTAGTATTCAGGAGAGGTGAGTAAAAATCAAAATTCAATAGTGCTTTCTCATTGTCATTGCTTGGACATGATTGTGTCATTTTTTGTTGGTTTATATTGAAAAGAGTAAAGCGATTGTTTTTTTTTTAAAACACCCTTTATGTCTGTCTGTCTGTTTGTTTGCATCAAAGGATCTTGCTAATTGCTGAACCGCTGAAAAGGGGCCTGTCCATTGGAATGAATGATAACTTTTATCTATTTTTATGAGTAAGGACAGAAAGGCCCTTATTATAGAAATTTATTTACTTATGGCTGTACATTGTTACATATTAAATAGTCATATAAGCAAGTAATCCTTATACTAAAGTAACAGGATGTCTATGTGTTTATAACCACTGAACCGATTGGAAAAGAAATTTAAGAACATTTTTTAAAAAATTGTTTTGAGGGGGGGAGTCGATTTTTTATTGGGGGGACCCCACTATTTAAATTTTTATTTTAGAGAATTTTTTTTTTGGGGGGGATTATTTTTCATTATTTAGGGGGTTAGGGGTGTCCCACAAGAATTGAATTTTGATTTTTACTCACCTCTCCTGAATACTACAGCTTGAGTCCTATCCCTTGTGTAGAATTTTTCCTTACATGGAGATTAAAAATCAAATTGCTTTAAGTACTTTAAATCTTGTAGAAAGACCCCATAATGTTTAGAATTTTTTATGGAGCATGTAAAGACCTTTCTACAGACATCTTAACCAGGATTCTAACTCAATCCTAGACAATTTGGCATCAAAAAGATAGACTCATCAAACTTTTAGACATGACAGGTCTCTACAGTTCTTGATGTGTGATAGATCTTTCTTTTTGATATCAAAATGGCTAAGATTGTGTTAGAAATCTGATTAAGGTGTCTATAGAAAGAAATTGACGTGCCCCATCAAAAATTCTAAACATGGGGTTTATCTACAAGATTTTAAGTACATAAGACGGTCTGTTCTTTTTTTTAAGTCATATCTCTATGTTTGATGGGTCTGTCTTTTGAAAGCCAAATTGGCTAGGATGGGGTGAGAAATCTTATTAGGGTGTCTATATAAAGGTCTTTATAAGCCACATAAAAAAACTCTAAACCTATAAGTGTATAGAAGAACCATATTAACCATATTGGTTCAGCAGTTATCAAGATCCTAAGGTAAAGAGAGACAGACATACAGACAAAGGTACTGTTACTTTATTATATGGAATAAAAATAAAATAGCCTAAAACCATCTAAGGACCTGTAGGAAGCTTCTGTGTATAGGAGAACCATATTGGTTCAGCAGTTAGCAAGATCCTTAGGTACAAAACAGAAAGACATACAGACAAAGGTACTGTTACTTTATTATAAGGAATAAAAATAAAATAGCCTAAAACCATCTTAGGACCTGTAGGAAGCTTCCATGTATAGGAGAAACATATTGGTTCAGCAGTTAGATCAATCCTTTGGTACAGACAGACATACATATATACAAAGATCCTGTTACTTTGTTATAAGGAATAAAAATAAAATAGCCTAAAACCATCTCAGGACCTAATGGAAGGTTCACCGTACCCTAGTAATCTCAAAACGTGTAAGTAAGCAATTAACATTTTTTTTGGCTTACTTAAATGTGCCATTGTGCCATTTTTGTGGTAAATTACTGATAAGCCATAAAGAATACTAATTGCTTACTTATATCAGCATTCTACAACAATTTGGTCTTACTTGTGAGTTAAAAGAGGGTGGAGTAAATAAATACTCAGTCATTTACAGTAAAAGTGGCTTATATAAGTTGAAGTGAAGAAAAAGAAGGAGGAGTAATAATTAATCCCTTCCTTCCTGTAAGCAGTTTATGAAAAAAAGAGAAGATTTGGCTGATATAAGCCAAATAAGCAACAAATGTGATTGATTGCTTATAAGTAATTTATCCAAAAATTGCATGATTTGGTATATAAGCCAAATAAGCATTTATTAAGATTGATTGCTTGTAAGTAATTTATCAACAAATTGGATGATTTGGTATATAAGCCAAATAAGCATTTATTGTGATTGATTGCTTATAAGTAATCTATCAAAAAATTGTATGATTTGGTATATAAGCCAAATAAGCAATAAATTTGATTGATTGCTTATAAGTAATCTATCAAAAAATTGCATGATTTGGTATATAAGCCAAATAATCATTTATTGTGATTGATTGCTTATAAGTAATCTATCAAAAAATTGCATGATTTGGTATATAAGCCAAATAATCATTTATTGTGATTGTTTTCTTATAAGTAATCTATCAAAAAATTGCATGATTTGGTATATAAGCCAAATAAGCATTTATTGTGATTGATTACTTATAAGTAATTTGCATTTTCATTGATTGCTTATAAGTAATATATCAAAAAATAGCATGATTTGGTATATAAGCCAAATAAGCATTTATTGTAATTGATTGCTTGTAAGTAATTTTTCAAAAAATTGCATGATGAATGAAAAAAATATTTAAAGAACTCTATATTTCATTAATTTTTTTCCCTCTCCCACATATTTTTTTTTTTAAACAAGAAGGGGAGGAAAATAGTAAACTGTTTTTAGTTAACTTTTTTCCCCCAACCACTTATTTTTTATTTTTCTCTCCCCCTTTTAGCAGAGTAGTTATGCAGAATATGCATCCCTATATATAAGCCAAACAAGCAATCATTTTCATTGATTGCTTATAAGTAATTTATGAAAAAATAGCATGATTTGATATATAAGCCAAATAAGCAATCATTTTTATTGATTGCTTGTAAGTAATTTATGAAAAAATAGCATGATTTGGTATATAAGCCAAATAAGCAATCATTTTCATTGATTGCTTATAAGTAATTTATGAAAAAATAGCATGATTTGGTATATAAGCCAAATAAGCAATCATTTTCATTGATTGCTTATAAGTAATTTATGAAAAAATAGCATGATTTGGTATATAAGCCAAATAAGCAATTATTTTTATTGATTGCTTGTAAGTAATCTATCAAAAAATTGCATGATTTGGTATATAAGCCAAATAAGCATTTATTGTGATTGATTACTTTTAAGTAATTTATCAAAAAATTGCATGATTTGGTATATAAGCCAAATAAGCAATCATTTTCATTGATTGCTTGTAAGTAATTTATCAAAAAATTGTATGATTTAGTATATAAGCCAAATAAGCATTTATTGTGATTGATTGCTTATAAGTAATCTATCAAAAAATTGCATGATTTGGTATATAAGCCAAATAAGCATTTATTGTGATTGATTGCTTATAAGTAATATATCAAAAAATTACATGATTTGGTAAATAAGCCAAATAAGCATTTATTGTGATTGATTACTTTTAAGTAATTTATCAAAAAATAGCATGATTTGGTATATAAGCCAAATAAGTAAAAGTTTTCATTGATTGCTTATAATTAATTTATCAAGAAATAGTATGATTTGTTATATGAGTCAAATATGCAAAAATTTAGATTAAATAAAAACCTTAACATTCTTTTTCCAATTTGTGGACCAACCATGCCCATGGATCTTTGATCTGTAAATTACATTTATACCCAAGGCGGGAGTGTATATTGGACTTTATTTACACAGGTAACCAAAGTTTCTTTACCATTCTTAGCTTGGTTAGCTTAAAAAATTTGGGTATTTTCATTGTATTTTGTTGGTTTCAAACAAGTAGTGCACATTTTTCAATTAACCCTTACAGATCGGGGGGGGGGGCTCAAAGAGCCCCCCCCTCTAGTTTTTTCAATCTCATTTTTTTTGTAGGTAAGATGGAGTGCTGGGACTTCATGACTTTTTAAGTTTAGTAATTATACGTCAGGAAGAGTTGATTTTATTACGATATCTGGTCTGTGTCGGTCGTGGTGTCTGGTCAAAGTCGGTAGGGTAGCACCAAAATAAGAAAAAAATTCTAAATAAATCTTAATTTCTACATTATGACTTTTGTGTATAAGGAGAAACCTAAAATTTTTTTTGGTGAATACTTAGATATCAATGACCTTCTGAGAAAAGTTTCGTTATGACCGTTTGACCGCTCCCTGACCGACTTTATGACCGATTTTTGTCCGGCTTTTACTACAGACATATATCATGAATATCGTAACTTCTATTACAGCTAGAGACCTATAAATTTTTTTGGTAAATCCTTGAGCTACATCAAACAGATAAAAATATTAATTGGCGCCGCCAACCGCCGTTTTACCGCCGTAACCGCCGAAAATGGCGGTTTCCGTTATTTGCCGTTTTTCGGCGATGATCAGAAAAAGTAATTTTTTTGTTATGAAAAATAAAAGTTCGTCCTAAAATTTGGTCATCCTAGCTGCAAAATTGGCCGCTCTACAGCTGTTTTAAAATTTAGCGGCTGGCCGCTAAAAAGCGGTTAAGGAGCGGCCTGGTTGCTATGACTAGAAAAAGTAATTTTCTCTAAAAATACACATGAACCACCAGAAAAAAATTTTACGTCTTTATCTGTAACAGGAGCCGAGATAGAGGGGGGGGGCTCTTTGAGCCCCCCCCCCCGATCTATTAAGGTGGGAATTGGGGCCCGAGCTGTAAGGGTTAATTTAATCAATAATTTTAATCTACAACAGGGGTAATTCAATTTTCAGTATGGCTTAAAAACTGATTAATGTCTGATGGATTTGAACCGGTTCTAAGTCATACTGGAAAATCATGTAACATAATATATTCTAGACAATTTTATACAAATATCAATACCAGATTTGTTAGTCCCTAAGTGTTAACAAAACAAGAATCAATATTATAATTTTTCACTTTACTATCTCTGGAATGCTGTCTATATTATGATGCAATAACATTGGGGATGTATTTCCATTGTATTGTATGATGTATTGTAAAATTTGTGGTTTCACTCAGGATACCTTGTTGAGTACTAAAACCCTCCATCTCCCCTTAATAATAAAATGTTTTGAGAAAATAATTTATAATTTAATTATGGTAGGGGCTAGCTTAGTATTTGTTTGTTTATTATTAGATGAGTAGAATAATTATTAAATGCAAAAAATTTGATAAAAAATGTTGAAATATGTTTTGAATTGACTTACAGACTTTTTGTAAAGATCTCAAAGTTGCTAGGTTTCTAAGTAAAATCTTCTGTTAATATTACATATATAGTTAATATTCAACTGTAAAGAGTTATTAAAAAAAGTGGTGAATGCTGGGATCTTTTACAAAGTAGCCTTGGACAAAGTAGCTTCTAGGACAAAGCAGCTTGGGACAAATACTGCACAAAATATACCAATTTAACTACTGAAAGACCACCATGAGTAGACCCAATACCCAAAATTTGAAGCCTCCAGCTTCAATAACAAAGAAGTTATACATCACATAGAAAGAAAATTATAAGCTTATTTTTGGCAGAAACTTAGGATGCCAGTAACTGTTATCATTTTCATAATAAAAACACCCTTCTTTATATTCAAAATCATTGAAAAAAATTCAGTTTAATTTGCATTGTACTGGTAGTACTGTAATGTAAGAATGACAGCCTTTAGGCTTTCCAGCTAATCAGAAGTCTAAGTCTTGTCTTATTTAATAATTTATTCCTTTAAGGACAAACTATACATAATTAAATCACATAGTCTTGAATTATTAATATATACAGTTTATAAAATAACACATAAATTGTTAATAACAAGCGATATTATAATATATTGTAAAAAAATTAACTAGTTATATTTGGAGACCTTTATCTAATAATTTTGAACAGAATTGAGCTAAAAGCAATGTTTGAGAAAAATAATTGTTTTCATTCCATCTTAATAGACAAGGTTCTTTACTAATTTTTAGCGCCTTGTCTTTAGCTGCTAAAATGAGCATCAAAATTTGAGCAAAATCGTCACCTTTAAAGCATTCATAAAAGATGTTAAAAAGAAAGAAATTTTCTTTAAGGAAAATGAACTCAGGGCAACCTTGGAAGTAAATTTCATCTAAAAAAATAGCAAGACAATGGGCGAAGTATTTCGGGAATTTGCAGAAAAAAATTGCATGATCTGAATCATTCATTACATAACATTTAGTACAAATATCACTATCTATTAGATTCCATTTGAATAATTTTGTACAACTTACCAGTGTGCGTATGTATTGTTCAAAAAGGAATCCTTTATAATATAAAGTTATAGGTAGATCAAGAACAAATCAGAAGTCTAAGTCCTCGCTAAGTTCCCTGAACAACCAATCACAGCTGGTCATCTGTATTACTGACATTAGTTTCATTCTTTCCCGCTATGACTTTATGAGTACAAATGCAATTTAAACTGAATTTTTAAAAGAGATTTTGACTATGAAAAGGTGTATTTTTGTAAAAATATTATTAGTTACTGGCAGCCTAAGTTTCTGACAAAAAAAGCTTTTACTTTTGCTTTAATATTGAAATTTCCATCAAGAGCAATGCAAATCTTTCAAAATTTTCACTGTACTAAAAAATAATTTTTCTTGCAGGGTTTCTTTTAGAAAAGTAGCCTCCACTGTTAATAAAGGTCATGTCCACAGCACTTAGGATTAATGCCTTGGCCTAAAACAGGCGCAACTCATTACCTTGTAGGTCTTCTCAGACAATCAAAGGGTTGGTTGACTGATGGGTGAATGAACACTTTACACCTAACTCATAAGTGGAGTATGTTGCAAGGTGCATGGAGAGGTTCAGAACTTAAAGCAACACCAAGTCTCCTACAGTCTTAACTTTTACTTTCCCTAGAGGCTACTTTGTCCGGAGGCTACTTTGTCCAAGATCAGATTGCAGTCATACCAATGACAATTCTATTGTAAATTAGTTAAATAAATTAACGTCTGAAACATCCAGCATAGAAGAATTTTTGGGGTCCCTTTCGTGGCAAACCACCAAAGGGGCGTTTTGCCATATTTTCACAGTAGCTTTTATAGGTTATGTTAGGTTGTTCCCCCACAAGGTTAGGCAATTGGCCCCACAAGGAATAGAAAGAGGAGAAAAGTTGCAGTGAAAATACAACAAAATTTCACGAAAGGGAATTTTCTTTCACAATTTCTATTTAACTATTGACTGATTGAATACAAGCTTGTGATTGGATTTTTTTATATAAAAATGTATAAAAATCAATCTGCAATTGTCCTATCCCTCCAACAATAAGTTTATGTTGGCCTATATTCTATGTTACAACATATACATGGTACTTAAAACTTATGTTGTTGTTGTGTAATAAAAAGCATTCACTTAAGCAAAGATAACAAATAAAATTATGAAACTAATCAGGGATCTAAATAGATAAGACACATTCCTTAATATGACATGCTAAATTACCCCTTCTGTAGATTAAAATTAGTGGTTAAAATGTTTATACACTCAACTCAATAAACCATCAAAATTCAGAATAAAATGAAGAAAACCGGAATTAATTTGGTGGTGCCTTAGGACCTCTAAAAATCTGTCCAATTTAACCCCCAAAAATAAAATCTTTAAAAAAATATTGGCAAACTTTGTGTGCTTTTTTACTTCCACTTTCAAGTTTTTGTACCACCACCCAAAAACAAAAGACTATATAGTTCCACCAGCTTAAAACAGTTCTAAACCATGATAAAAATGGTTTGCAATGGCCCTTTAACCCATTAGTGACGAACAGGTTTTTAAAGCCCGGTTACAGAAAATTGTAAAAATAACCGGTTCCCAGTTTCTCAATTGCATCATTCTCAGTATGAATCCCCCCTCTACTACCCTGGTTTTCATTTCCCCCTAGAGCAGGCAGTTTTGCTTACTTCCGTTTGCCGGTATAGCTCAACAAAATTTAAAAACGAAGAAAAACAAGGTGATTTCAAAATACCCCTCCTAACTTTTTTGTTTATGAAGTAAAGTTGCTGATTTTTTTCGTGAAATCTAAAGTTTATTGGCAAGTGCATCCATTTGTGAATTTGTTTTATTCAAATTATTATTTTTCATATGAATTTTTTATCGTTTTTTTACGTTCTATATAGGCTTGCTCGACTTGGTTAAAAAAGCCTGCTAGTTTTATTACCCTGCTCGGCTCGGTTATAATCACCCGGTTATAACTTTTCAACCATAAGATATGAAAGTTTTAAAACTCCTAGAAACGGGCTTTTTAAACTGAAAAGGGTGGCACCTATAGCCAAAACACTAAATGTGATATAAATTGTTTCATATCTTACTTGTAGCTATATAAGTTACATGAGGTTATGTAGTTTTCAATTACGGATCGTATCGAAGTTTAGCCACTCTACAACTCATTTTGGACGTTCAAAAATTACATTTTTTATTTTTTGGGCCAAAAAACTGAGTATTTAGTAAAAATCGGGTTTGAATACTGAGGGAAACCACCCAAAAACCGGTCCCTATGCCCAATGGGTATTTATAACCAAGCCGAACCGGGTTTATTTGCAACTTTCCTGTGGACGCCACTAGAGCAAAAAAAAAAATGGAATTCCGTTTTTACCATAATAAAGCTTCCCTGAAATTTTCAGCTCAATCGGTCCATAAAAGTGGCGCTTGGCACTAATGGGTTAATTAAACAATGTACGGGGTGTGTCTAAACAATGTTTAAAAAAATGTTTAAATCAAAATTCATTGTCTAGCTTCCATAAATAGATAAATCAACTCAATAATCAATAAATAAGCTTGGATGCCCTTGTGATTAATTATTACTCCTCATTATACTTCACTTCAAATGATATAAGCAACATTTACTATAAATGACTGAGGATTTATTTACTCTACCCACTTTTAACTCACAAGTCAGACCAAATTGTTGTAGATTGCTGACAAGTAAGAATTTTATATTTATGTGGCTGATCAGTAATTTACCACAAAGATGACACAATAAATAACATTTTACTTTTTTTTTGCCTACTTACACAGGGAGACATTACTAGGGATATTTATGAACATCAACACATAATTGAGCTCTTGTACTTGTGTGGCATGGCGCGTCATTTGATGAAAACAAAAAAATCGTTACTTATATCTGCCACTAACGCCGTAATTGTGCGTCTTACGTAGATTCTACAGATAACAACTTTTGTAGGGCGCTTTAAGTTCTTGAAAAAGTATTTCTAAGTCAAGTCCTTAAAATAACTCCCAAGACTACTTTTATGGGTTGAAAAGTTTCGAACCGCGTTTACGCCGTTCAAAATTGCCGCTATTGCCGTAAAGGAGCATTGTAGGCAGGTGACACAGAATTTAACTTTGGTCAGGCTTGGTCAGTTTTACAATATTGTATTTTAAGATGACGCCCGTAAAACGACTCCATCCATGAGTTTTGTTAGCACTAAAAGTGTAAATGTACATTTAGCATTCAATGCGATGGTTGCATTAGTTTGTTTGTATATGCGTGTTTGTGTGTGTGTGTGTGTGTGTGTGTGTGTGTAGGAGTGTGTGTTACGCCACTGTGTGCGGGTCAGATCTTCAGTTTGGTTATACCTGCCAAAAGTGAAACATTGAGCGAGTGTTAAAGTTAAAAGTTATATCCTTAAAATCCTTAATTCAAAGCCTTGTATGTGAAAGCAAATTAATATTATTGATTTATTATGTTGACAATGCTGTAAACATTTTAAAATTCAAATATTGAATGAGATTGTTTGAGTTTTATTATGTTAATAATGCAATGTTGATAAAATCACACTTTAAAGAAATAAACCATAACAAACAAAGAAAAATACAAATATACTTGTTGCAAACTTCTTGTGTATATATAAGGTAGGGGTATATATAGGTCTAGTAAAATACTTTTCAGTATTGCTTTGAAACCGATTAATATCCGCTGGATTAAAAGCGGTTCTAAGTCATATTGAAAAATCATTTATCGTATCGTATTATATCCGGTTTTCTAAGCATTGTTTTAAAGAGTATTTTTATTCTTACAATTGTACATTTTTAAATCCACGGAAAGCTGCTTAGCGTTTATAATACGATGCTATAAATAACTATTTCGTTGTGGCTACGAATCTAATTTTTCCCTCTTGATTAATTAGGTTTTTAGTCATACAGAAAAAAATTATCCAATTATGAAATGGGACCCCTTTTGTAGATTAAAATAAGCAGTGGAAAAGTTTGGATACTGCCTGTTTGTACAGATGAAATTAAATTTTGGGTACCAGTGAAATTAAATCCCTCCCAATGTTGAAAGCTTCGCTTATAAAACATTTTTCATCTAATGTAGATACACCAGGGATAATTGAAAACTAAATTACATTTATACCCAAGGAGGGAGGGTATATTGGACTATATTTTCACAGGTACCCAAAGTTTTATTACCATTCTCGCTTATATTTAGCTTAAAAACTTTGGGTACTTTTATTTAATTTTGATTGGTTGTTTCCAGACAAGTAGTGCCCAATTAATAATTTTAATCTACAACAGGGGATATTTTATTTTCAGTATGGCTTTGAAACCAATTTATATCCCCGGGATTAGAATCGGTTCAAAGCCATACTGGAAAAATGTGTAATGTAGACAATTTTATTTGAATATTAAAATGAAAAACCACAATAATAATGCTAAATTTGTAAGCTCAGGACTTCGGCCCCTCAGGGTTAACAAAACCGGAATTAATATTTGGATTTACTATCCGCGGAATGCAGTCTATTTGTAATTTAACGCTACACACACACACACATACAAAGAAAACTGGTTTTAATTTTATGATTTTTAAAAGCGAAGCTTTTCTATAATTAGGGTCGGTCCGTACGTCAGTCCCTCCGTCCGTACGTCCGTCCGAGATAGATAGCTTTTATTCGTTAATTTAGGCATGTTAGAATTGTCCTATCGATTTCAAACTTTGCATGATGATTCCTGTAGTAGTTAGGTTCGATTTAGAAAGCGTAGCAACTCTATAACCATTACCAGAATGTCCGTATGTCCATTTTAAACATGTTGATTTTTCTACTTTTTTAACAACAAATTTTTATGTGATCTAATTAGCTGTTTGATCTGATTTTTTGTATATTGATTCCTGGGGCAACAAAGAACAATATTATAAGCAAAGCAACTCTATAATCAAGTCCTAAAAATGTAAGTATGTCCATAAACATTATTTTGTATCAAGCAGTTTTTCAAGAAAATTACTCACAATTTTGCTTCGACTCTAATACTTTTATATTCTGATTATTCAGTTTAGACACTGTACAAGTGTTGATGTCCGTTTGTCCCACCGTTTCAGTGCTTCGCTTTTATGGATGTTGTCATCCTTGTTAATTTAATATTCGTATGATATTATTGTAAACGATTTGGTTGTAAGGAAGGAAATAGGCGGAGTCAAAATATAAGGCTGGGGTTTGGTTAAAAGAAATAAAGTAAAGGAAATGGGATGGGATGGGGATAAAAACCTACTCATTTGTGTACTATTTGAATTTTAAAACATTGGAAAGAAATTATATCTAACATATTTTAGATATAATTACAAAAAAACTTTAGCACTTAGAATACCACCTCCCTTTAAAAAAATACTTTTAAAAGCTATTAATCCATCTAAACCCAAGACTACTTTATCAAACTAACATCTTTGTACAGGCCAAATATATATTTTAAAAACAGAAGTTTTCATTCTCAATTGTCCTATACACTTTTTTGACATTTTAAACATATTTACACTCCCGCTACATAAAAAATTTTGAAAAAAATAGTAGAAGGGTTAGGTTTATCTTTAAATCTGTCTACTCGTATTCACAAACTTTAAGTTTGAATGTAATGAATTTAAAATAACAACCATTTAAAACAAGTAAGGTCGTCCAATGGGGGAGGGGGTAAAGGGGTAATTACGAATTTGGGGGTGCAAAAATATTTTTCATTTTACCCCCCATGTAAAATTTACCCCTACCTTGGGGGTGCTGCAGGTACTTCTAACCAGTTAGGAGGGGGTAAATACCCCCCCCCAAACGACAAATTACCCCCCCCCCCTTAAAAATTTTCACCCCCCCCCCCAAAATTAAAAAGCATAGACACCCCTGAAAACAAGTTTGGGTTTTTAACCTTAGGTTAGGGTTTGGTTTTGCTTATGGATTGTTTATATTTATATTTCCACAGATAGAGACAAACATTTTAATAACTAAAATGTTAACTTTCAATGTACATTACACATTATGATCTAGTTTGTAAATCTTCGAGTCTTTGTCCAACTACACTTTATATTTAGATATTTTAAAAATGGTTCATGCTGCTGCTATGTCAGGTGCATGACTTAAAGCTATTCTAGGCTGTCCTACTGTAAAAAGCAGTAAGGTTTTTTTTGTCTCTGCCTTAAGATTTTAAAAGCAACCGAACCGATTGAGTTCTTTGTTATATGGAAGCTTCACATTTTATTTTTTTGAGGATGGTTTTATGCTATTTTGTTCCCTTCCCTACCACTTTGAATTCCGAGATACCAAGCTCCCAAATGTTAAGTGCTGCCGCTAGTCAAGTAATTAATAGAGAAACAGAAATTTGTTGTTTACGTTCTTATGAAATAATTGAATTCTTACACTTTACGGCAATATTTTTTTCATTAATCTTTCCCTACTCCACTTAGATTTTTGTTATGAAAATAAACCACACTGAGATCTACGCATTTAATAAGGAATAGTTATTTATCGCATTGTATTATAGACAGCTTTCTGCGGATATTAGAATGAGAATGAGCTTTACCTAATTTTCAGTTTGACTGAGAACCAGTTCTAATCCAGCGGATATTTATCGGTTTCGAAGCTATACGGGAAAATGGATTATCAATTTTTAAAAGCAAAGCTTTTCTATAATTGGGGTCCTTCCGATCGTTGGTACGTCAATATTGGTTCTTTTTGTTTAGACTTATTAGAGTTTTCCTATCGATCTAAAACTATGCACTATGACACTATAATCAAGTCACAAAAATATAACTATGTCCTTAAACAGTATCATGCTCATTTCAGAGCTTCGATTTTATGGGTTTTTTCTTTGATATTTATCAGGGATCTAATGGGATAAGATAATAGCCGATAAATTGATGTACATAAATTTTGATAATTATAGAGTTTTAGTTGGTTTCGAACTTGTTGTGCCCAAACTTCAATCAATTCAATTAATGATATTATTCCATATTTTATTTGTCAGCATTGTCTAATCTCTTAAGATATCTGAATTATACCTTACCACTTAATGGCAGGATTCTCCTTTGATTTTTAAGTCATCATCTAGAGTTGTTAACCGAAAAAGTATAAAAAAAATAATTATGAAACTTTGGGGACTAGTGTAATAAACAGCCCAATGTCCCATCCCTCCATGAAAAAACTCGTTTATTGGTTAGCTCAAAAACTTTGGGTACTTCTATTAAATTTTGATTGTTTGGTTTTAAATAGGAGTTTTGACTAATAATTTATTTATTTCTTATCATTAACTGATAATTTCTCGTCCATTGCCTTATTCCTTTAGATTCCTGGTTAAAATGAAAATTTAGTTTGAAGAAAAAACAAGAAAAATACACATATAAAAAAATTAAAAAATATAAATATTGACGCTTTCACTTGAAGTACCATTGTGAGCACTGAATTTTGGGTCCGGTTAGGTAAGATTGTATAAGGAGGTGAGGGTGTGGGGGGGGGGGTGTTGCCATAATTACACTGGTACCCAAAGTTTTATAACAATATAACTACTTTTCAACAAATAATACTATTACCCTTATGTATCCTTATAATAAAGTAACAGGATGTGTGTTTGTCTGTGTATTTGTCTGTGTGTTTGTCTCTACCAAAGGATCTCACCAACAACTGAACCGATCGGGTTCTCCTTTACAGGGTAGCTTTTCATAGGTCCCAGGAAAGTTTATAACTATTTTGGGGGAGGGTACAACCACCCTCCCAAGAGAAATCGCCCCTAGAAAAGAATTACCTACCCTCCCCCCCCCCAAAAAAAAAAACTAAATTAAAGAAATAGGTTTTGGAATTAAACTCCCCCTTCCTCAAGTGCCCCCAGAGGCCTCTAGGGGGCGTAGCCGCTATCCTATTATATAAAGTAATAAGCGTTTTTAGTCTGTACCAAAGGATCTTGCTAACTGCTGAACTGATATTGTTCTCCTTTACAGTGAAGCTTCTTATAGGTCCTGGGAAGGTTTTGAACTATTTTTGGGGAGGGTGTCTTCACCCCCTCCCTCCCAAAAATATTTTTAAAAAATTTTTGAAACTGAATTTTAAATGGGATGAGATCAACGTTCCCCCTACTTCGTAAGTGCCTCTAGAGGCTTCTAGGGGCTTAGCGGCTAGTATTGTATAAAGTAATAATTTTTTTTCTTCTGAATCTTAAGTTCTAAAAAACTAATAAACCGATTGAGTTCTCTATTTCGGGTTAGCTTTACATCAGTCAACAAATGAAATACTGTATTTATAATACTTTAGGTACCAGTGTAATCAAGAGTCCAATGTCCCCTAACTCTCTGGTAAAGGCTATTACATCGTTTTTAATATAAACATGACATTACAAGATTAATCTAAGACATGTTGGCCCTGAAGGTCCCAAGCCCAGAGCTAACAAAATTTTTATTTAGCTTTCTCTTACTAAATTAGAAAAATTTGAATCTTTTATGACAAACTTGTTAAGACATTATTTTCTAATAAAGTTGACCTTTTATTTGCTTTTGACACTTTTTATTTTTAGGTTTTCAATATTTTAAAATATAACTAGCGGCAGCGCCCATAGCATCTAAGGGCTATGTATTCAAAGGTTTTGAAAAATAGATTAAAACCATCTTGAAGTCTTGAATTAGAATAATAGCTTAAAACCATCGCGGGACCATGTTATAAGCATCTTTATAAATATGTCCTAACAATGTAAGATGTCCTGGAGCAGTATCATGCTTATTCAGTTATGCCACTCTTATACAATTGTTAATGTTCATTTCAGACCTTCGATTTTATGGATGTTGACATCCTTGTTTCTCTGATATTTATCAGGGATCTAAATGGATAAGACAATGGCTGATAAATTTAAATACATCCACATTGATGGTAAACATAATTACCCATTCTGTAGATTACAATTAGGGTTGGAAACGTTTGAACACTAAAGATAATAATGATAGATTATTGAATTTTGATTAGTTAAGTTTTCAAACTTGTTTGTAAAAAGGTAATTTTCATCAAAATATCGTCCATTGTCTTAGTCTTTAAGATTCTTAGTTAAAACGAAAATTTAGTTTAAAGTAAAAACAAGAAATATAAATCCATAACTGCAATGCTCTAAAACAAAATATTGGCGCTTTCACTCGAAGTACCTTGATGAGCACTGAAACCTTCAATTTTGGGTCAGGTTAGGATAGGTTGTATAAGGAGAAGGGGGCTGGCATTTTTCTTGAAACGTTTTTAATTTGAGGCACATCTTTGAGCAAATAAAATGAAGTTTTCAACGCATTATTCTAAAATTATTTTTACTCTTACAATTATACATTTTAAAATCCACGGAATGCTGTTTAGTGTATATAATATGATGCTATAAATAACTATTTTAGTGTGGCTACGAATCTAAGTTTTCCCTCTTGATTTGATATGTTTTGAGTCAAAATGAAAAAAAAATATTATATTGTAGAAAAACAGAAATTTACTTGCGCGATAACTGTTTACAATATGCACAATTAGAATTATAAAACGGGACCACTTTTGTAGATTAAAATAAATCTACAATAGGGGTTATTTTATTTTCAGTATGGCTTTGAAACCTATTTATATCCGCAGGATTAGAACCGGTTCAAAGCCATACTAAACAATTTTATATGAATATTAAAATGAAAAAACATAACATCAATACCAGATTTGTAAGCCCAGGACTTCGGCTCCTCAGGGTTAACAAAACCGTAATTAATCTTTTAAATTTACTATCCGCGGAATGCTGTCTATAATACGATGCAATAAATAACTATTATCATCATTGGGGATGTATTTCAATTAAACATTCATTGTCTTATCCCAATTAAAATTGTAACTTTCACTCAGGATACCTTGTTGAGCACTAAATCCTAAAACCTTTGAAATTTAAAGGACAACTCTAACATGCCTAAATTAACCAAAAGGTATTGACAGACATACAGACGTAAACAGATGGACAGACAGACAGATGGAGAGACAGATAGACAAATGGGCAGATTGACGGAAAGACAGACAGACAAACTGACGGACAGACAGACGGACATATTTTTAAGAATATTTTGAGTGTTAATTAAAATTATGCATTAAATTAAATTAAAATAGGCACGTCAGAATTTTTCTATCAATTTCAAAATTTGTATGGTGATTCTTGTGGTTGATAGGTAGACTTCAGAAATCGTAGGAACTCTATAATTGTTACCTGAATGTCCGTACGTCCATTCTAAACAGCTAATTTTTGTGTTATATAATTTTTTGATTGATCTGATTTTTGAAATACTGATTCCTAGGACAACAAAGTAAAATTTTGTAAGCGTAGCATCTATAAAAATGTAAGTATGTCCTTAATCATTATTCTTTATCTAAGCAGTTTTTCAACAAATTTACTCAAAATTTTGTTTAATCTTTTAAACATTTATATTCTGATTATTTAGTTCTGACACTCTAAAAGTGTTAATGTTCATTTATCACACCTTTTCAGAGCTTCGCTTTTATGGAAGTTGTCATCCTTGTTTACCTATTTTGACCCCACCCTTTTAAATTTTTTTATGAGCAAATCATTTTGTTATTTAAATTTCCTTGTTTTAAATTAGTCAATGGGTTAATGTTTGGCTTTATTTCTTAAAATGTTTTTAAGATGCATTTGTTTGAGCAAACAAGGAGGGAGGTTTTTGACATTAATAGTTTGAGTATGGGGAATGTCTTGGTTTATAACAGGTGCAACTCATTACCATGCAGTTAGGACCTCTAGACAAAATTCGTGCAATTAAAGATTTGGCTATCTATTTGGTGTTACCTTACTTAATACCCTTGGGCGATTGAGCACGTTACATTGCAATTTAGACACAAGTAGGTTCAAGGTGGGGTTGAGAGGACTTTTACCCAAAGCATCACCGAGCCCCTAGAGGTAATACTGGTATAAGGACAAGTATGTTCATAAGAAGAACAGCATTATTTTACTATACTGAATTTAACATGGACAAGTATAAATATAAGTAGAGCAGCAATATTATACAATAGTGATGTTTAAGTAATGTTGAAGTATATTCATAAATAGAACGGCAAAATTATATTATGCTGTCCCTAGTAATCTCTCCTCGTGGAGTAAGCATGAAAAAAAGTAGGTTGCTTACTTAATTGTGCCATTTTTGTGGTAAATTACTGATTTTAACAAGTGCATTTATATCCACAAGTTTGTCAGCAACATTATGACAATCTAAATTTAACCCTTAAAGATCAGGCCCCAATTCCCACCTTAATAGATCAGGGGGGGGGGTTCATATTGACCCCCCCCCCCCTCTATCTCGGCTCCTGTTACAGTTAGAGACATAAAATTTTTTTCTGGTGGTTCATGTGTATTTTTAGAGAAAATTACTTTTTCTAGTCTTAGCGGTCAGTAGTAAAAGCCGGACAAAAAACAGTCATAAAGTCGGTCAGGGAGCGGTCAAACGGTCATAACACCACCTTTCTCAGAAGGTCATTGATATCTAAGTATTCACCAAAAAATATTTAGGTTTTCCTTATACACAAAAGTCATAATGTAGAAATTAAGATTTATTTAAAATTTTTTCTAAATTTGGTGCCACCTAACTGACTTTGACTGGACGCCACAACCGACACACACCAGATATCCTTATAAGATCAACTCTTGCCGACGTATAATTACAAAACTTAAATAGTCATGAAGTCACAACTCTCTATCTTACCTACAAAAAAATGACATTGAAATAACTAGAGGGGGGGGGGGTCAATATGACTCCCCCCCCCAATCTGTAAGGGTTAACAAGGACATTAATAATGCAACATTATTCCTAATGTTAACAAGGACAGTTATATACATATGTAAAACAACAACATTATACTATAATAATTTAAAACAAGGATAAGTATATCCATAAGTAGGGCAGCAACATTAAACTATTTAACAAAGTATCCTCATTCCTCTTCCCCTCTGTTTTTTAAAAACTTTCTGAATATAATTGGTTCTTACACAAATAATTTTTTTTATTACTCCCTTATCATTTCTATGGCATTGGGGTACCCAAAAATATAGGTACCCTAAAGTTTTTCTGTGTGTGAGTTTTTGTTCTGCAGCAAATGCTACAATAATATTTATAATTCAGTACCAAATTTTGCCCTGGATTGTTTGGCTTGTTTTTATAGCTTGTAAGCTCATTTATTTGATTGGATCCACCTGTAAAACTGTAAAAATTGAATTTTGGGACTTTTTTTCTAGGGGCTAGTGGAACAAAAGATCCCCCAAAACACTAAAAATGTAAGTTCTGAGCTTATTTTTAAAGATATCAATCTGATTTTTTTAAAAGAAAACTTTTTTAACATAACTTAACTAATTAACCGTTACAGATTTCATTTCGGGACTTCCTTTCTAGAGGCTAGTGGAGCAAAAGACCCCCTCTAAAACTATAAATATGAGTTCTGAGCTTATTTTTAGTAGCAAAGCTATTCTATAATTAGTAGTGAAGCTACTCTATTATTTGCAATGTCTATCTGTCTGTCCGTCCATCTGTCCATCTGTCAGAGACAGAAAGGGTGAAACATGATTTTTTCAACTCCTATAAAAGATACAGAGCTGAAATTTTTAGGGGTAATTATGGTAATAATCTTCATATTTTCATTAAGTTTCATTAAGTTTTGCCAATTGTTTGGGGTGCTAGATGAATTCTTACATTTTTAAGGACTTTCAAGCTTTTTTTTGAAAGGAATGGTAATTTCCATTTCAGGTTGTAAATCTTTTTTATTCCCAAAACTTTTAACCTTGGAACTAAAATTTGTGGGTATAAATAATCCCAATAATAGAAAAATGCTTTTAACTCTAAAAACTTAATTTTTTCATCACAATGTGTATAATAAGGGAAAAATTCCAACATTTATTTGGCCCCCTTTTCAACATATCTCTTTAGATCTCTGGTAAATTATGCTTTTGAAAATCAAAACTCATTTTGATGAAATTTTATTTTGTTGATATTTTTTTTGTTAATAAAGTTAGGATCATGAAAATATCATTAACCTTACAAGACTCAAAAAAATACTTTCACTTAAAACTTATTTTAACTTTTTACTTAAAACTTATGTAAGTTACTTTTTCAAAATTTAGGCTCTTTCTGAAATTTTTTTCTTGTGTGGAAATGTTAAGAGATCAAGAACATATGCTACTTTTTTTGATACACTAAGTAATATGGTCTGTAAACCCTGAAAAATACTTTTTGTGTGTCATGCTGTATTACATAGAAGCTCCACAAGGATGTCTTAGTTCCTAAATGCCAAATTCCATTGGGGGTGGGGGTTATCATACCTGTACATCCCTCCCCCCTTAGACATCAGTGCACTTCATTGCTTGTTTTTATATATAATAGCTTTAAATTTTTTTTTGAATAAAAGTCTAATCCCAAATGACAAATACTATATTAGATATTTTACTATTATTTATTTATTCTAAATGTTAATAATAATTCATGAATATTTATTGTAAATATTAAAGAAACATATGTTAGAAAGAGTAGTTTTGTGTATTTCATATCAATATTAAATATATTTTATTTTTAGTAATTTTTTCTCAGGAGTTTACTTCATTGGAGAACAGAGTTGATAAGTCAAAATATCATTAGAGTACATTAGAATCACTCCAAAGACAGATTGTCTCAGTCTGTGGTTAGAGTGGTTTTGCTGGAACTTTATAACACAACTTTAAATCAGAAACAGAAGATTGATTTATGCAGAAAACTAGTGAATTTGATTTAAACATCTAATTTGTATAAATTTAAAACAAATTTTTATCAGTCATTTTTTAAACATGAAAAGAATATAAAATTGTTGAATGTATTGTAATACTGTATAATATCATGTAGTTTAATATAATTTGACTTACAAAGTTTTTTTTTTACATTAATTATAGGTTAAATTTTGCCAATTTTCATCATGAAAGTAGGAAATAAATCACAAAAATGGCTTGTTTAAGTAAGGATTTTGTAGCAAAAATGGAAGATTTAAGTAAGAAATTAATCTCAAAAATGGCTTGTTTAAGTAAGAATTTTGTAACAAAAATGGAATATATAAGTGGGAGATTAATCACAAAAATGGCTTTTTGAGTAAGAATTTTGTAGCCAAAATGGAAGATATAAGTAGGAATTTAATCACAAAAATGGCTTGTTTAAGTAAGGATTTTGTAACAAAAATGGAAGATATAAGTGGGAAGTTAATCACAAAAATGGCTTATTTAAGTAAGGATTTTGCAACCAAAATGGATGATTTAAGTAAGTAATCAACCCCAAAAATGGCTTATTTAAGTAAGGGTTTTGCAACAAAAATGGATGATTTAAGTAAGCAATCAACCCCAAAAATGGCTTATTTAAGTAAGGATTTTGCAACCAAAATGGATGATTTAAGTAAGTAATCAACTCCAAAAATGGCTTATTTAAGTAAGGATTTTGTAGCAAAAATGGATGATTTAAGTAAGCAATCAACCCCAAAAATGGCTTATTTAAGTAAGGTTTTTGCAACAAAAATGGATGATTTAAGTAAGCAATCAACCCCAAAAATGGCTTACTTAAATCATCCATTTTGGTTGCAAAATCCTTACTTAAATAAGCCATTTTTGGGGTTGATTGCTTACTTAAATCATCCATTTTTGCTACAAAATCCTTACTTAAATAAGCCATTTTTGGGGTTGATTACTTACTTAAATCATCCATTTTGGTTGCAAAATCCTTACTTAAATAAGCCTTTTTTGGGGTTGATTGCTTACTTAAATCATCCATTTTTGTTGCAAAAACCTTACTTAAATAAGCCATTTTTGGGGTTGATTACTTACTTAAATCATCCATTTTGGTTGCAAAATCCTTACTTAAATAAGCCATTTTTGGGGTTGATTGCTTACTTAAATCATCCATTTTTGCTACAAAATCCTTACATAAATAAGCCATTTTTGGGGTTGATTACTTACTTAAATCATCCATTTTGGTTGCAAAATCCTTACTTAAATAAGCCATTTTTGGGGTTGATTGCTTACTTAAATCATCCATTTTTGTTGCAAAAACCTTACTTAGATAAGCCATTTTTGGGGTTGATTACTTACTTAAATCATCCATTTTTGTTGCAAAAACCTTACTTAAATAAGCCATTTTTGGGGTTGATTGCTTACTTAAATCATCCATTTTTGCTACAAAATCCGTACTTAAATAAGCCATTTTTGGGGTTGATTACTTACTTAAATCATCCATTTTGGTTGCAAAATCCTTACTTAAATAAGTAATCAACCCCAAAAATGGCTTATTTAAGTAAGAATTTTGCAACAAAAATGGATGATTTAAGTAAGTAATCAACCCCAAAAATGGCTTACTTAAGTAAGGGTTTTGCAGCAAAAATGGAGGATTTAAGTAAGCAATCAACCCCAAAAATGGCTTGTTTAAGTAAGGATTTTGTAGCAAAAATGGAAGATATAAGTAGGACATTAATCACAAAAATTGCTTGTTTAAGTAAGGATTTTGTAGCAAAAATGGAAGATATAAGTAGGACATTAATCACAAAAATGGCTTGTTTAAGTAAGCAATCAACTACAAATATAGCCTAAATGGCTGAGAAGGGATTAAATTTTGAGGAAAAATAATCCGGATTAAAATCTTAATCTGTAAGACATTTACCTCAAAAGCGTCCGATTTTGCTGATTCTTATCAGCCACCCTTATTTTTGGTTTTTTTTAGGGGTTTATAGGGCAATAATAGTTCTTCAAGTAAGCAATTAACCTACGAAAATGGCTCGTTAGTCCGACATGTCCGATTTAAGTAAGCCACTTTTGTTGTAAAGTGCGGACTTTCCCGATGTGAGCACGTCCTACTTAAATCTGACAAAAATGCTTATATAAGCACAAAAAAAGGTAAATTGCTGAGACAGAGATTACTAGGGGTAAAAGATAATTTTATAGGTTCAGCTGTTATTGAGGTTATTTTCTACAGACATAAAAAACTTACTACTTTATATATCAACAATACTTGTGAGTTAAAAGAGGGTGGAGTAAATAAATACTCAGTCATTTACAGTAAAAGTGGCTTATATAAGTTGAAGTGAAGAAAAAGAAGGAGGAGTAATAATTAATCCCTTCCTTCCTGTAAGCAGTTTATGAAAAAAGAGAAGATTTGGCTAATATAAGCCAAATAAGCAACAAATGTGATTGATTGCTTGTAAGTAATTTATCAAAAAATTTGATGATTTGGTACATAAGCCAATTAAGCATTTATTGTGATTGATTGCTTATAAGTAATTTATGAAAAAACAGCATAATTTGGTATATAAGCCAAATAAGTAATAAATGTGATTGATTGCTTATAAGTATTCTATCAAAAAATTGCAGGATTTGGTATATAAGACAAATAAGCAATAAATGAGATTGATTGCTTATAAGTAATCTATCAAAAAATTGCATGATTTGGTATATAAGCCAAATAAGCATTTATTGTGATTGATTGCTTATAAGTAATTTATGAAAAAATAGCATAATTTGGTATATAAGCCAAATAAGCATTTGTTGTGATTGATTGCTTATAAGTAATTTATGAAAAAATAGCATAATTTGGTATATAAGCCAAATAAGTAATAATTTTCATTGATTGCTTATAAGTAGTTTATGAAAAAATAGCATGATATGGTTTGTAAGCCAAATAAGCAATAACTTTCAATAATTACTTATAAGTTATTTATAAAAAAATTGCTTTATTTGGTATATAAGCCAAATAAGCAACATTTTTCATTGATTACTTATAAGTTATTAATAAAAAAATTGCATGATTTGGTATATAAGCCAAATAAGCAATAATTTTCATTGATTACTTATAAGTAACTTATAAAAAAATTGCATAATTTGTTATATAAAATGCAATAATTTTAATTGATTTCTTAAAAGTACTTATAATTGTGGAAGGAATTTCATAATTTAATTTTGATATTCTTAACTACAACAATTTTGAAAATTGGACCATAAACACCAAAGATATGAGGAAAAATATAAAATAGTTAAAAAGCTTGGATGATTTATAGTTAATTATGCTTGTTAACCCTTAATGGTTAGGGGGGAGGGGCATTCAGGACACCCCTTTCCGTTTTTTTCTCTCATATTCTTTGTGTGTAAGAAATGGTCCCCCCATAGCTGAGTGAGTTTTTAAACACAGATATGACACATAATTGAGAGTTGGAATTTTTTTATTATCTTCATCCAGGCGGGCACAGGATGCAAGCAAAAATGCAGGGTTATCCAGGTAAAGAGCAGAAATAATTTTTTAATTAAACAAAGCATTTTATGTTATCAAAATACTAAATTATCCTCTAGTAGTACATGCTTATATAAAATATAGGTGTTAATTCCTTCCTTCCTGGAAGCAGTTTATAAAAAAAGAAAAATTTAGCTGATATAAGCCAAATAAGCAATACATTTCATTGATTACTTATAAGTAATTAATGAAAAAATGGCATGATTTAATATTTAAGCCAAATAAGCAATAATTTTCATTATACCAAATAAAGCATTTTTTTTTTATAAATAACTTATAAGTAATTAATGAAAGTTATTGCTTATTTGGCTTACAAACCATATCATGCAATTTTTTCATAAAATACTTATAAGCAATCAATGAAAATTATTACTTATTTGTCTTATATACCAAATTATGCTATTTTTTCATAAATTACTTATGAGCAATCAATCACAACAAATGCTTATTTGGCTTTTATACCAAATCATGCTATTTTTTTCATAAATTACTTACAAGCAGTCAATCACAATAAATGCTTATTTTGCTTTTATACAAAATCATCTAATTTTTTGATAAATTACTTATAAGTAATCAATAACAATAAATGCTTATTTGGCTTATATACCAAATCATGCTATTTTTTGATAGATTACTTATAAGCAATAAATCACAATAAATGCTTATTTAGCTTATATACTAAATCATACAATTTTTTGATAAATTAATTACAAGCAATCAATGAAAATGATTGCTTATTTGGCTTATATACCAAATCATGCTATTTTTTCATAAATTACCTATAAGCAATCAATGAAAATGATTGCTTATTTGGCTTATATACCAAATCATGCAATTTTTTGATAAATTACTTATAAGTAATCAATCACAATAAATGCTTATTTGGCTTATATACCAAATCATGCAATTTTTTGATAGATTACTTACAAGCAATCAATGAAAATGATTGCTTATTTTGCTTATATACCAAATCATGCTATTTTTTCATAAATTACTTAAAAGCAATCAATGAAAATGATTGCTTTTTTGGCTTATATACCAAATCATGCTATTTTTTCATTAATTACTTACAAGCAGTCAATCATCCAATTTTTTGATAAATTACTTATAAGTAATTAATCACAATAAATGCTTATTTGGCTTGTATACCAAATCATGCAATTTATTGATAGATTACTTATAAGCAATCAATCACAATGAATCTTTATTTGGCTTGTATACCAAATCTTGCAATTTTTTGATATATTACTTATAAGCAATCAATGAAAATTCAAATACTTATAAGTAATCAATCACAATAAATGCTTATTTGGCTTATATACCAAATCATGCAATTTTTTGATAGATTTTTTATAAGTAATCAATCACAATAAATGCTTATTTGGCTTATATACCAAATCATGCAATTTTTTGATAGATTACTTATAAGCAATCAATCACAATAAATGTTTATTTGGCTTATATACCAAATCATGCAATTTTTTGATAGATTACTTATAAGCAATCAATCACATTTATTGCTTATTTGGCTTATATACCAAATTATACAATTTTTTGATAGATTACTTATAAGCAATCAATCACAATAAATGCTTATTTGGCTTATTTACCAAATCATCCAATTTGTTGATAAATTACTTACAAGCAATCAATCACAATAAATGCTTATTTGGCTTATATACCAAATTATACAATTTTTTGATAGATTACTTATAAGCAATCAATCACAATAAATGCTTATTTGGCTTATTTACCAAATCATCCAATTTGTTGATAAATTACTTACAAGCAATCAATCACAATGAATGCTTATATGGCTTATATACCAAATCATGCAATTTTTTGATAGATTACTTATAAGGAATCAATCACAATAAATGCTTATTTGGCTTATATACTAAATCATACAATTTTTTGATAAATTACTTACAAGCAATCAATGAAAATGATAACTTATTTGGCTTATATACCAAATCATGCAATTTTTTGATAAATTACTTATAAGTAATCAATCACAATAAATGCTTATTTGGCTTATATATCAAATCATGTAATTTTTTGATAGATTACTTACAAGCATTCAATGAAAATGATTGCTTAATTGGCTTATATACCAAATTATGCTTTTTTTTCATAAATTACTTATAAGCAATCAATGAAAATGATTGCTTATTTGGCTTATATACCAAATCATGCTATTTTTTCATAAATTACTTATAAGCAATTAATGAAAATGATTGCTTATTTGGCTTATATACCAAATCATGCTATTTTTTTATAAATTACTTACAAGCAGTCAATCACAATAAATACTTATTTTGCTTATATACAAAATCATCCAATTTTTTGATAAATTACTTATAAGTAATCATAGAGAAAAAAATAAAAGAGGAATCGAAGCAACTAGAAGACGAAAATAGGCAGTGGGCCTAGAGGCCTACTCAGCGCTGTTGCCGCGCTAAAATTTATTGCTATATACCAAATCATGCAATTTTTTGATAAATTACTTATAAGTAATCAATCACAATAAATGCTTATTTGGCTTATATACCAAATCATGTAATTTTTTGATAGATTACTTACAAGCAATCAATGAAAATGATTGCTTATTTGGCTTATATACCAAATCATGCTATTTTTTCATAAATTACTTATAAGCAATCAATGAAAATGATTGCTTATTTGGCTTATATACCAAATCATGCAATTTTTTGATAGATTACTTATAAGCAATCAATCACATTTATTGCTTATTTGGCTTATATACCAAATCATACAATTTGTTGATAAATTACTTACAAGCAATCAATCACAATAAATGCTTATTTGGCTTATATACCAAATCATGCAATTTTTTGATAGATTACTTATAAGCAATCAATCACAATAAATGCTTATTTGGCTTATATACCAAATCATGCAATTTTTTGATAGATTACTTATAAGCAATCAATCACATTTATTGCTTATTTGGCTTATATACCAAATCATACAATTTTTTGATAGATTACTTATAAGCAATCAATCACAATAAATGCTTATTTGGCTTATATACCAAATCATCCAATTTGTTAATAAATTACTTACAAGCAATCAATCACAATAAATGCTTATTTAGCTTATATACCAAATCATGCAATTTTTGGATAAATTACTTATAAGCAATCAATCACATTTGTTGCTTATTTGGCTTATATCAGCCAAATCTTCTCTTTTTTTCATTAACTGCTTACAGGAAGGAAGGGATTAATTATTACTCCTCCTTCTTTTTCTTCACTTCAACTTATATAAGCCACTTTTACTGTAAATGACTGAGTATTTATTTACTCCACCCTCTTTTATCTCACAAGTAAGACCAAATTGTTGTAGAATGCTGATATAAGTAAGCAATTAGTATTCTTTATGGCTTATCAGTAATTTACCACAAAAATGGCACAATGGCACATTTAAGTAAGCCAAAAAAAATGTTAATTGCTTACTTACACGTTTTGAGATTACTAGGGAAGCTTTACTGAAAATAAGAACCATATCAGTTCATTGGTTAGCGAGATCCTTTGCTAGAGACAAAAATCTTACTACTTTCTATAATAGGATACAGAAGTAATAGTTATTTATTGCATCGTATTACAGACAGATTTCCGTGGATTTTAAAATAAAAATTATAAGATTAAAACCAGTTTTGTTAACACTGAAGGGCGGAAGGTCCTGGCTAATAAAACTGGTATTAATTTATGATTTCATTTTAATATTTGTGGAAAATTATATATAATATGATGCTATACATGATTTTTCAGAATTGCTGAGAACCGGTTCTAATATAGCGGATATTGATTGTTTTTCTCTGGAGCTTAAAACTTTTAAACATTTAGACCAATTAGATTATACTTTTTACGGAAGCTTTACTTGAGATCCTAGGATTAGGTTTTAGAATGGTTTTATGCCATTTATACCCTTTTAGCAGCTAGTGAATTTTATAGCAATAAACATATAGTAAAGAAAGTCTAGCTTTTCTAAAATTAAGGGCAGTTCTTATGTCAGGCAAATACAGCTTTGGTTTTTAATTAAGCATTTTGGAATCATACTATCGACTTTAAACTTTGCACGACGATCATTATACTAAAAAGATACACTTTATAAATCGTTGCAACTCTATTTTAAAGTGGTATCATTATCATTTTTTCTAAAGAATATTCCTAGAAAATAAAAACATATCAATAAATATTAATAGTTATTCTAAGAATCATTATTCCGAAAATCAGATGAAAAGGACAATTATATCATACAAAATTTTCTTGTTTCAAAGAGTATAAAAAACAGTATGTTTTAAATGGACATACGGACTTTCTGGTACGATTATAGAGTTGCTTTGCTTCCTGTTATAGGAATCATCATGCAAAGTTTAAAATCGATAGGACAATTCTAACATGTGTAAATAAACGAAAAGAGCCAACCGTCCCGGACGTATGTAAGGACGGACAAACCCTTAATTTTAGAAAAGCTTTGCTTTGAAAAAAATAAAAAAGATAATCAAAAAGCATCCAATATTTAAGAAATGGTTTACATCCATTTTAGTGCAGACTTCTAAATGATATTCAGCTTATTCAATTACTGCTTGTATGCTATATATGTTGAGCTTTGATTTATATATATATATACCCCCACACTCACACACACACATTCACACGCACACACACATTCACACACACACACACACACCCAAACCCTGTCAGTCATATGACCACAAAAACCCAATTAGGCAAAGACATACACACACACAAACACATATGCCTAGCAAGGATGAAAACATACATAAAATCAAAGCTCAACATATATAGCATACAAGCAGTAATTGAATAAGCTGAATATCTATAATACAAAGTAGCTCGATGTCTGTCCGTCTGTCTGTCCGTCCGTCTGAAGCTTAAGATCTTGGTAACCACTGAACCGATTGGATTCTACTTTTCAGGGTATATACCTATCGGTCCTGTGGTGGTTTTAAGCTATTTTCTTGGGGGGTGGGACACCCCCAACCCCCCCAAAAATGAAAATTTACCCCCCCCCCAAAAAAAAAAAATATAATTTTCTTGAGAACACATTAGACTATGCGCAGCACCAGTAGTAATTTTCTTTAGAACACATTAGACTATTTTTTTCACACCCCACCCAAAGGCGTGTTAGGTTAGAAAAAAAACCCCGCAGAAACGGTTTACAAAGGATGTACTGGGACCATATGGTGGTTTCAGAACATGCTTTCCCTAAATTGAGTTAGTAGCTTCCCATAGTAGAAAATTTTAAAATTACTTTTGGTGATCAAATATTACTTTTATTTTAGACTACCTTCACCTAACCTGCTTTATTGTCTTATTTTGTCTTTCATGTTTATCATGCAAATTCGCTGACATTGCAGTTGAAATGACATATATTGGAGCTTTCTAAAAAGGTCTCTAACAGTTTTGTAGCTCTAATACTTTTTTAGATATCTTATTTCAAAGTATTGCTGTAAAAACATCTTTTACACAGCAAAAAGTTGAATACAAAATTAGTTATTTTAGAGTAAATTACATGTATCTTCATATAAATCACTCTAAATTTGCTCCAAATTGACCAAAATGGACAGTTAAGGTGCCTAAAACTATCTACAGTCAATGAACAATCCAAATCAACACTTTTTGAGACTTTTTAAGTCAACAGGAAAAGGCTAAAATGAAATATCAAAGAAACAAATGTAATTTAATTTTAATTAAAAATCACTATTAATGCATTTTAAATAATGTTAAAGGAGTTTTAAGGTACAAAAGCTCATAATTAATTATGATTTATTATTTTTAAAATCTCAGCACTAGTTTAGAGAACCTAATAGTGTTTATCAACAAAAAAAATGTGGCCTAAGAATAAATTGTTTCTTTTATTATATGTGAGATCATCCATAAAAGTCTTTTAATTACTATGTTTTTTTAGTTAAGGTGGCAAAAACTAATTTTGTTTCATAAGGTTATAAAAAATCTAAAAAGCCAATCAACTATTCTTATAAAAAATTACTAGAATTAGTAGATTACATTTGTAACCTGCTTGGAAATGCTTAAAATTCTAACCAATTTTTGGTTTATTTTCAATGTTTATGTCTTTTTTTTCTTAAGATATATTTTTATTGGTTCAAAATATCAGATGATTGTGTTTTATTGGCTTTCTAATAACAAAGTGACAACTTTATACACCATAACTTACCTTAAAATCCTTTCTAAAGTCGATTAAATTTCAATTTATTTGAAAAAATAGGAAATATTTTTTCCTTTAGCATTTTTAAAAATCACTTCAGCATGCTCCTATTGGCTTATATAGTCTTTAAAAGTATGTATTTGGGTTGTCCATTGAAAATAGATAGTTTTAGGCACCTTAACTGTCCAATTTGGTCAATTTGGAGCAAATTTAGAGTGATTTATATGAAAATACATGTAATTTACTCTAAAATAACTAATTTTGTATTTCAACTTTTTGCTGTGTAAAAGATGATTTTACAGCAATACTTTGAAATAAGATATCTAAAAAAGTATTAGAGCTAGAAAAATTTTAGAGAACTTTTTAGAAAGCTCCAATATCTGTCATTTCAACTGCAATGTCATTAAATTTGCATGATAAACATGAAAGACAAAATAAGACAATAAAGCAGGTTAGGTGAAGGTAGTCTAAAAATAAAAGTAAATTTTATCACCAAAAGTAATTTTAAAATTTTCTACTATGGGAAGCTACTAACTCAATTTAGGGAAAGCATGTTCTGAAACCACCATGAGGTCCCAGTACATCCTGTGTAAACCGTTTCTGCGGGTTTTTTTTTCTAACCTAACACGCCTTCGGGTGGGGTGTGTTTTACGAATTTTGCGAATTCGTAATTTAAACGAGAAAATGTTTTCCTGCTGGGTAGGTGCGAAAATTTGCGATCCGTTCTGCTGGGTAAGTAATAGAAGATGTAATTATACATCTTGGGACAAAGCCCCTAGAGGCTAGGGGCGAATCCGCTAGTATATATATATTGTAATTAAATCGAAATTGAACTTAATTATGTTTTTGATATCTATTTTAATGTGTTGTGTTTTAGAAAACGCTGAAACTCATTATAGAGAAAGGCTTTTATATTTGAAAAGTTCAGAAATTGACCTAAAAAACCTAATTGGGGTTAATTAAACTCAAAACTGGCAGCGAACCTGAATATTTAAATCCTAGCCCTTGGCGACCCCTAAACTATACTTAAATCATAAATGGTGCCTTTGCCTCAGTACAGTGCATTCGAAAATTTTAGAAAATTTGGGTGCGGTTAAGATTTTAATCAAGCACATTCATTAAAAAAAAAGATGCTATTACTATACCAGTGGCTTCGCCACTGTCCTGTATTTTTTCTTAAAGGGATGTTATTTTTTTTCTGGAAGGGGGTGGGAGGATAGTGGCATAAAAACCCTCACCAAAAGCTTTAGCTTAATATCTTAGATTAGAATTATAAATTATATCTAATTAAATTTAAGCTGTTAAAGGCCGGTTCCACTTAAAAGCCATATAGAGAGACGGATTGACATGGTTAGATGGACAAACTTAAAGAAAAGCTTTACTACTAATATTGAAAATAGAATACCTTTGTTCAAACAACAACAAAAAAGAACAGACGATTTTATCCCATTTCATAGACTTGCAATATCTAAATGTACTAAGTGTATTTTTGTATTGCAGTTCTCATAGCTTGTGATTTAAATGCTTTTTTTTAGTTCTCTTTCACACGGATGCGGACAATGTGGTCGATGATTTGCTGGAACATTTTGAAGATAAACTTTTGAGAGTATTCTCTTACAAACTCCCAGAACTTGAAGGTAAGATAGCCCTACAATTTTCAGTTTAGCTCAGTATTGGTCAAGGGCCTGAAATGGGTATTTTTGCAGGGTGGGATAATTTCTGTTAACTATAAGTTGAATCCACTAAAGGCAAGGGTAAAGATTATGTATTAAAAGCGAAGCTTTTTTATAATTAGGGTCGGTCCGTCCGTCACAGAGAGATAGCTCTTTTCGTTAATTTAGGCATGTTAGAATTGTCCTATCGATTTCAAACTTTGGATGGTTATTTCTATAGTAGTTAGGTACGATTTGGAAAGCGTAGCAACTCTATAAGCATTACCAGAATGTCCAAACGTCAATTTTAAACATGTTGATTTTTTAAACTTTTTTTAATAACAAACTTTTATGTGATCTAATCATCCGATTGATCTGATTTTTGGTATATTAATTCCTATGACAACAAAGTATAATGTTATAAGCAACTCTATAAACAAGTCCTAAAAATGTAAGTATGTCCATAAACATTATCTTGTATCAAGCAGTTTTTCAACAAATTTACTTATAATTTTGCTTCGACTCTTATACATTTATATTTTGATTATTCAGTTCTTACACTATACAAGTGTTAATGTCCGTTTGTCCTACTGTTTCAGTGCTTCGCTTTTATGGATGTTGTTATCCTTGTTTTAAAATAAAAATTGATTACAATTCACAATTGGGGGTATTGGGTTAAAATGTCCTCCTTACATCGAAAATAAGAATTTATAGGCATTTCGGGTTTCCAAAGTTTTTTTTTTTAAATGGGTGAAAAGATTTTGACTGGCATAGACTGTATTTTTTTAACAAACAGTTGGGCTTTAACTTTAAGCTATGTTAACCGACTTGAAGAGTGACATAAAATCTTTTTTTTTGTAGATTATCCTAACTGTGGAAAAATAAATCCAGGTATTAACTTCATATTACTTTCTTGATTTCTTTAGGATATCAGCCTCAAATAAACAAAAACTAGATGTTATTTTTATCTCAACAGATAAAAAGCCAATGATGTATATGATATGAAATTTTTTCTTCTCTCTTGATATAAAAAAAATCAAAATAACAATGAATTCATAAATTTAGTGGAAACATGTGGAAGTGAGTGGGCAGTTACTTCAACAGGTATCTTTAATTTAATACCTTATTTAGTAAATTGCTTTTATATATTTATCATTTTCTTTGAAAATGTACCTTTTTAGTCTTTTAAAAAGAATTAAAATTAAATTTTAGGAAAATGCCTTCAGGTCCTGAAGTTTTTGTATAGTAACTGGGCTGATGCTAGGACAGCATGTAAAAGTTTGGACAGTTTAGCTGACTTGGCAACTATTTATACATATGAAGAAAACGATTTGATTGCAGGCAAATAATTTTATTTCAGATCATCTTTTTTTTCATTTTTAAGCAAAAATCTCACATTTAAATATTAACCATAGATTTTGTACCTGATCAGGGGCGTCCAAGCTTTTTTTTTTGGGGGGGGTAAAAAATTTTAGGGGGGGGGGTAATTCGTGTTTGGGGGGGGTAAAATGGCGCGCAAAGCGCGCCGAAATTTTTTTTTACCCCCCCCAAAATTTTTACCCCGGGGGTAAAATTTGATTGGGGGGGGTAATTACCCCCCCTAAAGTCTGTTGGGGGGGGTAAATACTCCCCCCAAACTAATTTACCCCGGGGGTAAAATTTTTGGGGGGGGTAATTTAATTATGTAAAAAAAGCACCTACCTAATCTATTAAGTTAATAAGTACTATCCTATAACATAAAGTAGTAAGTAAGGTTTATTTGACTATAGCTTCAGATTTCATTACTTTTAATACTGAGTTCTCCTTTTTAGGAAAGCTTCACATAGATCCCATGATGGTTCCACACTATTATAGGTCAATCATTTGAGTGGTTTTAGGCTATTTTTCTCCTCCCTTTTTACCCTTTAGAAAACACGAGTTCTTAGATGCTAAGGGCGCCACTACTATTCAAATATATAGTAGTATCTCATTCTTTAGAACATAAAAATACAATAATTAACTCACTAACCAATGAACCAATATGATTATACTTTAAAGTGAAGCGTCTTATAGGTCCTGGTAAGTTTTATAACTAGTTTTGAGACACCCTGACATCCTCCCAAAAGAAATCACCTATAGAAATTCTTTTTCATTATTTAATGAAATATTTAATTTAGGTATCTATTTTATGGAATCTTCAGTGCTTTACAATTACATCATAGATCCCCGGGATGGTTTTAGCCCTTATAAAGGCCCAAGCAAATAAAACATGATCAAACTATTAAATTTTTTGTTATCATGGTTAAGAACTGGGGGGGGGGGGGGGGCGAGGATTACTCCCTCCCCCCCCCAAAAAAAAATTTTCAGTAAAATTTTTTTTTTAAGAACATTCAATTTGGGGGGGGGGTAAATACCCCCCCAAAAAAAATTTTTTTAAAGAACATTTATTTTGGGGGGGGTAATTACCCCCCCCAAAATGGTTTGGGGGGGGTAAATACCCCCCCCAAAATCGTTGGGGGTGCCTACGGCACCCCCAAGGTAGGGGTAATTTTTTTTTGGGGGGGGTATTGTTCACAAAATTTTGGGGGTGCCTACGGCACCCCCAAAATCGTTTGGGGGTGCCAAATGGCCCATTACCCCCCCCCTTGGACGCCTATGTACCTGATAAATATATTTATAATTGGAAAAGATTTACCAGATAAAGGGTGTGCAAAAAAATTCGTCCTTTTAAAAAAATCTAATTATGTGGCTTGTAACAAGTAAAAAAATTGTAATCCATAGTGTTCGAACCTCTATAAACTCTAGTTTTTGGAATTATAAGAACATTTCTTGTGTCTGGAGTACATGGTAAAATATTGCAACTGAATTAAAACTTGACTTGCGAATAAATCCTTACATATTAAGATATACAAAAAATGTGTACCTTTTTAAAAATTATAATTGCACTGCTTGTGTCAATACTAAAAATATGTTATGCATACCATAAGCTCTAGGTTTTAGAAATATAAGTTTTATTCCTGTGCTGCTTATAGGTTAGGAGCTACATGGTAAAATGTCTTAACTTCTTTAAAACTTGATTTACGTGTAAATCATTAAATGGTTTGTAAAACTGCATACATTTTTAAAAGTCAAAATGTGCGGCTTGTGTAAATAGTAGAAAAATGCTATGTATATCAATAGAACCTCCATAATCTCTAATATTTTGGAATAAAAGAACTATTTTTGTGCTATTTGTAGTTTAGGAGCTACTTTTAAAAATGAAAACCGTCAGAAATTTTGAAAATGAAACTGTTGCATTTTAAGTCAGTTGGGACATTCTACCAAGTAGCTCCTAAACTCAAGAACGCAAGAGTTGTTCTTATATTTCCAAATACTAGATCTTATAGCAATTCCAACGGTATACATAACATTTTTCTACAATTAACACAAGCTGCACAATTATAATTTTTTTTTAAAAAAAGTATTCATTTTATTGCAAATACTTTACTTTAATCTTTAATGGAGACACAACCCAATCTTTCCCGATTTTGTATAATTTTTGATGGAACACACTGGTGTCCTGGATAGGAAACAGGTTTATTTTGAGTTACGTATGGCAAGACCTATATTTCTATGACTGGGCATGTATGACGGTTCAGCACATAACTTTCATTAAATCACAGCTGATCATTTTTTGGATTTTTTGAAAATTACTTTTTTACCCAGATTTTCATAGTTTTTCCCCAAAAAATCACAATGTTCTCATATTTACAGTTTAGTTAATCTAAATTTATTCAAAGAAAAGTAAAATAGATGACAGCTGAACCAAAGATTTATTATCAATAACAAGATCTTTCAGAATCAATTAACTAATCTAAGATTTGTAGTCTAGAAGTTGGGTAAAAGTTATTTGAAGTGAAGTTGTTATTTAAATTAATGTCTAAACAGTTAAACAAAACTTAAGTTTGTTTTCGTAGTCAACACAAAAAAATACTCAACTGTTAAGTCCCTCATGCATGCCTAATGAATTGTTATAGCATAGTTCTTGGCTGTAATAAGATGTCCCTCTGAGGTTTCACCAATGAAGTTTAAACTAACATGCTTCAGAATCAGCATAGATTCTGTATAAAGTTTTCCTTGTAATATTGACAAGTTATCTTGCACAAAATTGGTTACATGCTGACTTGATGTCTAAATAGTTCCTGTGTTATTGTTTGTTCCTGCTCATCATCATAGGAAACAGTCAGTTCAGTACTGTGGCTGCTTTTAAAGATTTTGATGGGTTGCGGTTGCAGTTGAAATGATGGTGGTTGTGTGAAATTCTTGCCAGTATCAGACAAAAAGTGCACCAGATTGTTTACTCTAGCATTTAAAGTATTCAGGTAAACATTGTATACCTGATAATATTGGGACATGGTGGTTTTAGCTGTTCTGGGTAATGAGTTTGGATCTACTGCAGTTTATGGTAAAATATTGATGTTAACGAATGCTTCCTGGTTCATGACGTGACAGTAGATGGCTGTTCTCAGAGCAGCTTTTCCAGCAAACAGTAGGCTGTCCCAGCTGGCATTACTAAATATGGAGCTGCAGTAGAATATCAGGGACTGGCAAATTGCTTTTTATGTATTTACTATGACTTACTTTTTTCCCTCTGGTGGAGAGAGCTTAAAGCATTTTGTTTTTGGGGTTTAGTTTGTTTCTAGGCTCCTTAACAAGATGGTCAAAATAGAAAAGATTGTCACATGTAACACCTATAAACTTAGGATGTCTGACTCATGGTACTGTTTTAACAATGACTACAGTGCCTGCTTCATTCGCAAAGGTGTTAAAGATTATTGTAGATGATTTGGCTGGAGAAATGAATGGGTTCTGACTTTTTAACCAATCATTAGGAACTTCTAAGTAAGCTTTTATGTCCTTGACATAAGGATAAATAAGGGGACATATGCTGTTGGAGTTGTCAGCAGAGGAAACTAGATGTAATTACAGTGAGGTGTTGGCATTTATGAAATTTACAGTTTGAATAGTATATGGTATAGGACCCCTCCTAGTAGGTCAGTCTGTTTGGCAGATTTGTATGCATATTTAGATCCTGTGATAACAACAAATTGTTGTCTACCTCTAAGGTATTCACATAAAAACGTTACATGTACTCATTCAAGTCTAGTGCATTAATATTATGCGGAAGAACCTCATTGTTTACAGTGTCAAAAGCCTTTGAAAGATACATGGCAACTGGCACTGTTCTGATAACTGGTTTCTCATTGTTTAGGCTGTTGTTGATTAAGGTTTTAATACTCTGTAAGGCAGTCGTGTTGAACCTGCCTGTGTGAAAGCCATAATGTTGGTCTGCAAGTTTAACAGCATCATTCAGGTAGGGATGAATCATGCAGGCAGGATAAAGAAGTGAGACAGGGCAGTAGCTGGAACCCTAATTGTCAAGTTTCCCTGTTTCAGTAATGAAATAATTTTACCAGTCCTCCATATGCTTGGTGTCTAGAAGTGAATTACTTGTCAATACTACAATGAAAACATTGTACAAAATCATTGCTGATTCTGATTTGTTTAAATTTTTTGGTGGAACCTTGTATCACATCCAGGATCTATGATTTAGCTACAAATCTTAGAATATTCAATTGAGGTTATTGATCTTGATATAGCTGTCATCAATTATACTTTTTTGCATGAATTTATAATAATTAAGCTGGAAATGTGAGTAAATATGAGTAAAAAAGTAATTTTCAAAAAAACCCACAAAAATGATCAGCTGTGATTTAATGAAAGTTATGTGCTGAACCGTCATAAATAGCCGGTCATAGAAATATAGGTCTTGTCATACGTAACTTAAAAAAAACCTGTTTCCTATCCAGGACACCAGTGAACACGACTCCAGTGACGTCATATTTTTCTTTCCCGAAAAAGGGAAGGAGGGAAGAAAAAAAGAGATGGGAGAAAAGGGGGTTTTCCCCATCTCTTTTGAAAAGATTTCCTTCCCCCCTTCCCTTTTTCGGGAAAGAAAAATATGACGTCACTGGAGTCGTGTTCCATCAAAAATTATACAAAATCGGGAAAGATTGGGTTGTGTCTTTAATGGACTGATCTGCTCAGAATTTAGGGACACATTTCCATGTAACTTCTAAACTTCACTTAACACAGGAATAAACCTATATTTCCAAAAACTAGAGCCTAAAGCAGTTTTAACGGTATGCATTACGTTTTCTACTATTAACACAAGCTACGCAGTTATAAAGATATACTTTTTTTTGCTCCTTCTTTATTTGTTACTGTTATAAAAGAATGTTTCAAATGTTTGCATGCACTAGTATTATTTTTTAAAGCGAAGCTTTTCTATAATTAGGGTTGGTCCGTCCGTACGTCCGTCCGTCCGTCCGTCACGGATAGCTTTTTCATTAATTTAGGCATGTTAGAATTGTCCTATCGATTTCAAATTTTGCATGGTGATTCCTTTAGTAGTTAGGTACGATTTAGAAAGCGTAACAACTTTATAATTATTACCAAAATGTCCGTATGTCCATTTTAAACATGTTGATTTTTTTTACTTTTTTAACAACAAATTTTTATGTGAACTAATCATCTGATTGATCTGATTTTTGGTATATTGATTCCTGGGACAACAAAGTATAACGTAATAAGCGAAGCATTTCTATAATCAAGTCCTAGAAATGTAAGTATGTCCATAAACATTATCCTGAATCAAGCAGTTTTTTCAACAAATTTAATTTATTTACAATTTTGCTCTGGCCATTATACATTTAAATTATGATTATTCAGTTCTGACACTATACAAGTGTTAATGTCCGTTTGTCCTACCGTTTCAGTGCTTTGCTTTTATGGATGTTGTCATCCTTGTTCTTTTATTTAGAGCTTATAAAGAATGATACAAGTGCACAAAAAAAAAATGGATATTGGATAGGAATGGAAAATAATATGTGGGTTAATGATCCTACTACTACAGGTATATTAAATTTCTAGAGAATAAATAATTTTTTTTATATATTCTGCACAATTGTACAATCATTTCAATCTATCTAAATTCTAAAATGAATAACTTTACTATTAGTTTTGTCTGATATAGTATATGTGAATTTTTATGCCCCCTAAAACCCAACCCACCCAAAAAAATAAATGAAGACATAATTAAAAGTTTTTACCTTCAAATTTCAAAATTTTTAAAGCTTTGAAAATTAGTTGCTGTACATTGCATAATTAATATATTATTAAATATTATTCTTTAATTTCAGTTACTTTCAATAAATGTCCTGGTGGAACCTGTCCAAGTAACATGTGTATGACAGTAATAATTTAATTATTTTAATATACTAAAAATATTTAGAAACCATAATTAATTTCTATCATTATAAATGCATGAAATTTTGATTGACCAAATAAAATTTTTCATTTGAAAGTATAAAATATATGAAGAATGGACCATTTAAATTATGAAGGATAGAGCTCACATGACTGGGAGAAAATTACTAGTATTTTTAAATTCTTTAAAATTATTGTATGATATGTATCACATGATATAATTCATTCATTTATTCTAGATGAAAGAAAAGACAACAAATTGGGTTTCTGCAAATTGTGTCAGTCCACCTGCAACTAATTGTAAGCTTGATCCATTACTTCCTTTACTTCTTATAGGTAACACTCTTTGAAAAAGTATTATAAATGTTTTGAATATACCACCAAAGTGGACTTTTACAAATTTTGTCCCATATTTGAACACTTAGAATTAGACAGTAGAATAAGTTTCAATATATAAAAGTTTTAAAATAAAATGAGTCTCTTATTTAAATTGTTTTATTATTTACTAAGTATATTTGCGATAACTTTTATTTAATAGATTCTTCTAATTTTTAACATATACAAAACGGCCTGCTTTTTTGTTTCAAGATCCATGTCAGATCTATATAGAAAATAAATGTCTATATATGAGCTCAAGTTTTCAAGGGATAAATGTTTAAAACTCATAGTGCTCCAATAATCCATAATAAACTCTCATTGACCAGAATGATAAGACCCATTATTTTACTTTATTAAGAATAAATGTATTTTTTTTATTTTATGTTGCTATTTACATAATATTGAGGTATTTAATTACTATTCCTAAAACAGTAAATTTAAATTCATAATATAGTAAATTCAAGAAAACTTAGTCTTAAAATAAATTGATTATAGCGCCACTTTCTTAGTGTTAAGATTTAGAAACAAAAATTAAAAACATTTTAACCCTTTTATGACAGTTATATAAAAAATATATATTGGAAAATAAATTCCATAAATCGAATTGCATTTTTGAAAGAATGAAAAGGACATTATCATAATTACGTATCTGAAAATTAAATAAAGAAATCAAAAGATAAATATAAGAAAAAGCAAGCAAGAGAGAGGTTTAAAAATATGCTAAAGCAGAATGTTAATATGTTCATAGTATATCCTCATATGAAATCAGGAATAGGTATAACCAACAAGCAAAATAAATATAAATTAATATTTGGGGGGCAAATGGAGAGGTCATCAATTTTGCGATATGTTGCCCCCCAACGACAGCTGAAAAACATGTATAGGTTTCGTGATTTCCCCCCGAATTAATTACGTTATTGGTAGAAGCTGATTGAAAATACACTTCCATATTTCAGAAATAAATTGTAAATTAGAAGGGATAGGTTTTTCCCATAAGCCTAATTCCTGCAGGGGGCCCTAACCCACCAAGGTTTACCCTTCATGTGCCCTTACTCTTGATAAGCTACTAATTATAGAACATATAGAATTTCTAAGAAATCATTTATAAGTCCTTATTAAAGCTAATTAACATGGAAATCTTACAATAGAATTTATACAATATCTTTGATAGCAGATGCATATCAAAGCATTCCAACAGACGGACAGACAAAGTAAGTTATATACTGGATGTTCATCAGTATGGAGATGTTTTTTTTTATTTCCAGCCATTGATCTTTAATAACTGAAGAGAAATTCACGTTTACTCCTTTACGGTTTCTTGCCGACAGACAGACAGACATTTCAATTAGAGTACGAAGAAACATATGATAACATCCATGATATACAGTAAATTTTAATCATACATCTCTAATACCATAAAATCTAATTACTAAAACGTTAGCATAATGGACAGACTGACTGACAAAGTTAATTAAATATTTGATGTTTTTTAGTCCGCGAAATCCTCACAGACAAATTTGCTTTCTATTTTTATTTTTAAGTAAATCATAATTCTGATTTTGTACCAGACATCATACAAATTTCATGTAAGATTTTCTGCTGAAATATTTTTTAGTACAGAAGCTACTCTAAAATTTAAAATGTCCCTCTGTCTTTTTTTCCTAATAACTTGGACCCTAAGGCAGCCTTATGCAGCTTTATCACTAGTTAAGTATATTAAAAACATGCTTTTAAGTATGACTGGTATAGGACTTAAAATGGTTATTTATTTCTGTATGATAATGTGCTCCTAGCCTCCAGGCGCTATTCTGCTATAAGGGATTAGGTGATTTACCACCCTCCCCCCTCTTTTTATTTTTAAAGAAAAGATAGTTATTTTTTAGAAATCATAAATCTCACTTGACTTCTTCAAAGTTATTAAGAAACATAATAGCAAAATACTTTACTACAATATACAAATACATGATATAAGTGACACAGGAAATATACAATTGATAACTGCAATTAGACAAAGACAGCTAAATCTTCTTGAAAAGATTATCTAAACAAAAGGACATCTATACCATAACTTATTTGGTCCTTTGGTTATTCTATAGTATATAGGATATATGATTTGTGTGGGATTTGTTAAACAGGTTTATATTTGTAAGTTTATTTCTTTTCCAGATCCAAAGTGCAAATTAGCTGTGTGTGAGATTAGACAAAATTCTATAAAAGGTAAATAAAATTATTTAGAAAAAATTATTGAAAGATAAAATTAACCCCTAACAAATAGAAGAGAGGGCGTTAAATGCCCCACCTCCAGTTTTTTCTGATTGAAGAAATAGAGGACAATTAACTGACTTTTTAAATTATTTTTAACAAACTAATTATTTTGTTTAGATACTTTATCAACTGGAGAAACTGTAATATCTGACTGCTGGCAAACTTGTGAATTTGATGATATAAACAGAAGTTTGGTAGAACAAAATATAAAAGATGCCAAGACACTTCCAGTGTTTGTCCAATTAAAGTAATATTTTACATTTATCATATAATATCTATTTATTTTATACAATAACTAGAGGTAGTATTTTGAAAAAAGTATATTAGAGGTAGGTATTTTTGTAACTACTTTAATTGCAGGGACCTAGAAATGGGACTTAGGATCAAATATTCAATATTCTATTAGTCTAAAGTGTACACATTTAAATAGATTGCCTTTTTTTTAGGCCCTAATATATGAATGAAAAATATGCGGCATAGCAATAGCAATGTGCACTCAAACATAAACAAACAGACAGAAAATTTTATATTGAAAATTATCATCTCCTAAATGATAATTAAGTTAAAGTCTTTTCTAGTTTTAACACAATCAAAATTATATTTTCATGAATATCAACTTATTGAAATAAATTGATTTTAATTATCATAATGATTTCATCCAAATTAGACCCAAAGAAATTTTATAAATTTAAACCATTTTACTACCTCAAGAAACTATAAATAGCTTAGTTCTAATTTCATGTTTAGAGCTATTAGGGAAGTACTAAATTGTAAGGAACAACAAGAACAATAAAACAAATTTGAGTGCAATTAGAGTGTAAGCTTATTTTGTTTTCTAACATGCAGTTGCAGTAATGTAATATAAGGTATGAACACTTATTATATTCATGATTATGTACTACAGTTTTTTTTCAGAAATTTTTGTAGCACCAAAACCAGAACTGATCCAATAACCCTTATAACAACGCTAAGACCAACTATTGCAGTTCAGTCTCACAAAAGGAATAGATCATAATTTTTTAATTGATAATAATAAAAATTGTAAATATATTTACTACTATAAACCAAGTTTACTTCTATTAACCATTAACAGGAAAAATTATATTCATTCATAGCTCAAAAAGTTTAAGCAGCAGAAGTAATTTATTTATCACATTGAAAATAAGGCACTATCTTTGACCCATGAAAATAATAACACTATTTTCTGCTTACAATTTTGCCATCAATTGAAATTGTTTATTGATCTAAATGTGCAATTAGAATTCCTAAAGATTGGAAGTGTTTCTTTAACAAATGCCTTCCTACCATTGAAAATGAATTAAGGTAATATTTGATAAAATATTTTGCAAACAATATTAGTATAAAGTAAGGATATTGTTCAAATTCAATATTTTGGATGCAAAGTCGCTTACTGCAATTAAACCCAACCTAAACTAGTTACAAATTATTTGTGTCCAATTATCTAAAATCATTTTGTTAACAAGATTTTTTTTGCATAAAAATGTAACTAGATGTATTTATTAAATTATTTCCAAACTATGGGATATTAAAGTTTAATTACAAAATTATTACAGTCATTTTCCTCCCACAAGCTCAATAAAAATATTTTACAATAAAAGAATTATAAGATAATATAACAAATAGAATATACCATCAAACAAACTTTCTTTTATTGAATAACTACTAACAAATATCTTCTTTGGCCAGGAATTTTTTTTCATCCAAGACAAATATTACTGAGTTTATCTGAATTATGCCCTTAAACTTTGTTTTACCATACCATTTATTTTAAAACACATACTAAGTAACAGTCAGCGCATCAAATGAATTAAAAGTGGATAAAAAGACAGGTGAATTTTAAAAAGAGATGAATAGTCAAGAAGCATTATAAGCTTTATTTTCAATCTTGCACCTATCATATACATTTTTGTCTTATCCCAAACATATTTAGGATATTTACTTAAGTTCTAATCGTTCTAAGGGTTGTTTATTTGTAATAAAAGGGCAGGCATTATGTACCTTTTTTAAAAACATATTTTATACTGTTCTTTAATTGTCTAAAATTAACCTGAACCGCAACATCTGTCTGATGTCCCGTGGATTCTCAGATCAAAAAAGCACATAACTAAAGACATTAAAAATAGTTCCTGATACTTCTATATCAGATGTACTCAATTAATAGTTAGAGTAGGTGTAATGCCATGGTAAAAACAGGCACACCTATGACCTAAACCCACAAGACAGAAATTGGAGGTTATCTACACTTAGTTAACCTTAGTTGTTGGACCTGATGTTATATTTTCATGAACAGCAGCCACGCCCTTATGAGCTATTGATAGGTTGTACACATTGAACTAAACAAAACATTGGATGTTATTCTTATTTTAAAAAATTTTCCTATATTTTAGACCACTACTCTGATTTTTTATCATTTACTTAATCTATATGTTACTTTATTTTTCTGTTTCTTGTTATTTTTATACAAATATTCCTTTTCCAGCATAACAGCAGATAACAAATTCCCCAGAAAAAATGAAAAATAGTTTTTTAACCCAAAATTGTTGTAATATTTGACTATTTTAGAAATTTTAAGCAATGTGATGGAAGTTTGCCATGCATGAACCTTAAACAAAATGTGAAATACACGTGTAATTCAGAGATAATTGATAAAGTGCAAGATGATAAAACACAGGTAGCATATTGAAATAACAATAACATAAACTTTTTACCACATGCTGATATTTAATTGTTCCAAATTACTCTATAATGTACTTTGTCCACCTGTCTGAGTGGTTATGGGAAACCTGTATTTTTCTGCTTAAGATACAAAGCTGGTAATTTTGGTGAGGATTCCAATGAACTATGTGAATAAATTATTAAGTTTATCTGTCTGTTGGTTAGACTTAGAAAGTATTTGAATTTTTTTCCTTGTAAGGGAAATGTGATTTTCTTGTCTTATATCAAAGATCTATAACTGACTTATTTGTATTTTAAATTCGGTAATGTCCTGATTTTTATAATATTTTATGATTTTCTTATGTTTTAGTGTGTTAGAGAAAACCCTATCCCCCCTTTAAGATTTAAGGATAATCTTACATTTGATGAATACATTGAAAATCTGATATCATGCTACATTGAGAATAATCCAGGCAAATTGTAACAATGATTTGATTACATTACTTTTTTATACTGATTAGGAGAGGGGAGGGTGAGGAAAGAAAAAGTCTACTGAGGTTTGATAACACAACCGAAAGGAGTATGAAGATAAAAAAAAGACAATAGATATCATTCTATTTTATAGAACATCAAATTATTTCAAGTGATTATACACAAAAAAACAATAATTAAAGGATGTGCAAAAAATGCATAGATTTTTTCTACCATTAACACAAGCTGCACAATTTGAATTTTAAAATCTTCGCATTTTTTTGCACGCCATTTATTTTTCCTTTAAAAAGGCATAATTTATTATAAAACAATTCATCAAATAGGTATTCTTTTTACAATGGAAAATATAAAAGAATCTTTAAAAAACTATTAGACCCTCGGTGCTTGCTTACATGTGAAGACCAGAGCACCGCAACCCCACCCCCCCCCGCTTAGTTTTGACAAAAATCAAAAATAAGGGGGGGGGTAGTTTTTTAACCCCCCGCTTAGTTTTGACAAAAATCAAAAATCACGCCAGAAAGTTGAGTGAGGTAAATCAAGTAAATCCAGTATACCAGAGGGGAAACCTTATTACAGGGATATTCATGTTTTAGGGCATAATTTCCTTATTTGTTGACTGATTTTAGTAATTGATGTATCCCTGAACAGAAAATAAGGAGGAGGGGGGCCAGTAAAAGGTTTTAATTTTGTTCGCTGGTGAGTCTGAATAAGTTTGAATTTGAGGAACTCATTTCGTTTAACATTTCCGCCAATCATGTTGTGTGTTTAAAAGTTTAAATATAGATAGTGTAACGATCATTGTGACTTTTTTTTGCGCGCGCTGTTGATGAGAGATGTTTATTGTCGGGTGGGTACTCAAATTTTTAAAATTTCAAAAAACTTTTAGGTTAGGTAAGGTTAGGTTATAGGCTAGGGAGCTGAGCGCTGCGGCCACAGATGTTCATTGTGGAGGGTACCCTAATTTTCATAATTTCAAAAACTATTTTAGGTTAGGTTATAGGCTAGGTAGCCGAGCACTGCTACCACAGATGTTCGTTTTCAGGGGAACTTCTCAATTTTGAAAATATTTTTATTTCCTGAATAGGATAATTGATATATTCATTTAAATTTAATACTGTTGGTATCATGGATGGGCTTCCCGTCCATAGCTTTGGTACACATCTCAACGCAAATGTTAGAAAACTCTACGGTTTTTAATGTGAAACTTAATATTTAAATGTTTTCTGTGTGTACTGTTCGTGCGGCCACTCCAATTTTCCTCCCATACCCTGATATAGTGAAGTGAGTCAAAAGAGAGTTTTCATTGTTGAGATTCTTTACTACAGACAAAAAAGCTTACTTTATATAATAGGATGTTTGGTATTTTCCTCTTAGCAAGTGATTTTGTAATTTTGATAATTTAATTACCTCCCTCCCCCGACTACAAAATAATATTTCCTGTAAAATGTTATTATGTTAGACAGGAAGGAAGGGGTTGGAGGGAGGGTAAGTGTAGGGAGACATAAGCCTCGGCCCTCAATAGTCTAGCATGGCAACCGGTACAACAGAAACACAGTTCTGGACCACAAGCTTTGCGCGACTAAAGATATTCTGTCCACTCAGCCTTTTTATATTCACTTGAAAAAAAAATCTGCTTTGCTATTGGCTATTTGGGGGAAAGGAGATTATGGTATTGGCTAAAAAAATGCAACCAATGAAAACTCTCTTTTGACTCACTTCACTATGTCAGGGTATGGGGGGGGGAAAATTGGAGTGGCCGCATGAAAGAGCGCGGGATTTCAGAGAGTACACTCAGAAAACATTTAAATATTAAAGTTTCACATTAAAAACCGTAGAGTTTTCTAATATTTGCGCCAAGATGTTTACCAAAACTATGGCCGGGAAACCCATCCATGATACCAACAGTATTAAACTTAAATGAATATCTCCATTATCCTATTTGAGAAGTTCCCCCTGAAAACGAACATATGTGGCCACAGCGCTTGGCTCCCTAGCCTATAACCTAACCTAACCTAATCTAAAATAGTTTTTTGAAATTTTGAAAATTAGAGTACCCCCCACAATGAACATCTGTGGCCGCAGCGCTCAGCTCCCTAGTCTATAACCTAACCTAAAATAGTTTTTTGAAATTTTGAAAATTAGAGTACCCCCGACAACGAACATATGTGGCTGCAGTGCTCAGCTCCCTAGCCTATAAATTAATCTTACCTAACCTAAAAGTTTTTTGAAATTTTTCTGCAGGGCAAGGCAAAGACTTAGATTGAATTCAAACTCTGCCTTGCCTATAATGTCTGGAAAACAGCAAGGAGGAAACGTTCAGGGCAAGGCAAAGACTTAGATTGAATTCAATCTCTGCCTTGCCTATAATGTCTGGAAAACGGCAAGGAGGAAAAGTGCAGGGCAAGGCAAAGACTTTGAATTCAAACTCTGTAGGGGGGGGGGGGGGTTACCAAAATTTTTAAGATTGATCAAAATTTTCCTAAGAGTATAATGCCAGATTTTTTCTTTCATTTGCCTTAGGCCTGTTTCTATTGTTTGTCACTTTTAGAAAAATCTAGCCTTTATTGTATTCTAGCGTTTGTCATATCTATCATATGTTGTGTCTAGTGTTTGTCTGCTTAGCAATTGTTCATCTACTGTTTGATGTTTCTAGGGTTTGTCATAATACATCAAAAATTTATTGATCATTAAATTTGGACAATAAATAACAAGTCTATGGTGAAAAGTAAAGGAATTGTCCCCTTCCTTCCCTTTTTCCCCCTTTCCCCTATCCCCCTTCCCTATATAAAGGCTTCTAATGTGTTCCCCTAAAGATAACCTTTCCAAAAATACATCAATCACTAAATTTGGACAATAAATAACAAGTCTATGGTGAAAAGTAAAAAAATAGTCCCCTTCCCTCCCTTTTTCCCCTTTCCCCCATTCCCCCTTCCCTATAAAAAGACTTCTAATGTATTCCCATAAAGATTACCTTTCAAAAAACACATCAATCACTAAATTTGGACAATAAATGAAAAGTCTATGGTGAAAAGTAAAGAAATTGTCCCCTTCCTTCCCTTTTTCCCCCTTTCCCCCTCAGTCCCCATGAAAACACTTCTGATATATTCTCCTTAAGACTACCTGTTCAGGGATACATCAATTACTAAAATCAGTCAATAAATAAGGAAATTATGCCCCAAAACAAGAATATCCCTGTAATAAGGTTTCCCCTCTGGTATACTGGATTTACTTGATTTACCTCACTCAACTTTCTGGCGTGTTGTACAGTGAAAAAACTACCCCCCCCCCTCTTATTTTTGATTTTCTTCAAAATTAAGGGGGGGGGGGTTTAAAACAAAAAGTCTTTGCCTTGCCCTGCTCTTTTCCTCCTTGCCATTTTCCAGACATTAAAAAACTACCCCCCCCCTTATTTTTGATTTTTGTCAAAACTAAGCGGGGGGGGAGGGGGGTTTGGTGCTCCAGTCTACCACATGTAAGCAAGTACCAGACCCTCTTTGCTACACCCATTGAATTTTTTAATTTTGAAAAAAAAGACTTAACTTTCAAAAAGAATTGGTACCAACCAACTTCCTGATTACATTACATGTGCTGCGCTACATATGATGCCATTGTCGTTGGTCCTTTTAATTACTGAACAAGGTTCTCACATTGAAGATATTGTTTTTGCCTCTAAAAGAAAATATAATAAAACTATTGCTGTACCAGTATCTATACCCATGAAAATTAAAATTGTTTCAATTTAAACTTTAAGTCGAACCTGATCCTACTTTGAATGTAAGTTATTTTTAATAAAATTATTAAGTAGAGTACACAGAATATTTTAAAATATGTATGTTGATAATTTTAACATTTTTTGCTTTGTTTGTACAGGGTGGGGCAAATAAAACCCAAGATTATTTATACACAAATAAACACAAATAAAGCTTCAAACTTTTTAAAATTTTCAATCTGGGAAGCAAACTAGCTATGTGACTTTATGTTTATCTATTAAAATCGCAGCCAGCCTTAATCATTGCTCCCGAGTTGCCCACGAGCTGGCAAAGTTCTCCTTGATAGTAATAATTACGGAAGTACTTGTTTTATGAGTATGTACATTAGGGCGGGTTCATATCGGAATTAGACAAAGAGGGGATATGCAATAGATAAAATTAACATTAAAAAAATTTCTGACCAAAAAAGAATTTTAAAAAAATTGAGTTTTAGAACGTGACCGCTAAAAAATATATTTCATTACTTATTAATATGCAAAGACGACATTCAAAAGATTTTTTGAATCAGAACTATGGCTTCATGGTGCTCCCTGGAAAGGCCTTGAGGAGCTAAATCAGGAACTTTTGTCCGATTCAAAATATCTCGTTCCTAGCCTTAGAAATCACTAAAAAACCAAAATATTTTAAGGTTTATTGAGAATTGTCTAATTTGTAGAGGTTTTTTAGATTTTCTAAGGCCAGGAACAAGATTTTTTGAAACGGTCAAAAGTTCCTGATTCTACTCCTTAATGCCTTTCATGGGAGCACCATGAAGCCATAGTTCTGATTAAAAAAAATTGACTCCCATTTACAAATAGCTATACAATTGAATGTCTGGTTGTCAGTGGTTTTAAGACTTAGGATAAATTTTAAATCATCCAGAGGTGTATTATACTCATACAAATCATTTGCAGATCCCCGCTTTGGCCTCAGAAAAAAAAATGTCCAAAATTGACCCACCCTAATGTACATTTATTCATGTTTCAATGTTGCTCCATGCACAATAGTCCATAAAATTAAGATCTCATTTGGGCCACAGTTGAGCTAGAATGACGTTCCATACCTTTTAGGAAATAGCAAGAGGATTTAGCTAGGGTTATTAGCGCAACTCATAGTCTAAAACAAGTTTCAAGGTTCCACATGGGCCCCTGAAATCGAGAATCAAAACATTGTTCAAGATTTTTGTCAATAGTTCTAGGCTTTACTTTGTTAGGTATCTAACAGAATTTCCAGCAAGTTTTATAAGTATACCTCATCTACAGATGGACTGAGGTCAGATTTAGTGGGCCAAAGTCAAGAATCCAGGGTAAACTGGAACTTACCCTGTTGAACTTATGAGCAGCCAGTTTGGATTACACATCCTCCAATGTCCAACGAATTTTATGGGCACAAAGGTCATTACCTAAAATATTATATTGGGGTCATGTAGTTTTTGGCATTATGGCTGTTTTAAAGAAATCTGGTTTATTTGCCCCACTATATACATATTTTTATAAAACAATGTAATTAATTATTGTGAGTTTTATTATAAGCAAAACTAATTTGCATATATGTACAGGGTGTCTTGAATAAATTGCTAGTATCTGTTACAAGGAACAGGTAGAATGAATATAAGATAAAGATACAATGTCAATTTTAGTTTTTTATTTAATACATCAATTAGATTTTAACAACCCTGTAACACTTTTGTGAAACTTTATTTCATTTAGCATCTCATTTATATAATTCTAATAAGAAAATGGCATACAATCTTATTGTTAACAAGTTATAATTTTTAGACAAAATATGCACAAAGATATTTAGTTCGGTTTTCTCATAAAACTGGTATATTGGGTTTATTTTAAGACATCCTGTACATTTGTAAACAATATTTTCTTTTAGTACCTGGATAATTATGCAACAAATCCAACTAGATTATTGATTGGATTTGTTGCGGATTACATATACATGAAAAAAACCGAATAGGATTAAAAGATACATCAGGATTACTAATAGGATTACAAATATATTCAGGAATATAGTAATATAAATCATATATTTATGTTTAAGATATAATACAGATTGACCCTCGAAAAAGTATTTAGCATCTGCAGCCCTTATTTCTTAATAAATTATTTAAAAATGTATATATCCTTGTTCTCTATAGATTTCCACATAAGTAGATATAAAAATATTTTTTTACCTCCATTAACACCAGAGATTTTTAGAGCTAAAGTTTTGAAAAAGTGACTGAGGAAAAATATTTTTTTTATTTCTCATCATTTTTGGATGGTTATATTATGTTTTTCTGGCAACTGAATGATAATACAAAAAGAAAAACAAGTTAACTAATTATTTCTTTTTTATTCCACCAAAAAATATAAATTTTTAATGGCAAAAAATAATACTGAATGAATTGATTATTTGCAAATTTTAGGTTATTTATTTACCCTTATTTATAAAAAGGATTATTTATGACAGTTGCTCCCCCCCCTTTTCTGACATCTTAATCTTTTAATAGGGGGTTAATTAAGCTTTTTAGACTAAAAAATCATTATGTTGTAATTTTATTTTCTTTATAACTTTTTTGTTATTAAAGTTAGGATTATGAAAAAAAAACAATTTTCCTCCTATATTCATAAAGATTTATTTGGTTTTTTAATCTAAAACAATTTTGCCTAATAAGTAAGTTTTTCAAAATATCATTAAACTAAAAAGACTCAAGAAATATGTGTACAAAAAATGCTTTTTACTCAAAACCTAAATTTTTTATTTTATTTTTGTATAAAGTTTCTGCTAGTTACAAAAATAAAAGGATTTCTACATTCGTTTCATGTTAAAAGTTACTTTTTTCTCAGTAACTTTTTCAAAACTTTAGCTCTAAAAATCTCTGCAGATGCTAAAAAATACTTTTTAAGGGTCAATCTGTACATAAAAACAATAATTAGATAATTATTAATTTAAAATGAAAACTAGAATATATACATATCTATATAGATTGATGTATAAAAATCAACATTTTTTTCCTTGATATTACAATATTAACTTCCCTTTACATAATTCATATGCAATTTTCTCAATATACATTTTTTATTATACATTTCTACTATTTTATCTCCTTGGGTGAAGTGAATGTTAATTAATTTGTAAACACAATTTGAGAAAGTTTTTACTTTATTAAAAGAGATTAAGAATTATAAATTAAATAAGGAAAAATATTGAATATTTGTTATTGTCACAATTAATAAATAATATTAATTATATATTACTATAAATACCAGTCAATAAATATAGAAGTATTGAGAACTTAAAAACCAGGTAATTTTTAAAATAATTCATAATACATTACTTTACGATATAATTCACCTTATTATTTACTTAAACCATCATAGCACAAGAGGAAATTCAAGTTCTACCAGACTTCAAGGTGCATCTCCACAACCATTTAAAGGTAAAAGTCATGGACTATTAATTTTTTCTGAATTAAATTGAAAGGGGGGGGGGGGAGTTGACTGCCCTCTCCCGTTCCGTTGAGTGCAACTAGAATCATATATGCATAGCTTCTACAGTATGACCCTCAAAAAGTATTTTTTAGCATCTGCAGCCCTTATTTCTCAATGAATTATTAAAAAATGTGTATGTCCTTGTTCTCTAAAGATTTTCACATAAGTAGATATAGAAATATTTTTTTTTACCTCCATTAACACCGGAGATTTTTAGAGCTAAAGTTTTGAAAAAGTGACTAAGGAAAAAGTAACTTTTAACATGAAACCACTTTTTTAGCAAAATTAAGGTAGAAATCCTTTTATTTTTGTTACTAGCAGAAACTTTATACAAAAATGAAATAAAAAATTTAGGCTTTGAGTAAAAAGCATTTTTTACACATATTTTTTGAGTCTTTTTAGTTTAATGATATTTTGAAAAACTTACTTTTTAGGCAAATTTGTTTTAGATTAAAAAACCAAATAAATCTTTATGAATATAGCAGGAAAATTGTTTTTGTTTCATAATCCTAACTTTAATAACAAAAAAGTTATAAAAAAAATAAAATTAGAACATAATAATTTTTTAGTCTAAAAAACTTAAATAACCCTCTATTAAATGATTGAGATGTCTGTAGTTCATAAAAAAAGTTCATAAAATTTTAATTTTGAGGGAGTCAATATTACTATACAGTTTTAACAAATGGACAATATATTTATTAAAAAGCTACTGTACAGTATAAATATCTAAATTTCTAAAAATAGTGAGAAATACAAACAGAAAGTATCCCTGGGTTTGTTCACTAAGGTCCTCTGGTTACAGGTAAGTTATTGCTTAATTTTAATTTAGTCATCTAATTTTTTAAATATATTTATTTTAAAAAGTTTATATACATTAAAGAATAAATCTAGGAATGTTTGTCTTTTTTACAATACAATTACATATTTATTGTCTAATCTTAATTTACAGGATCATTAATATTTGACATAATATCATTTCACATAAATTTATTTCAAATTCACATAAAACATTTGACATAAAATCATTTCACATAAAGATACATTTGACATAAAAAAATTCACATAAAGGTACATTTGACATAAAGGTACATTTGGCATAAAGGTACGTATGACATAAAGGTACATTTGTCATAAAGTTAAATTTGGCTTAAAGGTACACTTCACATAAAAACGTTTTACATAAAGGTACATTTGACGTAAAGGTACATATGATATAAAGGTACATTTGACATAAAGGTACATATGATATAAAGGTATATTTGACATAAAGGTACGTTTGACATAAAGGTTCACTTCACATAAAGGTATGTTTGCCATAAAGCTACATTTGACATAAACATTCTTTTCTAAAGCATAGCTAAGGGCTAGGAATTTGTGCACAAGCTCGTTAAACCCAAAGCTTCTATTGTAGAACGTTTTTAGTCCACAATCGTCAATGTGCTTGTTGATGGTGGATGCCAGGTGGTATTTGCATCCCATTATGTTTGCGCTGGGAAAGACTATCTCGATAGCCTTGAATACTGCTATTTCGTAATCGCACATTGTTGTCAAAGTAGGCATCTCCTAAAAATTACATCAATCTATTAGAAGCTTTAAGCATAATGTTTGATTGGTGTTTTACACGTTAATAAAAGCCTAAGAAGTGTGTAGCTTTGTATGTAATTTGTACACAATTAGAGATATAAAAATATTTGTTTGGTGAATTTCTTAGGACACATGTAAGAATCATACCTTCAAGTCTAGGGTCCTTTTTATCACTTGAAGCATTAAACATAAGTGGTCTGTCTGCATGGAAGGCCAGTCTTACCCTCATCTTGAGAGGCCATAATAATGTACACCTATATATGAAATGTATATGTATTTATGTGTATATGTATAATGTAATGTGTTTTCTTCGAAGTGGCGTAGCTCCTCTATATTATATGTATATATACAAGGTGTTTCAGAAAAAACTGCGTTTTCTGGTTTTGGGAAACAACCAGTAGGAGTATGAAAAAAATAATTATATATTCTTATTCTCTATAAAAATATGGATAAATTTTATAAAAGGTGTTTTTAAATATCTCTTGAAACAATAGCGCTTTTTAGAGCTTAAAGAATTCAAAATGTATGTGTGTTGTTTTATTCTTGTAGAATTTAGGGCTATAACGTTCAACTAAATTCTTCTTTTTACTTAAAAAACGACATTATAGCATACTCAACAAAAAATTCTAATAATTACATTTTAATTTCACTTAAAAATGCTTATTTTTACAGAACAAATGATTAACTTTATTCTTGCTTTAATTATAATTCAATTTGATAGTATTAGAAATCCTCATATTCGTTCCTCACTCCTCCCCCTTTAACCTCCTAATCCCTTTGATTGAAACATGACATATTAACTTAAATATCAATTTATTAAAGAAAAGAACTTTTTACCAAGTATTTTGAACCAAGATAACTTGCTTATTTTTAAAGATATTGAAATGAATTAAAAAGTTACTTGTTTTATTCTTCAATGCGCACAGCATTATAAGAGAGTCCTTACTAAAAATGACTTTGCAATAGAGAAATAGAAAAAACGCCAAAAAAAGTAAATTTAGAAGAACCTAAAAAGCTGTTTGCATGTAGCCAAAAAAAGAAAATATGTAAAAAATCTCAAATGAGGACATTGATTTAACCTTTTGTTACTTTAATATTGCACTTTTCAACCTAAATGTTGCAAAATAAATGAGTTATTTGATTATACTTGTTATCACAGTTTTAACATCAGGCATTTTTACCCTACATGTACCTATCAGTACAGCCGCATTTTTAGAGATATCGAAAAACACCTTAAGTAAATGTTATGTACATTTTTACAGAGAATATGGACATATAATTATTTTTTTCATACTCCTACTGGTTGTTTCCCAAAACCGGAAAACGCAGTTTTTTCTGAAACACCTTGTATATATCTTGTTTTTTGTGTCCGTCCTAAAGTGGTATTAACAAGCACTGTTCATTTATTGATGATTTTAAATGCCTAACAATTATTTTATTACAAAAATATCGGTTTAAATTGTACTTAATCTAGTTTTAATTTTTTCTCACATAAAAATTATCTAAATATTTTTGCTACTATGGACAGAATTGTCCTTTCTTTCAAATTGATTATCTTTATGTAAAAGAAGGAAATGGTTACCAATTTAAAGGGTTCTGGCGCAAACATAAAAGTTCCATCCATCAACCTAATCTTGGTTTTCTTTAATACCTCAGCACCAAAGTCACTGATAAATATCATTAGTCCGTCCTTTTTGTCCTCCAGTTGTAAAAAGAATTCCATGTTGTTGCTTGTCAGCGTGTATTCAAAAGGCACAGGGTTGTCAAAAACATCTGCATAAGTTTTGGGAAGTGCTGGAACTTTGTGGATGGCCTAAAGTAGTATGATTTAATAATAAACATTGAAAATTTGAGTAACCCCCCCCCCCTAGATATACCACACTTTTCTGGGATCTTGCCAAGTCAAGTATCAACTGTGGGGAATACCACAGGCTGGTCAATTTTTAGGCCATTTTTTGCGGTTTTTGGCCCGCCACGCCCAAACGGTTTGAGATAATCTCACGGGACCTTTTGCCCAACCTAAGTCTGGTTATTTGTGAGGTCTAAGGAAAAGAAATCCTGGATTGGATGAAGCACGACGTTGCTGCGCGTTGTCAAAAATCCCTGGTTGGCTTATTTTGCCCCCTCTAACCCTCACTGCGTGCCATTTTTCTGTGCAAAGATTATAATCATTATCTTTTGCGCAAGTCTGATTTTTTTTCTTAGACCTCACAAATAACCAGACTTAGGGTGGGCAAAAGGTGCCGTGAGATTATCTCAAACCGTTTGGGCGTGGTGGGCCAAAAACCGCAAAAAATGGCCTAAAAATTGACCAGCCTGTCATTTCATTAAAGAAATCCATCAAAAATCACAATTTGAAATTTCAGCTATCACAGCTAATAACTTTTTTCTCATAAGAGATATTGACACAAGACTTTCACTTGGTAAAAATTCAGTTTTTCCCCTCAAAGGAGGGGAAGGAGTCGTTTTAGAGACTTCAAGCATCTCTTTAACCCTTACAGATCGGGCCTTAATTCCCACCTTAATAGATTGGGTCCTGGTACAGATAAAGACGTAAAACTTTTTTCTGGTGGTTCATGTGTATTTTTAGAGAAAATTACTTTTTCTAGTCATAGCAGTCAGACAGCTCTTTAGCCGCTTTTTAGCAGCCAGCCGCTAAATTTTAAAACAGCTGTAGAGAGGCCAATTTTGCAGCTAGGATGACCAAATTTTAGGACGAACTTTTATTTTTTATAACAAAAAAATTACTTTTTCTGATCATTGCCTAAAAACGGCAAATAACGGAAACCACCATTTTCGGCGGTTACGGCGGTAAAACGGCGGTTGGCAGCGCAAAAAATGTTTTTATCTGTTTATTGTTTCTCAAGGATTTACCAAAAAAAATTATAGGTCTCTAGCTGTAATAGAAGCCACGATATTCATGATATATGTCTGTAGTAAAAGCCAGACAAAAATCGGTTATAAAGTCGGTCAGGGAGTGGTCAAACGGTCATAACACCACTTTTCTCAGAAGGTCATTGATATTTAAGTATTCAACAAAAAAATTTTAGGTTTCTACCTTATACACAAAAGTCATAATGTAGAAATTAAGATTTATTTAGAATTTTTTCTAATTTTTTTTTCTACCCAACCGACTTTGACCGGACACCACGACCGACACAGACCAGATATCCTAATAAAATCAACTCTTGCCGACGTATAATTAACAAACTTAAAAAGTCATGAAGTTACAGCTCTCCATCTTACCTACAAAAAAAATGAGATTGAAAAAACTAGAGAGAGGGGGGCTCTTTGAGCCCCCCCCCCCCCCCAATCTGTAAGGGTTAATGTTGAACAACTTTTTGAGGCGGACATTTCTTTACTTATGTTTGATTCGCATCCGGCTGACTGTTTAGCGGTTATTCACCGCCGAAGGCATGATTTTTGGCGATTTTTTGCCATTTTCGAGGCTCAAATTTTGCATGGAGCCATCCTTTGGTATTCCCCACAGTTGATACTTGACTTGGCAAGATCCCAGAAAAGTGTGGTATATCTACCCCCCCCCCCCCCCCTCCAACAAAACTTTTTCTCTGGCTGCAGCACTCGGCTCCCAAGCCTGCCTAGCCGCAGGCGCTCGGCCCTCTAGCTTATAACCTAACCTAACCTAATTATAGTTCTTGCCAATAAAACTTCTTAATCTGAGTCAGTCACTTTTACTAGCTTCATTAAGCTGAGGACTTGGTTGTTAAAATGGTTGTGGGTCTCCGGTATTTCACCAACAAGTTTAAATTCTACAGTTGTCCTCAGCCGTGTATTGCAGCCTTTTACTGTACAAAGCCAGGATTTGTGAGTGTAACCTTCTTTGTAATTTTTGAGGTGATAACATTGGTTATTCTTGTCCATAATAAAGGTTTTACACTTGGAAGTAGTGGATAATGATATTGACTCCGCCATTGTCGAAACAAGAATAACATATATCCCATATTTTAAAAGATTTTTGCAAAAAGTTTAACAGATTTTCATTTCTAAATTTGGAAGATTTTTTTTCATGGAAAATATTTTGAAGAAAAAACATGATTTTATATAAAGTATAGGTTTATATGAAATGTACCTATATTTCAAAGTTTTATACTGGTACCCAAAGTTTTGTACTGGTACCCATAATTTTGTACTGGTACCCAAAGTTTTATACTTGTTACCCAAAGTTTTATACTGGTACCCAAAGTTTTATACTGGTGCCCAAAGTTTTATACTGGTACCCAAAGTTTTATACTGGTACCCAAAGTTTTTTACTGGTACCCAAAGTTTTATACTGGTACCCAAAGTTTTATACTGGTACCAAAAGTTTTATACTGGTACCCAAAGTTTTATACTGGTACCCAAAGTATTTTACTGGTACCCAAAGTTTTATACTGGTACCAAAAGTTTTGTACTGGTACCAAAAGTTTTATACTGGTACCCAAAGTTTTTTACTGGTACCCAAAGTTTTACACTGGTACCCAAAATTTTATTCTGGTACCCAATATACAAAGCAATATGTAAAACATTTTTATGTGAAAATTTTATTTGTGAAATGTATCTTTATGTGAAATGTACCTATATGTGAAATGTACCTTTATGCCAAGTGTATCTTTATGCCAAATATATGTTTATGTGAAATTTTTTTATGTGAAATGTATCCTTATCGTTGTTATGTGAAAAATACTTTAATGAGAAAAATTTTTATGTGAAATGTATCTTGATGTGAAATGTACCTTTATGTGAAATGTACCTTTATGCCAACTGTATCTTTATGTGAAATGTACCTTTATGTCAAATGTTCCCTATATGTCAAAAGTACCTTTATGTAAAGTGTACCTTTATGTGAAATGAGTTTATGTGAAACATATTTATGTGAAGTGTACCTTTATGTGAAATGAGTTTATGTCAAATGATACTTTATGTGAAATGTTTTATGTGAAATGAAATAATGTGAAATGATTTTATGTCAAATATTATTGATCCATATAAACTTTTTGACATTTAGAGGTTATCATAGATGTGGAGTAACCATGTTAAATGGACCAAAAAAAGACACACCTAATAGTCCAACTATTCTTGTTTCAGCAGCTCACTGTAATTTTGTATGCAAGGTATTAAACCCAGTGAGCACAAAATATCTCACATCTGATTAGCAAACCTTAACTTTATATCATTAATAATATCTCAAAGATAGGGCAAAACTGGTTCTTGGTTCCTTCAAAAACGACTTTCTTTCCTGATTTTTACTAAAGTCAAGATTGAATTATATAAATGAATGTGCAATTATTTGTCTTTTTACCTTCTTTAGAAAAAATCTTTTACAAAATTATCTTTATTGCTTTAAATAAAATTTATTTACAAATTTACAATATTAGGCTGTAGAAGGGTAAATTTGAAAAATGAAAGCAATGCAACAAATTTTTTTTTTATCTCATATACAATGATGATAACAAAAAAGATTATTTTTAGTACCTAAAAAAAGTATGTAACTTTGTGATTAGAATACTGATTAATACACAATTCAATCAAATTTCTAAATAATACAATTTTTAAAGAAAAAATACAATCTAAAGAGCTAGTTCTTTCCTATCATTTTGTTATTATCTTAACATAAGAAAAATGATTCTACAGGTGTCGGAGTATAATTTTGATACCCCTCCAAAAATGCCTGAAAAACAGTTTAAATTGCTTTTGAAAAGTCATGTAAGTTTTCAATTTAAGAATTTTTATAAAGGATTCTGATGGTATGATAGTAGAGAGTTGTTGTTGTAATGAAGAAGGATTGCCTGGTAATCTTATAAATTGCAGGTAATCAATATAGTCATGTAAAGAAGACAAACTTTTTCTGAAAAAAAGAGAAAAAATTACCTTCTTTAGATTTGACCTCAGATGGGCTAGGTATGAGCTAGACTTGATTTTAAGGTGTCTATAGAAGCATCTTGGTATGCTTTACAAAATACTTAAAAAAATATTCTAGGGTCTGTCTGAGGTCAAAACATAGGTTGGTAATTTTTTCCCATTTTCAGGCTAACTTTCTCTTATTTAAAGGAAGCCTCAAGAAATACCACGCTGAAAGACTGCAACAAGTAGACCCAATACCCTAAATTTGAAGCCTTAAGCTTCAATAACAAATAAGTTCTAGGAATTTTAAAATGACATTCTATCTACAATGGAAATTTTGAAAGATTTTCATTGCTAATGTTAGAAATTTTGAAATTAAACTACGTGGCATAGAAATAAAATTATATGCTCATTTTTGTCATAAATTTAGGTTGCCAGAAACTAATTATATATTTTTACAATAAAAATACCCATTTTTATAGTCAAAATCATTTTAAAAGATTAAGTTTAACTTACGTTGTACTGCGAGTACTGTAGTATTTCTAGCCAATTAGAAGGCTGAATCAGCTCAACAACCAATTACAGCTGAGCTTGCATTAGTTCCATTTGTTCCTGCTATATTTTTTTGTTTACAAATGCAATTTTTACTTTGAAATGTGGTGTTTTTATTGTAAAAATGTAATCAGTCACCGGCAATCTAAGTTTCTGACAAAGATAAGGATATAATTTTGTGTCTAGGCGACATAATTTAATATTGTTTTTTCTATTATGAGCATTTGAAATCTTTCAAAAGTTTCATTGTACATAAAATGTCATTTTGAAATGCCTAAAACTTTTTTTGTCATTGAAGCTGAAGGCTTCAAATTTGGGTTATTGGCAGTCTTTCAGCAGTTAAAGTGTGGTATTTCTTGCAGGCTTACTTTAAATGATCGGATTATTACTGATTTAACACTCAGAAGCAACAACCCCCTTAGGCCACCTGGGTTACAGAAACCCCAAAAACCTAAAACCATGAAAAAATATTTGCTTTGAAGCTTTTTGGGCAGGATCTTTTCCACTGGGATTGTCAAATATATATGTCTTTAAACATAAGTTATGACAGAAGTAGCAGGCAGAATTTTAGAAGGAATTTTTTTCTCTGGTCTTTGCCCCATGGTGATATCCCATTGTGCCCCCCACCCAACTTATTTGTTTTACTTTGTAAAAAGAAAAAAAAAGGAATGGATTTTCCTATTTTTGTGGTTCTAAGGATGTTCATCCTTACAAAAAATAGCCTAAAACCAATACAGGACCATGTATAATCCCTGAAGATATTGAGCTTCAGACAGACAGACATTGTTCTACTTTGTATTATAAATAAAATATACAAAAGATAATACATATTTCAATTAAATATTAATGAATGTTTTGAGACCCTCTTTCATTAGATATAAATCTTAAAATTATTCTTGTATATGTTTAGAGCAAGTGTACATTGTGGAAGCGAACCTAGAAAAATTGTAAAAGCTAAACCTAAAGACCTTGTTATTGTTTGTGGAGAATTGAGTGTTGAGATAGAAAATCAATATCATTCAGAAGAAAATGAGGTAAAACAGTCAATATTCAGTTAAAAGCGATTTTAATAACCTATTGCTTATTAACATTTTAAAAAATTAAAATTTAAGAGCTAAAATCGAAACTTTAATGAATAATTTTATCAAAATTAAAGGAAGCCTGCAAGAAAAACACTGCTCTAACTGCTGAAAGACTGCCACAAGTAAACCCAATACCCAATATTTGAAGCCTCTAGCTTGAAAATAAAAAAAATAATAGACATTTTAAATTGACATTTTAGTTATATAAAAGTTAGGTATATGAAATTTTTCCCCATTTCATAATTGAAATTTAGAAATTAAATTACATCACCTAAAAGTAACATTTAAAGCTTATTTTCAGCAAGAAGTTGTCTGTAAGTGAAAAATAAAACCTTTTTAAAGTCAAAATATCTTAAAATTTTTTTTTTAAATTTGTGTTTGTAAGCATAAAATCCTAGCAAAATATAAATAGTTTCATGAAAACTGATGATTTTTAAACTAAAATAATAAGGTTTTTTAAGCATGACCAATGGACATAATATTGTATAGAGAGATGCACATCTATAAAAATTACAACTGTCTTCAATAGCAGCCAAGAAACACTTCCCCTCCCCCCCCTGTAACAGATGGAATTATAGACAGACATTATGCACATTTATAATAGGAATCTGCACTATAAATTTCTACTGTCTATCTTCAATAGCACTTGAGAAACACATTTCCTCTATAGCATTACAAACGGATTGATGGACAAAGTGGAAGATTCATCAGTAAAAATTGGAAATTTTTTTTTTTTAAATTTGTTCTCAATACATAGAATGTCACTCAGTAATCTTGAGTTTCAAAATGTGAAATCAATAAGTTTTTCATAACCACTGGATTAGAACCAGAATATATACATTTTAGCTGTGGATAAGATGTACTGATTTGATTAAAATCCAATGAAAACATTATACCAACATTAATATCAGTATGAATTTTGCTATAAAATTAGGTGTTTTAATTGTAAAAATATAATCAGTTACAGGCAATCTAACTTTCTGCTTGAAATAAGCTTTAGCCTAGTTTACAAAAGACATAGGTCGACCTCTGGAAATTTTAGGTCGACCTGAAGAAGCTTTAAGTTGACCGATTTTATAAAAGCATTTGTTAGTTGTACTTGTTTGGGTTGACCTACTGAATAAATCAGTCGACCTCCAAAAGTTGTTTGTGAACTGGGCATTTAAATTCTAGGCGATGTAATTTAATTTTTAAATTTCTATCATGAGGTGTGGAAAACTTATCTTCATATACCTAAAATGTCATTTTAAAATGCTTATAACATTTGTTATTTAAGCTGGAGGCTTAAAATGTTAGGTATTTGGTCTACTTGTAGCATTCTTTCAGCAGTTAGGGGAGTGTATTTCCTGCAGGCTTCCTTTAAATACAATTCCTGGAATTAGTATAATACTAAAACATTTTCCTTAAATAAACTTCATATAAGCTGTAGGCTTTAAAAACTATTCCTTTTTAGGTTGCCTTGAAAGTGTTGGAGTATCACAACCATCCCTTATATAACCCTCAAGAAATTCTTGATGGTCATGACATAAGTGTTTACATAGTAGATGATCAAATTTTAAAGGAGGTGAATTAAAAATTTTTTAATATAATTCAAAGTCTACACAAAACATTAGAGTTAATAGATTGGGTGGGTAGGTATGCTTGGGCTTTCCCTCAAATTGAGTTTTTGTTTATTTTACTTTTCTAGGGATATTTTACTTATACTCATATACACAAGAAACATAGAATTAGTAAGATGCATGCATCAGGTTAATTTAGGGTGTGTAAAGCACACTAAAAGAGACTGTGCACAAAAAAATTCTCATCTGATTACCAAACCTTAACATCATCTCTTTTTTATTTTTTATCATTCCATAGTTAAAACTAAACTTTTTGACACAGTAATAAATTTTTCCTAATCATTAAGCCTACTTTGCTTTAAGATAATGTAAAGTTACTTAAAAAATTTTAAAATAATTAATACTTTTAGTAAATAAAAATTCAATAACAAAGTTAAAAACAGTTTTTTTATTAGTATCCAAGTAACTTAGGTTGGTCCAACTCTAGCTTACCCACCATTAATTACATATTTGCAAATAAAATATTTGCAATATTTATTCATAATCAGTCCAATAAAAGTTCATTCTAAATATCCTAAGTGGGTTATTTATTGTCCAACACAATAAAAAAAGTATTTATCATTTTGAATAACCTCTGAGATTCAGCCCTTTGGAGACAGTGATGCTAAATTCCCAGCAAATCTATTTTATGATGTAAAATTTGTTATTGGAACAAAATTTAGTACAATTCAGATTATAAAATGTTTAGACTTTTCGTTATTAACAAATTGTCTATTTGTATTTTAAAAACATTGTTATGAGGCAAAACATATCTTTTTTAAAACTTTAATTATCCAAATATCATAGATTTTTCTATATTCAAAAAGTTTAGTTTTAGCTTTAGAAGGAAAAAAGAATATTATCTGCACATTTATATAAGTTCTTCCAATCTTGGCTTTATCAAAAATCAGAATTAAAAGCAATTTTTTAAGGAAACAAGACCTTTGATATATTATGAATGAGATAATGGTAAGGTTTAATAATCAGTGGGGAAATTTATTGGTGATCTGTCCCTGTAAATGACGTTCTTATAAAGCAAAAGATAACTATTGTATTCAGATAAAATCACCAAGCTATTCAATATTAAAATGTTATTTGTTTCAGAGAAAAATCTTCAATCCAAGAAATATTTGGCCTATCTGTCTTCCTAAAACTGACAATGATTATAATTCATGGTAATAATCAAAAACTTATTTTAAAAATCTATTATCATTCAAAGTTATTTGCCATATTACTTTTAAATAATTCTAAATTAAACATGGTACTGTCTCTAGATATATTGCTGCTCCAATAGCTTTGAGGAAAGCAATGCTGAGATAATTGAATTTGAATTATGATACATAAATGAAGCATATGCTTATTTAGGACAATTAAAACTAAGTTACTAAGTAAAATAGCTGGATGGGATATACCAGATGTTAGAACCAGAAGTATTGGCAACTTCCAAAAGAAATTCTTTGAAGAATTTGAAACAACAAATTATTTCTTGAAAGAAGCTGTAATGGAACAGATACCAAATTGTAAGGACCATCCCAACATGCTGTCTAAAACATATTATCCTCCACAAGGTTTATGCTTCAGGTATAATTTTTTATAAAGAAAAAATAATGTTGTAAAAAATTGTTTTCAAAGCTTTTATAAATGTTTGTATTATATTGTAAATATAGACCCATATAAAAAATAAATACTATAATTTTAGAGACCCTACCATGACAAGCTGTCCAAATTTTGGACTATCAGGATCTGGGCTTATGAGACCTTTTGAAGAGAATACCGAGGTAAAACTAACAAGTTTTATATTAAAATCAGTTGACATAAAACTTTTAAAGGTCAACCAAAGTTTTTGATGGGTGAACTATGTTTTGTAAACAACTTAAAAGTAATAATGTTAATTGGGTAAATTCATTTTTTGAGTTGTGGGAAAAAAACAAAGCCCCCTATTTATTTTTTTATCTGATAATTAATAATAAAGCTGTTTTTTTTTCAGGAAAAATACAGCTTTTTTGGTCCACTAAGCTTTCACAGGAAAACACATAAAATCAAATTAATTCTTTTATTATTTAAATATTTAAACATTTAATTTTCAAACTAGTATATTTCCTAAATACTATATTGAAAATTTATGGTTGTACATTGCTCCAGGGGATGTCAAGTTTTACACCTGGACAAAGAAGGAACAAATTATCAATTTTCAGACCTTTATATTAGAAAATCTATTAATCCATCGTATTTTACAGGTAAGAAAATCATACCATTAAAATATGAAAAAAATAGGAGCTGATACACTAGGGGGGGGGGGGGGGTTAATTGATTTTAACTCCTTTAAAAGTTACCATAAAAAGAGGGCAATGTCCTTTTTATAATTGGAGGAAAATCTATACGAAAGGCAAATAAAAAGTTATATTATTGTTATCATTTTATTTGTTAAGCTTCACAAGAATTTAAAAAAAATTGGTGTACATGAATCAATTATAGAGTTTTAAGGGCTAAAGTTTTTAGTTTAACAATTTATTGATTTATAAAAATGTGGGAATATGCTGCAGTCTAGCAGTATTTTATTTTTAACATCTTCATTAGTGTTTTGCTAATGAAGTTTTAAACATGCTAATATTAAAAGTTCATTGTAAGAAATGATAATAAACAAAATCTTTTAAAATCAAATGAATAGATGCACGGTGTTTTATGCCATGGATTGCATCAAAATACAAGATGAAAATGCCAGCAGCCTTTAGAATGCCAGCACCATGTTTTGATAAGAAAGGCAATGGAGGAAGCAGAACTAAAAAGTTGGTGTAGTTTGATTTTTTAAAACTATTAAAATAATAAAAAAAATTTGGCTTTTTGATATTAATAGATTTTTTTTCATTTAGTCCAGCTAATTGTTTTGCATTTAATATTGATGACAGCTCAAGATTGAAATGTGATTTTCAAAAATCCATGGTAAGGAAAATTTAATTAGTATCTTTTATTCAAAAAACATTAAGGCTGTAAATACATCTATTTTGCAATAACTTAAAAAAAACCTGCAAGTGCCAATTATATTTCATTATTATATGTGAAATCTTTCTTCTAGGATTATTTCGGCTTGCCAGGATGTTGGTCTTATGATCAAGAAGGACATAGAGACCATTCATTTTATTGTGAAACTGAAACAGGTATAATTAGAAAGTGCTTAATCAATGTATTATCAATCAATAAAAACTATGATTGTATATTTGAAATGTTCAATATGATTACACTTTAGTCAATGGGGTGCGTGGTATTATTGCTACCTGTAGTAATGATTGTCCTGGAGCTAATGTAGTTCAAGTGGGTGTTGCGGCATCATTTATTGGTGCAGCAGCAGCTATTGCAGGTACATAGTTTAAAATTAAGCAATCATAAAAAAAGACATTAACGTTTTGTCTTCTTTTTATTATTTCAAACAACAAATCTTAACTCTGACCAAAGGAAAACTTAACTAAATTCTGTGAAACTTTCTTGCTAACCAACAAAGTTGTAAGACTACCAAAATGCATAAATATAATAACTTAAGATTTTGAACTAGTAAAGTCCATTAATTAAAAAAAAAATTTAAACCATGTTTCCTTGTAAATAAAACCCTTTTTTTCCTTTTATCAAATTTAAACAAAAATAAGTTATTTCCATAGTATATTTATATTGTTTCTGTGGAATGCTTGGTAATTATCATTTTTAATTTGATCTAATGTTAGGGGGTTCTTTGGTTCCACCACTTTCAATTGCATCCTATCTACTTCTTGGATCTATGTCAAGGTAAATTCACTAAATCCACAATAAATTTTTTTTTGCTTTCATCTTGTTTTTATAAAAGATACAATTGCTTATCTTTTAATAATTCTTTGAATTTGTTTCAATTACAATTTGATCAAAATAATCATTTAATCCTCTTCCCCTTCCATAGTTTTGATGCTTACTTAACCCATTAGTGCCGAACCGGGTTTTAAAACCCGGTGCCAGAAAATGTAAAAAAAACGGGTTTCGGCTTCATAATTGCATCATTCTCAGTATGAATCCCCCCTCTACTACCCTGGCTTTCATTTCCCCCTGGAGCAGGCAGTTTTGCTTACTTCCGTTTGCCGGTATAGATCAACAAAGTTTGAAAATCATGAAAATTAAAAATACCCCATCTAACTTTTTTGTTTTTATAGTAAAGTTGCTGATTTTTTTCGTTAAATCTAAAGTTTATTGACAAGTACATCTATTTGTGAATTCGTTTTATTTAAATTATTATTTTTTATATGATTTTTTTTATCGTTTTTTTACGCCCTATATAGGCCCGGTTCGGCATTTCCATTTGGAGTCTGAAATTTTTATTACCCGGTTTCACTAATAGATCTTTTTTGACAACAACAACAAAACAGGGTTTTTTTACCCGAAATCGCCGGCTAAACACGAAATTTGAAATAAATCGCTTCGTATTATACTTGTAGCTCTATAGATTACATGAGGTTGTGTAGTTTTCAATTACGGATCGTATCAAAGTTCTAAAAAGTGTTCATCTCACTTTTGGCGTTCAAAAATTACATTTTTCGATTTTTGGTCAAAATAACCGGGTTTTTACAGGTCAACCGGGTTTTAAAACTGGGGGAAAGCACCAAAAACGGGTGATAATGCCTGGTTGGTATTTATGGCCAAGCCGAACCGGGTTTTTTTGCAACTTTCCTGTGCACGCCACTAGAGCAAAACAAAAAAATACGAATTCCATTTTGACCATTATAAAGCTTCCCTGAAACTTACAGCTCGATCAGCCCATAAAAGTGGCGCTTGGCACTAATGGGTTAAGGTTAGGTTAGAGTAACCACACAAGAATATTACTATGAAGAGTGATGGCCATGCAGTGTCAGAGCCTCCTATATGGAATACAATTTATTGAATATTAACTAATTTAAACTTTACTTAGACAAAACACAACATGTCCAGAAGTTTGTAAGTTGAGATTTGGTCAATGTTTACGTGGTAGAAGATGTAGAATTCTACAGAATAGCTCTCAAACTAGCAACACAACAAACAGCAATGAAAACAGGAGAAGGTTCAAAACACAATATTATAAGGTGGGATAAGTTTTAAATGCTGGTTCAATAAAATAAAATACTAAACACAAAATATATTCTTTAAAATATATTTCTAGACAAATCCTGAACAAGTGTTGGCAGATATGAGTGGAATGTCATATGAGGAACAACTAAGAATCTTACAAGCATATGGGGAACAAAGTTATTTCCCAGATAATTATGTTAAAAGAAGAGATGATGAGCAGCAGATAGGATTCTTTCATCAAAGTCTTGGTTTTGTGTCTAAACTATTTGACACTGTGTACAATTATATATTTGAATAATCCATTGCAAAACCCAAGTAAAAGCTAAAATAATATGGTTATAGAAAGTCTTCCTAACTATTAAAGTAATGCTTTTTAATAAATTTTCTTTTATGAAAATTTTTCTATGTATATAATGTACTCTGCTTTAAATATGTTATTATCACCTGTTCTTGTTATTTTGTTAAAATGTACTTAAAATTGATTAAAGATTTACTATCTTAGACATATATCCTAATATTAATATTGAATATTTTTGAATATGAAAAAAAAATTGGGCTAAAACTTTGAAGATTGAAGATTGCTGTCAAGCTACTTTACACTAAATCTTTGTGTACCTGATCTTGTTAACACTATTTTGATAAAATGACTTTGGTAGCTTTTATTTAAAAAGTAAAATACGTCGGATACATTACAGCTTAATGATTAGCTTATAGATATTATGATATTAAAAGGATTGTCACATCATTTATGCCTGGATGAAAATACCCATAACAGCCAGAGAAATGAAGGGATCAGACAATGAATATTTCTCCTTCTGTAGATAAACAAGGATGACAACATCCATAAAAGCTTTAAATCAGAAGGATTGAAAAACGAACAATAACTCTTGTGGAGTGTCAGAACTTAATAAGCAGAACATTAATTTCTAAGGCTAAATTAAATTGTACCTAAATTTGTTGCAAAATTGCATAAATATAGGAGTCATTAAAGGGACATTTCATAATATTTTATGGAGTTGCTTCGCTTATAATACTTTACCTTGTTTTCCCATGAATCATTATTCCAAAAAACAGATGAATAGGATATCACATAATAAAAAAAAATGTCATCAAAATGTTAAAAAATCAGCATGTTTAAAAGGACGGACTTTCTGGTAGCAATCATCTGAGCGATTTCAGAAATAATCAAGCAATGTTTGAAATCAATAAGATTTTAACATGTCTATGCTAATAATTATTTTATACAAAAATGTTGTCAAAAAAAGTTAAAAATCAGCATGTTTAAAGTAGACTACGGAAATTCTGGTAACGATTATAGAGTTGCTATGGTTTCTAATTCCTACCTAACTGTTATTTGCATACTGCTATTTGGACCAACCAACCAAAAAGATACGTACCTGTCTTATTCCTTGAAGGGTAGCTAGTAAACTATTTAAAGGCGAACAAGAATAAACACATTCATAGAAGCGAGAGATTTCAAGGGGTAATTAAATGAACGATAAGTTTATGTAATCTTCAATGACAATAAACATGATTACTCCTTTTGTAGTTAACATTTTTTAGATGAAAGACTTAGACATTGCTAGTTTGAACAAACCAATAAAATTTTAAGTTTTAAGCTAACTCACAAGAGAGCATGTTTGTAAAATTTTGTGTAGCAGTATAATTTATTTTGCAGAAAAAAGAGAATCTCAAATTATCAGATTCTTTATAGACATACTTACATTTTTAGACTTGAATAGTATGGAGATGCTTCGCCTAATTTTCTTAAGATTAAAAATATATAATAACTATGTCAAAAACAAGGTTCCAGGACAAACGCAGGAGTGGACAAATGCAGAAGTGTTAAAATATTAATTTAATTAAGTATTTCTATACAGATTAGGTTAGGTTGAGATATGAATGTACAAATAAGCCCCCCGCAGGGGTTAGACATTAAAAAAACCTAAAAGAAGGTCTAGAATAGGTTAAGTTAGGTTAAGTGTCCACTGGATGGATTATTACAAAAAAAAATTGTATAATATGTAACCTTTGTTTTCAATAATTAGGGTTGGTCCCTCCGTCAGTTACCTGTTTTCGTTTATTTAGATATGTTTTCCTATTAATTTTAAACTTTGCATGATGATTCCTTTAACAAGGGTGATTTAGAAAGCGTAGCAACTCAACAACCAGAATATTCAAATCATGTTGAGTTTTCACTCTTTGACAATAATTTTTTATGTGATATAATTATACTGTATATCTGATTTTTGGAATACTGATTCCTAGGACAACAAATTACAATAATATAAGCAAGGCATCTCTATAATCAATCCTTGAAATGAAAGTATGACCTTTAAACAGCATTTAACAGTTTTGCAACAATTTAGTCTATACAATTATATTTTTTTATTCAGTTCTTATTCTTCAATGGATGTTGTCAACCTTGTTTATTACAAGAGTAATCTATATCGCGTCACCTATACCATAAATTGAAATTACCAAAATTGTGTTGTAATAAAATTCGAAGATTTTATTAGATGATAACACACTCAACAAACACACACACACACAAACATACACACACACACACACAAACATGTGCTTAATAGCATTATATAAATAATCAGGGAAAATGATTTTTGTAGGATAATTAACATTCTTAGCTCGGTTTGGTTTCTACAACTAGAACACTTGCAAAATACATCTTAAGTCCACTCCGGGAGGAATGGGGTGGGGCTCCAGAAATTCAATATTCCGGGGAGAGAGGCGGGCTTATTGCTATCATGGAAATTTCAGGCTAAACTAAAGTTTTTAACCCCTTACGGTCGGGCCCCTTGCCGCACCTTAATCGGTTGGGGGGTGGGGGGGGGCGCTCAACGCCCCCCCCTATTATCTCAGTTCCTATTAGAGCTAGAGGGCTAAAAAAATTTGTGCAAGTCCCCTGTATAGTAATGAATTTCCGACCTCAAGTGAGTCAAAGTCAATTTTCGCTTCCTTCACCTTTTCATTTAACAACCTTTGTTTTTAGGTCCTTTTTCACTTAAAAATTTCAAACGGCTGTAATTTTCTTATTTTCGAAGCTAGAAGAACAATTTTTTTACAGAAAATGTTTATCTTTATGTAAATTTTATATTAGAATTATCAAAACATAAATTTCAGCGGCCGCAGCTGTACTTGGCAGCTGCTTTCCGCCGCAGTCGGCGGGAAAACGGCGGCGGATCTTTATGAAATTTTAATACGTTATGTAGACATGTGAGAAAAGCTTAAGTTTAAAATTTGAAGTCTCTAAGTAAAAAATTGCGGTCACAGGAGCCTTTTAAAGCTTTTTGGAGACCTGGAGGATCAGGACCTGCAGGATCATACCTGGAACCTGAAATTGACTTGAACACCTGTATTTCATATAAGGATGTACTACTAGAGGATAATTTAGTATTTTAGTAAGATAAAATGCTTTGTCAAAAAAAAATTTGCTCTTTACCTGGATCACCCTGCCAGGTTTGCCGGCATCCTGTGCCCGCCAGGATGGAGATATTCAAAAAATTCCAACTCTCAGTTATGTATTATACCCATACTTAAATAGTCAAGCAGTTTGGGCTCTTTATCTTTCACACACAGAAAATGAGAAAAAACCGGAAGGGGGGGCGTTCAACGCGTTCAATCGTTAAGGGTTAAGCGTAGAAGATTCTTTTTTTTATATTATCTCTCAAATAGCGGCTACGCCTCAAGGGCCAATTCAGGGGGGCTTAGGGTTAAATTTGGTAACCTTTTTTATTATAGATTTAAAAAGGAAAAATTTCTATAGGGTTTTTTTTTATAAGGGCAATTTCTCTTTAGAGTTTTAAGAAACCTTCCCCCCCAAAAAAGTTACACACCTTCACAAGATCTAGAAAAAGCTTTACTTTATAAAGGGCCCATGTCAGTCTAGTGGTTAGCCTTACTAATTTATAAAATTGGAAATGGGATAAGAAAAGGTTTGGTGATTATTTGAATAACTTTTTTCTTTTAAAATGACAACACTTTATCTAACCCAACCACCCAAAAGTAAAAAAATCTTTTCTAAATTGGTGAAATTTTCACAAAACTGGACACCTAGATGTATATTTGATATTAGAAATATATTTTAATTTTAGCAACGAATCTACTCTATAACTGACTGTACATTTAATTGATTCAATAAAAAATTCAATTTTATAAAAATATTTAATGTATTATTTTTTAAAATAGTGCATCTATAAAACAGCTAAATAATTATTTGTTTAATATTATGCAAATTTGTGTATCTTATTAAACATAATATATTACCACAATGAATATAAAAAATACGTGGCTATTATTACAAGGGAAAATTTTCGTCAATTTAGGCTGCTAATATAGATATCATTTATTGGTATATTCGTCCATCCAATAGAAGGGGAGGGGATGTTGTAAAGAAGGTGGATGGAGGGGAATTGTTAGTTTTGCCAGCTACAAGTTTCACTTTATTAGAGAATATGATAATCTGGTGTAATATCCACGTAATAATAAATCTATTACTACCACTTCTATTGTTAGTAGCAAAGCAAGGTTTAGTGATTTTCTACTTTTTTTCTATTAGTTTCTTTGGGTATAGCGTGTTCCTTTCGTAACATCGCACCATATGGGGCGATTCTTCGTATTTGTCACAGTAGCTTTTCTCCTATTTCTAGCCTTTGCGGGGGGGCACTAACCCTGCGGGGCCAATTACCTAACCCTGTGGGGCAATCACCTAACCCAATATAACCTAACCTAACCTAAAATATTCTATAAAAAGCCATTTCAAAAATATGACAAATCGCCCCATATGGGGCGATGTCACAAAAGGGACTATTCCCCTTTTTTTTCACTCTATTATGATTACTGAACATCTGTTTTCTAACTCACTTTGTCCGTTTACATCCATTATTTTTTTATGATTTGCTACTTATGAAAGTTTCATTATAAAATGGAGTAATAAGAGACTGATGACCAAACCGTGTATATATAGAGAAGCTGCGCTCCTTCTACTAATGATTGTGCGTCGGTCATAAAGATAATCCTACTTGTAAAAGGACAGCTGTCTCAGGACCAACCCAGCTTTAGTGCCAACCTCAATATTTCCTACGGACCGCCAGGGGAAGGGGGTTTAATCATGTTGAAGACTTCTAATTTATATTTTGCTTATTCAGTAATAACACTCGACAAGTATTAATGTTTGTTTATCCTTCCATCTGATTTTAGAACTTTATTTTATGAACATTGTCATCATAGTTTATAACAAGCAATTTTTAGAATTTTTAGTAAAGCTTTCTGTTTACTATATGTTTATTTTCAAAACTTTCCCAATATTTCCATAAGAATAATGAATGATAGAAAGCAAACCTCATAGAAGTTCTTATCTTACTTTGCTTGTTATGTTTCTTTTTCTAATAATATCTATCTATGGTCCTCCTGATCATAATCAAGGTATCTATCTATCTATCTATCTAGCCAACTATATATCTTACTCTACTTGATATGTTTCTTGTTCTTATAAAATCTATCTATGGACCTCCTAATACTAATCAAGGTATCTATCTATCTATCTATCTAGCCAACTATATATCTTACTCTACTTGTTATGTTCCTTGTTCTAATAATCTAACTATATATGGACCTCCTAATCCTAATCAAGGTATCTATCTATCTATCTATCTATTTTTCTTTGATTGTTATGTTTCTTGTTCTAATAATATCTATCTATGGACCTTCTAATCCTAATCTATCCAGCAATCTCTTTGTAATAATTATTTATACAGGGTGAGTCAGAAAAAACTGAGTTTTCCGATTTTCTGATACAATTAATAGGAATATAGAAAAAACAATTATAGGTTCTTGTTCTCTATAAAAATATACATTAAACTTAGAAAAGGTGTTTTTGAAAATCTCTGAGAACAACGGCGCTTTTTAGGGCATAAAGATTTCAAAAAGTGTGTGTGATGACTTTTTCGGAAATTATTTTGTACTTTTTAGGTAGATTTATTTATAATAAAAAATGTTTAACATTCTAAAAAGATAAACAAACATATTTTGTGATTATTATAATTTTATTCAACAGATTGGAAATATTTAACATCTTAAAAATACAATTTATTTAAATTAAATTATCATATTATAAATCAAACGTTTTGTTGTAATCTATTGTTAAGATTTAACCACCCCATGACCGGAAAACCAGCTCATGACTGGAAATATTTAATCTTGTTTCCTAAATTCCTTCCCTTTCCCCCTGAATTTCCCTATATTTGGTGCAAGACTGCATTTAATCTCCAAAATTTCCGCCCCCTTTTGACAAATTATACTTGTGTGTTATAATTCATCATAATAACTTCATTTAAATAGGGTAGGGTTTCTAAAAGGCATTTTTTTTTTGAAAATTCAAACCTTGATAACTTTTTTATTTTAAGAGATTTTTTTGTCAAATGAAAAGGTTTTTTTTCTTTTTACTATAAGCTACGTTAATATAGAAGATTCTTTTGAACCACATGCATCACAATCAAGAAATATGAAAAAATGACAAATTGCAGTATTCTAAAAATGCTTTTGTGAGGAGCCAAAAAGCATTTCACCTTTAAAACTCATTTAAGTACTTTTCTTAGACCTTTTTCTAAATAAATATTGAAATTTCAAGATTTTTTTATACAAAATAGATGAGTTATTTTAATTTTTATTAATCAACATTTTTCACACAAGGCATTTTTTGACACCATACACCTATCATAGAGGCCGCATTTTTAGAGATAATGAAAAACACCTTTTACAAGTTTGATGTGCTTTTGTACAGAGAACAATGACATATAATTATTTTTTCTGTATTCCTTCTAATTGTTTCTGAAAATCGAAAAACTCAGTTTTTTCTGACTCACCCTGTATATATATTAACCTTATGGTGAGTTCAGAACATGCTTTCTCTAAATTGAATTAGTAACTTCCCATAGTAGAAAATTTTAAAATTACTTTTGGTGATCAAATTTTACTTTTTTTTAGAGTACCTTCACCTAACCCCCTTTATTGCCTTATTTTGTCTTTCATGTTAAATGTTTTAAGAAAAAAAAGTTAATATAGTAGTTATTCTCTATTGTTAAAAAATATTACTTTAGCAAAACAAAATAAGCAATAAGTAAGCATGTAACCACACTTTTGACATTGTAGAAGTAGCAATTATTTCAGATAGCTAACACTGTTATAATAATTTTACAGGCTTTTTATATGCTGAAGTTGAACATTAAATCTTTGAACAATAAAATTATATAATTCCAAATCAATTTGTAATTCTTGTTTTAGTTTCTGTATGACTGTGTCGCTCTGCTCAGGATGCGGATTTACATTTTTTCTTAATTTGTCAGCAGAATAAGATTTTGATGCTCCCTTGAAGTAGCCTGGATCATACAGTATATATTATCAAATAAAATCTTCATATTAATTTTATCAGAAAATATAATATAAAAAAAAGATTTTTGTATTTGTCATAATATGTTCTTTTGTTTATTGTGCCCCCAGCATATAGATAGGCGTAAGGAAAGCAGACATAAATAGCCAAAAACATCCTAGGACCTATTCAAAGCTTTCATATAATAGAGTCATTTCAAGAGTTATCAAAATATTAAGTCACAAACTAATAAAAACAAGGATGACAACATCCATAAAAGCAAGGCTCTGAAACGATATGACAGACGAACATTAACTTTTGTTGAGTGTCAGAACTGAATATACAAAATATGAAAATATAAGGTTTGACAAAATTATACGTAAATTTATTGCAAAACTTCTTAAATACAAAATTCTGTTTAAAAACATACATTTTTAATACTTGATTATAGAGATACTTTGCACATAATATTGTACCTTATTGTAATAGGAATCAGTAATCAAAAAATTAGATCAATCGGAAGTTTTTATCACATAAAAAAGTGTTATTAAAAAAGTAAAAAAATCAACATGTTTAAAATGGACGTACGGACATTCTGGTAACGATTTTAGAGTTGCTACGCTTTCTAAATCGTACTTAACTACTAAAGGTATCACCATGCAAAGTTTGAAATCAATAGGACAATTCTAACATGCCTAAATTAACGAATAAAAGCTAACTATCTTGGACGGACGTACGGACGGACCGACCCTAATTATAGAAAAGCTTCACTTTTAAAAACTACTTCCTAGAGACCTAATGTCATGTAATTCTGCTTCTATTTCAAGTGATCATCTAGAGAACCCAAGTCATCATCTGCGTGTAATTGGATGCAATTCTCTGATATCCATTATAGGATATTAAGTTAGGTAACAGACAACAAACCTTAATCATAAAATATAACTGTGTTCCTGGGATATAATGTTCAAGTAAGAGCATGGTGTTGGCAAAATCTTCCACAATCCCTACCACACTGTATTCTTCTTCTATATGCTTCTTGGCCAACTGAAGAGCATCTAGGGAATGGCTAAACAAAATAATAATTCATTTTATGAATTTTTTCCATAGAAATTAAGGTCTTTATTAAATGATTGTATTAGTTAATATTCTCTAACTTCTTTCATCAACTTTTTGCAAAAAAATTCCTATCATTTGTTTCTTTTGATCTTATTTTTGATTTTAAATATTATCTAATAATAATTTGAGAAACACACTTAAATTATTTTATTAAAATAGGGAGGGGAGATATTGAAGTTCAGCTCTATTGAATAAAACAAATTAATGATATTTTACCTATTTCCACACTCCCAAGCAGTTCCACAAAAATATGTTGTCATCAGTTCTTGAGATTCTCCAAACTTATATAGTGATATTTTTATACCAGGGAACGTCCCCTCCAAAAAAAAAAATAGTTAAGAGTTCAGAATTAAGTGAGTCTGGAATACAGACAGACAATATATTATATTTTAGATAATATTGTTTATAATAATATAAAAACATAGCCAAATTTACCAAAACTTGAAATTTAATTGTATATGTAGTAAGGCAAGCCTCTCTGAGTGAGTTATATAGCATCTTCGCTCCCAAGAGTAGGGATAAACTTAATGCATGTTGTACTGCAATTAAATAAGGACTTGTCAATTATAAAATAAGATTAATGGATTTTTGTAATGCACATGATTTTTCCCTCATCCCTGCCAGAGTCAGGGACAGGGGGATTTATTATCTAAACCTCTGTAATGATCTGAATATTACTTATATTGATTGTAATGATTTGTAACTCATTGTTCATTGTAGTTAGTTCCCTTTAGACGTTTTGATCAAATACACTATATCTTATACATGAACCTGTCTTTGGTTATTCAAAGCAGCGAAGCTGAATACAATATGGTTATAACTATTACACATCTAACCACCCGCTAGTGTCTTCTGTTGCCGAACCTGCCCTTAGTAAGCAGACGTAGCCGCCAGTCTCCTTACTACATATAAAAGCTAAAATTAAACTAAAAGAGTGTATATAAAGATTTTGAAAAAATATTATTCCTGACACTCTGGATCATCAGAAAATAAGCACTCTTCAAGAGTTTTATTGAACCAAGCTTGTGCTGGTCTCTCCAGGGCATACCTCCATAATCCCTCTGATCTCATGAAGTAAAACTGTAACATTACCAATAATAAACACTAGCTAGTGAAGCCTCCTAAATTGATAATCACTGAGGTGAACTTTTCACTTACTATGTTTGTAATTACCCCATCTAAAGTATTATTGGCATTTCCTTTGAAATCATTCTTTGAACTGGATCTCTGACAACATTCATATATATTGGGTTGAAATTAAACTTTTTAAAGTCCACATAATAAATATGGCTGTTCCAAACTAATTTGTCTTGTGTCAATAATTGTATTTGTCCAATAAGATCTTGGATCTCTTGATCATCTAGAGCATGGTTCTGAGTAACAACATACATATCAAATTCATTTTCATCTGATAGATCATTTATGACTTTTGTAACTGAAGAGGATCCACATTTTGGCACGCGGTTGTAGACTAGATATAATGGATCTTTTGTCTTGGTTACATTATCACAAGTTGGTATAATAGGTACTTCTGGTATAGTAGGCAGTGGTATGTTTAGCAGGGGCTGATGGCTATCATTCTTCCTTTTTAATTTTATAATGGTTGCAGATTAAATTTTAATGAATGGATTTGTTAAAAAAATTGTTCGTCAGTCATTACTATGGAATACTATGAAAAGTAATTTGATGTTCATAGCTGCCAATCAAGAACCAATCATCAATGGATATTCCTTTGAAATATGTGCATCAAGTCTAGGCATTCTTTCTTATGAAGGCTGAACATGTCTGCTCCATAACTTATGTTGTCCTATTTTCCTTTTAAATTTTTTTACTTTTACTACTTATGGATGTTGTCATCCTTGTGAAATTACACTGAAATTTAAAAAAATAAATGTATGTAAATTATCCACCATTATCCAGACCTTGCTAATCTAAAAATATCTACTTCATTCCATCCACCACTGAGGTAATTAGCTGGCAGGGTTTTGTTGTAAGGCTTCTTTGCCTAGTAAAAAAGGATGACAACATCGATAAATAGCAAAGCCAAGAAATATTATTCATGAGGTCATCAAGAAAACTTAAATAAATGTTTAAGTATAATTATACTTAATATAATAATTATTGATAGGATAAGTTTTATTCAATTTAACAAGCTAATCCGATACAACAAAATAAATTAAATTATAAATAAGATGCTTGCTCAGTGATATGGACAAACCAAGAACATTCTGATTTCTATCTTATATAGCATTTAAGCAATCATGTTTTAACCACAAATGTTTCTGACTGAAAGACAGTTTATAGATGATTTTTTTTCTAATTTTTGTGAAACAAAATAGTTGAATTTTACCTGTTTAATGAGATGTTTTTTCCCATCTTTAATATTGATATTGATATTTTCTCTTAGTGTATTCAGTCTGAAAATAATAAAAAAAAATGAACTGCCATTTAAAATTTTTTAAATGTCTTTTTGGCTAATCCAACTTACTTTGAGACATCTTAACCCTTAACGGTTGGGGGGGGGGGGGGCGTTGAACGCCCCCCCATCCGGTTTTTTCTTTCTCATTTTCTGTGTGTGAAAGATAAAGAGCCCAAACTGCGTGACTTTTTAAGTATGGGTATGACACATAACTGAGAGTTAGAATTTTTTGAATATCTCCATCCTGGCGGGCACAGGATGCCAGCAAACCTGGCAGGGTGATCCAGGTAGAGAGAAAAAATATTTTTTTGACTTAAACAAAGCATTTTATCTTACTAAAATACTAAAATATCCTCTAGTAGTACATTCTCATATGAAATACATGTGTTAAAGTCAATTTCAGGTTCCAGGTATGATCTTTCAGGTCCTGATTCTCCAGGTCTCCATAAATCTTTAAAAGTCTCCTGTGACCGCAATTTTTGACTTAGAGACTTCAAATTTTAAACTTAAGCTTTTCTGACATGTCTACATAATTTATTAAAATTTCATAAAGATCCGCCGCCGTTTTCCCGCCGACCGTTGACTGCGGCGGCTGGCAGCTGCCAAGTACAGCTGCGACCGCTGAAATTTATGTTTTGATATTTCTAATATAAAATTTACATAAAGATAAACATTTTCTGTAAAAACATTCTTCTTCTAGCTTCAAAAATAAGAAAATTACAGCCTTTAAAAATTTTTCAGTAAAAAAGGACCTAAAAACAAAGGTTGTTAAATAAAGGGGTGAATGAAGTGAGAATTGACTTTGACTCACTTAAGGTCAGAAATTCATTATCAAACAGGGGACTTGCACAAAATCTTTTTAGCCCTCTAGCACTAATAGGAAATGAGATAATAGGGAGGGGGCGGTGAACGCCCCCCCCCCCCCCCGACTGATTAAGGTGCGGCAAGGGGCCCGACTGTAAAGGGTTAAGATTCTGAAAATGTCAAGAAACGGTCCCAGCCAGGGTTTAAAGGAAGCCTGCAAGAAATACACCGATTTAACTGCTGAAAGACTGCCACAGGTAGACCCAATACCCCAAATTTGAAGCCTTTAGCTTCAAAATCCAAAAAAGTTATAGACAATTTAATGACATTTTTAGTTACATGAAGATTTTGAAAGATTTTCTTTACTAATGATACATTTTTAAAAATTAAACTACATTGCATAGAAATGAAATTATAAGCTTATTTTTGCCAGAAAGTTAGTTTGCCTGTAACTGATAAGATTTTTGCAATAAAACACCCATTTTTATAATCAAAATAATTTTCAAAAACTCAGTTTAACTTGCGTTGTACCTAGAATACTGTAGTATTTCTAGCCAATCAGCCCAACAACCAATCACAGCTGAGCTTGCATTAGTTTCATTTGTTTCCGCTATGATTATAACGCTTACAAACACAAATTAAACCAATTTTTTATAGAGATTTTGACTATAAAATGTTGTGTTTTTATTGTAAAAATGTAATCAGTTACTGGCAACCTAAATTTCTGACAAAGATGAGCTTATGATTTTGTATCTATGCGACGTAATTTAATATTTCTATTATTAGAAATGGAAATCTTTCAAAATTTTCATGTAACTAAAAATGTCATTTTGAAATGCTTAAATTTTTTTGTTATTGGAGCTGGAGGTTTCAAATTTGGGAATTCAGCAGTTAAATCGTGGTTTTTCTTGCAGGCTTCCTTTCAAGAAAGAAAAAAAAATTTGGTTCCCTTTTGGTACCATGGCTATTGGACCTAACTCTACAGTGGACAGCAGCCTTGCAATTTAAAATCTTCTCTTCTTCAACAACTAGCTCACAAGTAATACTCAATATACCTATAGCTTAAAGTATAAAACATCAGAATTTGAAGCATTGCTGCTAGAAGAACTAGTGTTTTCCTTTTGGTCAATTTCACATCCATTATCTTTCACTATCATTCTGAAATTTGATGGATGGATCATGATCAATTTGTACCTCGATTTCATAGTTTTCAACTAATTTTGCCTTAAAAATCAGTTTTACCAAAGTGCCTTAATTTTGAAGATTAAACAGACAAACAGACAGACAAACAGACAGACAAACAGACAGACAAACAGACAGACAATCAGACAGACAAACAGACAGACAAACAGACAGACAAACATACAGACAAACAGACAGACAAACAGACAAACAAACAGACAGACAAACAGACAGACAAACAAAAAGACACGCAAACAGATAAACTGGCACTTGATAAACAAACAGACAGACAAATATCCATTAGAAAAACAGACAAAAGGCATTCAAACATCAATCAGACAGTAAAATAGACAGACAAACAGATAGACAAAAATACAAGCAAACATATGTACTAAAATATAAACAGACACCTAAGACAGACAGACTAAATATATGCAGAAACTGTAATACTAATATTTAGTTTATATATTCTTACTATAAAGGTTATTCTGTTCATCCAGTTCTAATGAAGATTAACTTTAAACTGTGTTAAACAATTACTAATCATGTTACTTTCATACATGTACGATGACTAGCAAATTTTGCTATCTATCTATCTGCTTGAAGATAGCTAGGTGGATATCTAGCTAGCAGCTAGTCAAAAGAATGATTAATTATCTATCTATCTATCTATCTATCTATCTATCTATCTATCTATCTATCTATCTATCTATCTATCTATCTATCTATCTATCTATCTATCTATCTATCTATCTATCTATCTATCTATCTATCTATCTATCTATCTATCTATCTATCTATCTATCTATCTATCTATCTATCTATCTATCTATCTATCTATCTATCTATCTATCTATCTATCTATCTATCTATCTATCTATCTATCTATCTATCTATCTATCTATCTATCTATCTATCTATCTATCTATCTATCTATCTATCTATCTATCTATCTATCTATCTATCTATCTATCTATCTATCTATCTATATATCTATCTATCTATCTATCTATCTATCTATCTATCTATCTCTCTATCTATCTACCTATCTATCTATCTATCTATCTATCTATCTATCTATCTATCTATCTATCTATCTATCTATCTATCTATCTATCTATCTATCTATCTATCTATCTATCTATCTATCTATCTATATATCTATCTATCTATCTATCTATCTATCTATCTATCTATCTCTCTATCTATCTACCTATCTATCTATCTATCTATCTATCTATCTATCTATCTATCTATCTATATATATATACTAGCGGCTTCGCCCCTAGCCTCTAGGGGCTATGCCCCAAGAGGTGATAAAAAAAAATAAGGCAAAAATCGTAAAAAGAATAATGAACAAAGGAAATCTTCAGCAAAAAAAAAGAAAAAAAAATGGGGGGGGGGGGGGGGTTTGGTTTTTTGGGGGGTTGGGGGTATCCCACCCCCCAAGAAAATAGCTTAAAACCACCACAGGACCAATAAGTAGATACCCTGAAGAGTAGAATTCGATCGGTTCAGTGGTTACCGAGATCTTAAGGGACAGACAGACAGACGGACAGACAGACATCGTTCTACTTTGTATTATAGATATATCTATCTATCAATCTATCTATCTTTCTATCTATCTATCTATCTATCTATCTATCTATCTATCTATCTATCTATCTATCTATTTATCTATCTATCTATATATATATATATATCTATCTATCTATCAATCAATCTATATATCTATCTATCCATCCACGGTATAAAGTACATTGAGCATGACTCAGCAATTTTGTTATAAGTTGTTTTTACGAACAATGGATGATTAACTATAATAGTTAAGGAAATATGCTGTAATAGGGTTTCCCAAGCCTTACATAGTCCTTTATAACTCTTGGGCTACGCCCCTAGAAGAGGGTTAGGAGTACTATTAAATGAATATAAATTATATAAAGAATATAGAGATGTTTTGCTTAACACATTGATGTTTGTTGTCCTAGGTACAAGTTTTTAAAAAATCGGAACATCGGAAAGTGTCATGTGTAACGTCATAAAATTACTTCTTATAAGGAAGGATGAGAGGAGAAGTGGAAAAGGAAACCAATAAAAAAGAGATGGATAGATAGTATTTTTATGACGTTACAGATTTTTTTAATACCTGTTCCAAGGACAACAAACATCAATGTTTTAAGCGAAACATCTCTATGTTAAAATTTGAGTTGTCAACAAAAATCAGAATAATAGAATAATTTTATCACATACAAAGTTGTTGCAAAAGGTTGAAAATCAATAATTTTTAAATGAACGTACGGGCATTCGGGTAAAGATTATTAGAGTTGCTTCGCTTTCTAAATCGTATATAAATATTACAGGAATCAGATGTACTGAATTTTAGTTTCCAAAAGTGTATCTAGCCTCTGCGTCCTATCTCAATATTTACTACTAGCTAAAAAAGCTTCAAACTTCCAAAAAAAAAAAATTTAAATTTGAAAAATTAAAATTTTGAATGTATAATGTATAAATAATGTATACATTATATTGCTTTTCCCTTTGACCGGAGTAGCTGAAAATAGCGTTTGCAATAATTGGGTTATATACTGTACAACTTTGGAAATTAGTCAAGAAATAGGCAATCCATTTTCAGCACATCAGGAATCATTATGCCAAGTTTGAGTTAAATAAAGATAAAGGATAAGAGCTATGGACGGACTGGCCCTAATTATAGAAAAGCTTTGCTATAAATGAAACAAATTTAATTAATTCATTGTTCACAAATGACTAATGTATAGTAATTTCATATAATTTTTAGACCTTCAAATATCGGCCAGGGATCTAAAGGGACAAGACATTATCCGATAAATTGATGTACATCCCCAATAATGATACACAAAATTACCCCTTCTGTAGATAACAATTATTGGTTAGAACGCTGTGACACCCAACTTAATGAACCAACTAATCAAAATTCAATAAAAGTCCCAAAAGTTTTAAAGCTAACGATAAGAAAACGTTAATATGTCAACACTTTGGGACTGGTGTAATAAGCAGCACATTGCACATTCCCTCAACTTCGCCATGATGATTCCTGTAACAATAAGGCATTTTTTAGAAAGGGTTGCAACTCTATAATTATTATCAGAACGTCCGCAGGTCAATTTTGACAAGTTTTCTGAAAATTCTCTATAAACAAATCGTAAAATGTAAGTATGTCCACATTAAGCATTTTGAATTCCAGCAATTTTATTTTCTGCTTATTAAACTCTAATACTCTGTTATTTTTTCATTACAAAGCTTCGCTTTTATGGATGTTGTCATCTTTGTTTATATAGCATTTTAGAAATCCCCGCCAATACGCTTATCATCAGAGAAAGAGAGAGAGAGAGAGGGCCAATGAGCTGTTTATTACACTATTCCCATAATTTTTATAATCACGTTTTCTTATTTGTTGGCTAGACAACTTTAGAGACTTTGTGAATTTGTTTGGTTGATTCAATAAGTTGAGTGTTCAAACGTTGCAACCATTGATTTTAATTTACAGAAGGGGTAATTTTGTGTATCATCATTGAGGATTTACATCAATTTATCAGCCATTGTCTTATGTAATCAGAATCAGATCCCTTGCTAATCATGAGCATGATTAGCAAGTTTTCGGTTACGACTAATTCATAATTCCCTCTAGCTTGAAAAATATTTTCAATCATGATATGCTACTTTTCTGTAAAAGTTGTATCTTAAAATTAACTAGCTAGCGGCTTCGCCCCTAGCCTCTAGGGGCTATGCCCCAAGAGGTGATCAAAAAATTTGTTTTGGCAAAATTCGTAAAAGGACCAAGGAAATCTTCAGAAAAAAAAATGGGAGGGATTTTTTGTTTTTTGGGGGGTTGGGGGTGTCCCACCCCCCAAGAAAATAGCCTAAAACCACCACAGGACCAGTAGGTATATTCCCTGAAGAGTAGAATTCGATCGGTTCAGTGGTTACCGAGATCTTAAGAGACGGACAGACAGACGGACAGACAGACGAACAGACAGACGGACGGACGGACATCATTCTACTTATTCTGTATTATATATTACAGCACAGCTTCCCTATAAGTAGGATAGGGTTATTCATACCAGGGATCTAAAGGGATTAGACAATGGCCGATAAACTGATGATACACAAAATTACCACTTTTGTAGATTACAATTAGTGGTTGGAACTTTTGGACACTCAACCTAATGAACCAACTAATCAAAATTCAATAAACGTTGTTAAACCAACAAATAAGATGATGTTATTATAAAACTTTGGGGACTAGTTCAATAGGATGCTAAGTTCAATGTATTTAGAAAAATATCCGTTTCATACGGACATGTCTAAAATACAGAAAAGCATTTCTATTAATAATTACAAATTTTTGCTACATAAATCACTTTCTATTAACTATATTTTTACAAGGATAGGCCAATTATTAATAAAAATTATCTTTAGAAAATTTCTTTAAGGTATATCTATGACTTTACTGGGTAATAATTATAAAAAAATTGGGGTGTAGGAAATAAGTGTATCGCTTTACACCCCCCTAATACAGCCAATGGGGATGGGGTTATATATATTCTCCCCCCTTGCACTGAAATTGCACTCCTCTTCTTGTCTATAATTTACCCCGTAAAAGCTCGCACCTCTCTACACCCCCCCCCCTTCGATTTTGAAATAAAAGGGGTGTAAAAGAAATATTTATTTCTTGATGTTGTATGTAAAATTTGCAACAGGTGTCAAAAAGCCACACTGTAAAGGAGAAGTAGGCAAGACAATAAAAGCCTACTAATTTATTTGAAAGAAAACCTTAAAGGAAGCCTGCAAGAAATACAACGCTTTAACTGCTGAAAGACTGCCACAAGTAGACCCAATACCCCAAATTTGAAGCCTTCAGCTTCTATAACAAAAAAGTTCTAGGCATTTTAAAATGACATTTTATATACAATGAAACTTTTGAAAGAATTGCAGTGGTAATGTTAGAAATTTTGAAATTAAACTACGTGGCCTAGAAACAAAATTATAAGCTTATTTTTGTCATAAATTTAGGCAACCAGTAACTAATTATATTTTTACAATAAAAATACCCATTTTTATAATCAAAATCATTAAAAAAAATTAAGTTTAACTTGCGTTGTACCGAGTGTACTGTAGCCAATCAGAAGGCTGAATAAGCTAAACAACCAATCACAGCTGAGCTTGTCTTAGTTTCCCCCTTTGTTTCCGTTTGATTTTCGTTTAAAAATGCAATTTAAATCGAATTTTTTTCATGGATTTTGACTTTGAGATGTGGTGTTTTTATTGTAAAAATGTATTCAGTTACCTGCAATCTAAGTTTCTGACAAAGATAAAGTCATAATTTTGTGTCTAGGCGACGTAATTTAATATTGTTTTTTTCTTTTATAAGCATTGTAAATCTTTCAAAATTTTCATTGTACATAAAATGCTATTTTGAAATGCCTAAAACTTATTTGTTATTGAAGCTGAAGGCTTTAAATATGAGGTATTGGGTCTACTTGTTGCAGTCTTTCAGCAGTTAAAGCGTGGTATTTCTTACAGGCGTCCTTTAGTTAATCACTCTCAGTGATAATCCACTTTTCATTAGTATCTAATTTTCTAGCTTTGTGTGTGTGTGTGTGTGTGTGTGTGTGTATGTGTGCGTGTCTGTGCACTTATGCATTGTCTTTTTGTGTCCATAGAAAAAAATGTTTACATTGTACATATCAATAGCTTAGAGATCAATAATAAAATGATTCTTTGCCTGTTGGCTTTTTACTTGAACTTATATCCAAAACCTTTAGCCAAAATGCCCTTATCTAAATTCAAAGACAGCTCTAATAGTTGATTTGGGCATATTATAATCGTTAAATCAATAACTAGCAATGCATGATGATTCCTGAAATAATCAGATACAATTTGGAAAGTGTACCATTATCATTTCCATTTTAGACATATTATTTTTTTAAATGTTGATTCTTAGGTTGATTAGGCACTATATTACAAGTGATTTATCTTTGAAATCATGATCTTATTTAACATACAATAATATTTAAGAAGTTTTAAGACATTTATACACAGATTTGTCTAAGCTTCACTTTTTATGGATGTTGTCATCCTTGTTTTTAAAAGCGAAGCTTTTCTATAATTAGGGTCGGTCCGTACGTCCGTCCGTCCGAGATAGATAGCTTTTATTCGTTAATTTAGGCATGTTAGAATTGTCCTATCGATTTCAAACTTTGCATGATGATTCCTGTAGTAGTTGGGTACGATTTAGAAAGCGTAGCAACTCTATAATCATTACCAGAATGTCCGTACGTCCATTTTAAACATGTTGATTTTTTTACTTTTTTAACAACAAATTTTCAAGTGTTCTATTTATCCGTTTGATCTGATTTTTGGTATATTGATTCCTGGGACAACAAAGAACAATATTATAAGCGAAGCAACTCTATAATCAAGTCCAAAATGTAAGTATGTCCATAAACATTATCGTATTTTTAAGCAGTTTTTCAACAAATTTACTTACAATTTTGATTCGACATTTATACATTTATGTTCCGATTTTTCAGTTCAGATACTATACAAGTGTGAATGTCCGTTTGTCCTACCGTTTCAGTGCTTCGCTTTTATGGATGTTGTCATCCTTGTTACTAGAATAAATCAAGGAACTGCAATGTCTATAAAGTTTTGGCGATTTCTCTCAAAGTCCCCCTACCACTCTTTTTATTTTTCAGTAATTGAATAGGCCATAATAGTTTCAACTTGCTTTTAAACAAGAATGACACCATCCACAAAATCTTCTAATAAAAGTTCTGAAATTACGGAGGACAAACGAACAATGTAGGCCCTAAGTTTATAAACAAAATTACATGTATATTTGTTGAAAAATTGCATAAATACAGATAACTGTACTTACATTTTCAAAAACTTATAATAGAGAGTGTACTTTATTATCATGAGAATCATTATTCCAAAAATAAGATTAAAAAGACTTACTGGTAAAAACTTTAAACTTGCTACGCTTTATAAATATTCCTAGCTGTCATCACAGGAATCATCATGCCAGATTTAAAAGGATCCGGTTCCAAACTATTAACAAACGATATAATCCTACAGAAGGGGGAATTTTGTAAATCATCATTGTTGATATACATCAATTTATCGTTCATTGTCTTATCCCCTAAGATCCCTGAGTGTTATAAACGTTATCATCTTTTTAAAAAGTGAAGCTTTTTTATAATTAGGGTCGGTCAGTCCGTCCGTAACGGAGAGCTTTTTTCGTTAATTTAGGCATGTTTATACAATTATCCGATTGATTTCAAACTTTGCATGCAGTAGTTAGGTACTATTTAGAATGCGTAGCAACTCTATAGTCATTACCAAAATGTCCGTATGTCCATTTTGAACATGTTGATTTTTAACTTTTTTACATCAAATTTATGTGATAAAATTATCCGATTGGTCTAATCTTATTTTTTGAAAACTGATTCCTAGGACAACAAAGAAAATTGTTATAAGCGAAGCATCTCTATAATCAAGTCCTAAAAATTCAAGTATGTCCTGAAACAATATTCTGTATATAAGCAATTTTTTCAGCAGATTTACTTACAATTTTGTTTCATTCGACTTTTATACATATATATTCTGATTATTCAGTTCTGACACTTTTCGTTTGTCCTACCGTTTCAGAACTTTGCTTTTATGGATGTTGTCATCCTTGTTTATTTTTGTACAATTAGTGCAACAAAAAGCACACAATTGGTTTGATGACAGATAAATTAAGGGTCTGATTTGTACCATGTGAATTTTTTTCGAGTTTTACAATTATTTAAAAAAAAATTACTTATTTTTTAATGTACAAAAAAATGACAAGCTACCGACTAATAATTATTTGTACACTTTAAATTTGAGTATATATTCTCGGACTACTGGGTAATTGTCACCGATTTTTTTTTCTCTGTGTAAGCGCAGTTTGTTCATAAAAGATGTGCAAAAGTATGGGGTAAATCTTTAACTTTCTAAATTGTAAAATATAGTTAGGGGGAGAGGAAAGAATAGAACTTTAAATGCACGTTGTGACATCATAGTTTATATACACTTTACTTCGTGCGTTGGCTTAAAAAGTTTCATGTTTTGCGTTCGAATCTGGATCATTGTCAGGTGCAAATAATTACTATGCACAGTTAGGACTTCCAGACAAAGGTTGTGCAATCAAAGGGTTAGTTGTCTATCGCAATTGTAAGATGTGGAGTATGTTTAATGGTGCGTGGAGAGGTCTAAAACCCGAAATGACGCCAAGCCCACTAGATTTAAAGTTGCACTAGAGGCCTCTAGGGGCATAGACGTTAGTATGCCATAAAGTACAAAAAAACATTATTCAATTAACATGGAACAAGAAGAATTGTTAGAATGTTACCCAAGTACTAAATTCATTTATCTATTATGAATTTTAAGAAGCAATGATAAAATAAAATTATCAAATAAAATTTTTACTCATTAATAAAAATGCAAAAAGGCAAACCCAATGATAGCTTTCTGAAAAATTCAATTTACTAGAGTAAAAGATAAAATTTGTTTTGGGAGACATCATAAAAAACATCATGTGATTTTAACAAAAGCCATTAATATATTTGTTTTAATAAGTTCTATTTTTACTTTAGACTAGCTACCTGAATTTTATTCTATACTTCATAATTCTTAACGCTTTTTTAGCTATTTCATTAGAGTTGATTACGAACTACTGCACCATCCCATTAACTGTTTTTTTGGCCTAGGTACTCAAATTTTCGAAATTGAAAAAAAATTCTAAGAAGATATTACCCAAGCCATACTTGATAAAAATCCTAATGTGATAAAATATTAGAAATTCTGAAAAGCTTTAACTAAAAAGTACTAGGGGCGACACATTGATAGTGGACAAAATAATGCCATTTCACCCGGACATACGCGGTCATACGTCATGTTGGAAGTGTTTTCAGATTGCGCTATTTGATTTACTATTTATCTTTAATTATAAGGTAAAAGCGATGCTTTCAAAATCATTCAATTCTCTCAAATTGCGAAATCTGGGATCTGAAATTTGCGTCACCCTTCCAACATTACGCATGAAGGCGTATGACAGGGAGAAATGGCATTATTTTGTCCACTATCGACACATAACTATATGTTCGTTTTGACGGGAACCAAAAGTTATTACAGCGAAACTACTCTATATATGGTTTACTTTTTGTTACGTTGTTCTTTCGGCATCGAAAAATCTCTAAAAATAAATAATTTTTGACAGTCACTGCAAAAAGTGAGGACCCTGACGAAGACCCTAATTATAGAAAAATACGGATTCCCAGGACGGTTTTAGGCTCTTTCTTTTAGGATTTAAGTCTGGGTATGATATATAAAGCTCTTTTCTTATTGTAAATCGCTGCAATACTGAATCCTAGGACAACAAAGTACATTGTATAAGCGAAGCATCTCTATAATCAAGTCCTAAAAATGTAAGTATGTCCTTAAACAGTTTTTTAACAAATTTACTTACAATCTTCAACTTTTAATAATTTATGTTGTGATTCTGACACTATACAAGTGTTAATATTCGTCTCTCATACAATTTCAAAGCTTCGCTTTTATTGATGTTGTCATCCTTGTTGAAGTAGAAGTAAGTCACACATGTTTAGCAACTTTTGTTCTTGATAAATCAATTGTTTCAACAACTTTCACTCAAATCATTTGAAAAATATCAGGGATCTAAAGGGATATGACAATGGCCGGTAATTGAAGTACATCCCCAATGATGATAAACGATATTACCCCCATTCTGTAAATTACAATTAGTGGTTGAAACGTTTGAACACTCAACTTAATGAATCAATCAAAATTAACTAAATTCCCAAAAGTTGTGAAGCCAACAAATTATAAAAAGATGCTGTAAAACTTTGGGTACCAGTGTAATAAACAGCCCAATGACCCCTCTTTAAAAAATGAGGAGTTTCAAAAGGTTAAGGAGGGTAATCTAATGTATTATTTTATATTTAGTTGATCGTCCAAACGTTCCAACCACTAATTGTAATCTACATTTTTCAATCTTATTTTGTGTATCAATTTTGGGGATGTACACTAATACATCGGCCATTGTCTTATCCCTTTAGATTCCTGCCCTCCTTCAAATCCCGATATTGTGCATTTGGAGGGAACTTAAAATTAAATTTTTTTGGGTGGTTTTAGGCTATTTTAGTACTCCCGACGTATGAAAGACCTTCCGAGACTCAAGGGCGAAGCCGTTAGCCCACAAGAGTGATAAGCTTTTACGTTTTATAAGAAATAAATAATATTTATTTTGGTAATAATTAAAAACAATATTTGGGAAAAATTCCTTAAATTGCTAGCATACTTAACAATAAACCCCACATTTAATAAACTACAAACAATTGGGAGGGAGGGGACATTTCGTTGTAAATTACATTGGTTCCCAAAATAAATGCCAGCACCAGAAATACTTATTTTTTAAAATTATATAACATACTAGGAGCGTAACCGCAATTTTTTTTTACACCTCCCAAAATTTTTACCCCCGGGGGGAAAATTTGCTTCGAGGGGGTAATTACCCCCTGTGAAATCTGTTCGCATGGGTAAATTTTGTTTACCCCCCCCCCCCCCAAAATTTACCCCCGGGGGTAATCACCCCTTTACCCCCCCTCCCCCCTTGGACGTCTATGCTTGTTAGTGAAAATTTTTGGGTTTGTGGGTGGAAAGGGGGGGGGGGAGGAGCGTGTATGAGTTTGTGAGTGCGAGGGTTGGGTGGAGGTCAGGGGTCTAGGTCTATGATTGTATGAAAGTGCAACTATTAATTACAATAACCCCAAGCTATTTTTAAAGGCGAAGCTTTTCTATAATTAGGGTCGGTCTGTCCGTCCCTAATTGAGTGCCTCGCGGACAGTTATCTCTATTCGTTAATTTAAACAGGTTCTAAATGTCCTATCAATCTTTACGAATTAATATTCATTTCATTCAGTTCTGACACTCAACAAGTTAATGTTTGTTTGTCTTACCGTTTCCGAGCTTCTCTTTATTGGATGTTGTTTTGTTACAGTCGAGCCTACCTCAACCCGCCTAGGCGATTGCAATACGTTTTCAAGCTTGTGTAAAAGTGTTCACAATCTAGAGTTTATTAATTCAATGATCAACTATGATGTAATAAAATATTTAATTAGATAAAAGATTTATGGCTTTTGTAATCTAAGTAAGGTGTTGACAAAATAAGATGGCATTTATTCACTAGGCTGAAGCAAACTCTTCCAAAGATGTTGTTGAAAAGATGAAGATTGAACACAAGGACAACAACAGATATTTTTTACTAGAGGGGGGGGCTCTTGTCTTATCCCTTAAGATCCTTGAGAGAATTTTCGGAAAGATTGTTGGCTTTTAATCAGGGATCTTAGGGGATATGACAATGGACAATAAAGAGATAATTAAGTTTTAAAAACAGATTTTGGGAACAGATTGACTGTGTATATCTGAAGAAAATATTTTATGTTAAAAAAAATATTTGATCACAGTAGCCTTTCTGTCTTAGGAGGACAGTGAGCGATTAATTGATATATAATCCATATTATGATAAACAAAATTACCCCTTCTGCAGATAAGGAATAAAGGAAAGAGATTATAAACATTAGGAGTAATATAATCTAAGTCAATTGTCCCTTCCTCCCCTATTTTACAATTTAGAAAGTTGAATTTGAAGTTTTTGCTTGTATTTTGCATATCAATCACGCACTACCAGGTCACGTGTACCTTTTGTACACAATTACCAAGCGCACAGAAAAGGGGCTGACGGGGTATTCAGTAGACCAAAGATGTATAACAAAGTGTAATTTATTTTAATCTTTAACCCTTACAGATCGGGGGGGGGGGGGGTCATATTGACCCCCCCCCCTCTATTTTTTCAATGTAATTTTTTTTGTAGGTAAGATAGAGAGTTGTGACTTCATGACTTTTTAAGTTTAGTAATTATACGCCGGCAAGAGTTGATTTTATTAGGATATCTGGTCTGGTCGGTTGTGGTGTCCGGTCAAAGTCGGTTGGGTAGCACCAAAATTTTTGAAAAATTCTAAATAAATCTTAATTTCTACATTATGACTTTGTATATAAGGTAGAAACCTAAAAATTTTTTGGTGAATACTGAGATATCAATGACCTTATGAGAAAAGTGGTGTTATGACCGTTTGACCGCACCCTGACCGACTTTATGACCGATTTTTAACCGGCTTTTACTACAGACATATATCATGAATATCGTGGCTTCTATTACAGCTAGAGACCTATAAATTTTTTTGGTAAATCCTTGAGCAATAATAAACAGATAAAAATATTAATTGGCGCCGCCAACCGCCGTTTTGCCGCCGTAACCGCCGAAAATGGCGGTTTCCGTTATTTGCCGTTTTTTGGCGATGATCAGAAAAAGTAATTTTTTTGTTATGAAAAATAAAAGTTCGTCCTAAAATTTGGTCATCCTAGCTGCAAAATTGGCCGCTCTACAGCTGTTTTAAAATTTAGCGGCTGGCCGCTAAAAAGCGGCTAAGGAGCGGCCTGACCGCTATGACTAGAAAAAGTAATTTTCTCTAAAAATACACATGAACCACCAGAAAAAATTTTACGTCTTTATCTGTAACAGAAGCCGAGATAGAGGGGGGGGTCAATATGACCCCCCCCCCCCCGATCTATTAAGGTGGGAATAGGGGCCCGATCTGTAAGGGTTAACATGTCAATATTTCATACATTTAAAATATTTATTTTTTTTAGAAAATATTAGGAAAACTGTATAAATTTTGTGTACAAATCAGACCCTTCATTTGCCTGTCATCCAACAACCTGTTCGCTCTGTCTCACGCAAATAGTAACAAACAAGGATGACAACATCCATAAAAGCGAAGCTCTAAAATGGTAGGACAAACGAACTGAATATTAATGCATATGTCTATACAAAATTGTAAGTAAATTTGTTGCAATACTGATTAAATACATGTTACTGTTTAAGGACATACTGACGTTTTTATGATTTTATTTTAGAGATGCTTTGCTAACAGCATTGTACGTTGTTGTACTAGGAATCAGTATTTTTAAAATCTACTAAAGGAATCACCATGCAAAGTTTTAAATTGATAGGACAATTCTAACATGCCTAAATTAACAAAAAGAGCTCTAATTATAGAAAAGATTTGCTTTTAAAAACTAGGATAAAACTATTCAGGCATTTCTTACGGGATAAAAGTAAGTTGAAATGAAAATTGAAAAAAAATTTCCCTCAAATTGCCAAGTTAAGCATCGACTACCCCTCCCTATTTAAGGCAGGTTGAAAAAACATGAAACTAGTGTAATTTTTAGATCAGTGTCTCCCCCCCTTACATAAAGTTGTTGTCATAGAGTTAAAAACCAGAATGCTTTTTACAATTACAACAATTATAGAGTTGCTACGCATCCTAAACTGTTGTATGAATAATCATGCGAAATCAATTCTTACATACATATTACAAACATATCTAAATTGCCGAAAAAGGGATAACTGTTGTGGATTGACGGACTGACCAAATTATAGAATAACTTTGCTTTCAAAATAAAATATACGTTATTATTGTTAGAATTATATATTACAACTAGCGGCTTCGCCCCTAGCCTCTAGGGGCTGTGCCCCAAGATGTGATAAAAAAAAATTTGGCAAAATTCGTAAAAAGACCAAGGAAATCTTCAGAAAAAAAAATGGGGGGGGGGTTTGTTTTTGGGGGGTTAGGGGTGTCCCGCCCCCCAAAAAATAGTCCAAAACCACCACAGGACCAGTAGGCATATACCCTGAAGAGTAGAATCCGATCGGTTCATTGGTTACTGAGATCTTAAGGGACGGACAGACAGACGGACAGACAGACAGACGGACAGACATCATTCTACTTTGTATTATAGATATGCAGTTTTTATGTAACAAAATTGTACACTATGATCGCTTGAAAGTTTGTAAGAGAAATTATTTTTAACCAAGGTACCACTACTAAATTCAGTTGATTATCAAAGTAAAACAGGGATGACAACATCCATGAAAGTGAAGCTCTAAAAATTAACACTTGTAGAGTGTCAGAGTGTAGAGTTGAAAGTGATAGCACAATTTTAAAATTTCTAAATTAATGACAACCATTTTGGACTGACGGACGGACTGACCCCAATAATAGAAAAGCTTCGCTTAAAAAAATTATTGATTATTATTGCATCTGTGAAGAATTTGTCTGGCGCACGGCTGGGGTAATGGAATGTTGATTTTTGGAGTACTTGTCCCCTCTCTCTCTTTCTTTCTTGTATATGACCCAATATGACCTTGTATAAACACTAGTGTGTGTGTGTGTGTGTGTGTTTGGGTATTTGTGTACCTGTGTAAGTGTGTGTGTGTGGGCATGAGTGTGCACGTGTATGTGGGTGTGACTGAGCGTAGACTAAATGGATATTGAATACATGGATATTTGTGACAGGGTTAGGTTGCTAATATAGATACTGGTCAATATGTTCCTCCATGGTCATTGGTCAGCGAAGGGGAGAAATATTTTATCAGGGTATGCAAGAATCTTTGTACAATATCCACATATTCTATATCCATTATGCTAGCAGACATTCTACACATGACCCGGAGTTAACTTTCACACATGAAAATTTTAAAAAGTTGTAAATCACAGATTTTATAGGTTTTCACTTTCAAATTCCACAAAGTACAAGGCCTCACACTACTCAGTATTATATTATTTGTGAACTTGGTAACATGGCTAGGCTTAGCTTAGTGAGTTAACTTTTTAAAAGCCAAGCTTTTCTATAATTAGGGTCGTTCCGTCCGTACGTCCGTCCGTCCGTCCGTAACGGATACCTTTTTCGTAAATTTATGCATGTTAGAATTGTCCTATTGATTTCAAATTTTGCATGGTGTTTCCTTTAGTAGTTAGGTACGATTTAGAAAGCGTAGCAACTCTATAATCATTACCAAAATGTCCGTATGTACATTTTAAACATTTTTTACTTTTTTTACAACAAATTTTTATGTGATCTAATCATCTGATTGATCAAATTTTTGGTGTATTGATTCCAGTATAAAGTATGATGTTATAAGTGAAGCAACTCTATAATCAAGTCCTAAAAATGAAAGTATGTCCATAAACTTTATCCTGTATAAAGTAGTTTTTCAACAAATTTACTTACAATTTTGCTTTGACTCTTATACATTTATATTATGATTATTCAGTTCTGACACTATGTAAGTGTTAATTTCTGTTTGTCCTACCGTTTCAGTGCTTCGCTTCTATGGATGTTGTCATCGTTGTTAATTGTTTACTTGGATATTAAGGGATAAGACAATGGCCACTAAATTGATTAAATCCCCAATGATGATACATATAATTATCCCTTTTGTAGATTACAAATAATAGTTAAAACGTTTAGACACTCAGCTTAATGAAACAACCAATGAAAATTAAATAAAAGTCCCCAACGTTGTCAATTCAACGAATAAGAAAACGTTATTACAGTGTTTTTTTTTTATGAGAACTTTTTTGAAAGCAATTTTACCCCACTTATAGTTATCAGAATTTGATGATTAATGGCTTATTTTCTTCGTTTTTTAAGGCAATTAATAGAACAACAAAAAAATATTTCAGTTTTTATTTAAAAAGTACAGTAAAATCTAAAATTCAAAACTTAGGTGTCAACATCTAAAAATGGTTTTAGCGCATTTTTCTTATGCTCAAATAATCAACCTTTTGCAAGAATGGCTGCTAAACACTTCAAAGTTGAGATATAGAGCTAAAAATGTATACAGATACTATTAGGAACATGTACTAGAACATATCAAAGTTTGAAGGTCATATCTCAACCAGGGAGGGGGTACTTGGCCCGCAAAGTTGACTACAGAAAATCCATTTTTTTAAGAAAAATGCGCTAAAACCATTTTTATATATTGACACCTAAGTTTTGAAATTCAGATTTTACTGTACTTTTTAGATAAAAACTGAAATATCTTTTTTGTTGTTCTATTAATTGCCCTAAAAAAACGAAGAAAATAAGCCATTAATCATTAAATTCTGATAACTATAAGTGGGGTAAAATTGCTTTCAAAAAAGTTCTCATACAAAAAAAACACACTGTATAAAACTTTGGGAACGAGTGTAATAAATAGCCCCCTCCCTCCATGAATCTGTGAACTTATTAACTTCACCAGGCTTAACTTAGGGAGTTAAATTTTTGATTTGTTCAGCTACTCTATGTCTTTTTTTTGCAGAGAGAGAGAGGGGACAATGGGATGTTTATTGCACTAGTCCCCAAAGTTTTATAATAACGTTTTCGTATTTGTTAGCCTATCAACTTTGGGGACTTTCATGAATTTTTATTAGATGGCTCATTAAAAGGAGTGTTCAATTGTTTCAACCACTGATTTTAATCCACATAGGGGGTAATTTTGTGTATCATCATTGGGGATATATATCCATTTATTGGCTATTGTTTTATCTCTTTAGATCCCTGATGTCATGTCTTTCTGTTTTTTAGTTGTGAAGCAACTCTATAATTCAAAATGTTTGTCTGAAACGTTCTGGAGGAAACTTGATTTTCTCGGCTCTTTATTAAAGATAGACAGCTGAAACTTCTTGTCAACATTCCCATGAAAATGTAGCATAATTAAGTATAAAACAGCGGTTGGACTGCTTTTAATATTTCTTACAGAGGTCTACATATCTTTTTTTGATTTTAAAAACTTTTATAATTAAATTTCCTATTGTTCTGAGCATCCAGTATGTAATTTTCTTTGTCAGTCGTCATAAAAAATATTGAAAAAGTTTTTGTTATTTTTTTTTCTTGAATAATATTAATTTTATCAATTCCTCTTCAAATCTCCTTATCAGTATTCATATCCATAATTTTTGTGTGCTTTGCTATTAATGGATGTTGTCATCTTTGTTAAAGTTAGAAAATATATTTCATTACAATATCTATATTAACCCTTAATGGTCGGGGGGGGGGGGCGTTGAACGCCCCCCCATCCGGTTTTTTCTATCTCATTTTCTGTGTGTGAAAGATAAAGAGCCCAAACTGCTTGACTTTTTAAGTATGGGTATGACACATAACTGAGAGTTGGAATTTTTTGAATATCTCCATCCTGGCGGGCACAGGATGCCAGCAAACCTGGCAGGGTCATCCAGGTAAAGAACAAAAATATTTTTTTTGACTTAAACAAAGCATTTTATCTTACCAAAATACTAAAATATCCTCTAGTAGTACATCCTCATATTAAATACAGGTGTTCAAGTCAATTTCATGTTCCAGGTATGATCCTGCAGGTCCTGATCCTCCAGGTCTCCAGAAGTCTTTAAAATGCTCCTGTGGCCGCAATTTTTGACTTAGAGACTTCAAATTTTAAACTTAAGCTTTTCTGACATGTCTACATAATGTATTAAAATTTCATAAAGATCCGCCGCCGTTTTCCTGCCGACCGCCGACTGCGGCGGCTGGCAGCTGCCAAGTACAGCTGCGGCCGCTGAAACTTATGTTTTGATATTTCAAATATAAAATTTACATAAAAATAAACATTTTCTGAAAAAAAATTTCTTCTAGCTTCAAAAATAAAAAAATTACAGCCGTTTGAAATTTTTAAGTAAAAAAGGACCTAAAAACAAAGGTTGTTAAATAAAAGGGTGAAGGAAGCGAAAATTGACCTTGACTTACTTAAGGTCGGAATTTCATCATAACATAGGGGACTTGCACAAAAAATTTTAGCCCTCTAGCTCTAATAGGAACTGAGATAATGAGGGGGGGCGTTGAACGCCCCCCCCCCCCCGACTGATTAAGGTGCGGCAAGGGGCCCGACTGTTAAGGGTTAATACAGTTATTCATTAACCCTAATTGACACCTTTCATTATTTTGATTCTATATTAAAAAGGATGACAACATCCATAAAAGTAAAGCTATAAAATCAGTAAGGAAGGACCAACAAACAATAACTCTTGTAGTGTGTCAGAACATAATAAGCAGAACATTAATTTGTAAGTCTAAACAGAATTTTACATAAATTTGTTGTAAAATTGCTTAATTACAGGATACAATTAAAGGACACTTTCATTTTAGGATTTGAAAATAGAGATGCCTTGTTTATAATATAGTACGTTTTTGTTCTATAAATCATTATTACAAACATCAAATGAATAAGATAATTATATCATACAAAAATTAACGTCAAAAACTTAAAAAATCAGCCCTTGGTAGTACTCTCCCTAAAAATAAACCATATTGGTTCAGAGGTTAGCAAGATCCTTTGGTACAAATAGACAGTCATCAGACTACCAGACATCTTGTTTGGAGTGAATACATCTTTCTCCCCCTAAATAAACAAACCACTGAGGACCCAATCTTTAATGGTTAATAACAGCTTCTAGCAATCAGAGAACTTGCTCAAAATTAAAAGTATTTATTTTTTAGGTTTGTTTAGTATTGTTTTTGGGTAACAGCTCATCAAGCCCATTTCAACATGAAGAACCAGGTAAATATTTTTGTGATTCCATAGTTTGGCAACAGCCAAACAATTATTTAGAGGGGTTAATTTTTCTTATATGGAAAATCTCATGGAAGGTGGTGGTAATCATCCTCAAAATAGTTATAAATATGTAAATGTAACGCTATACTATCAACCCACCCACATTTTTTATATTTAAAAAAAATTTATTAAATTTATTAGGCCGTGTTTTTAGGGGCGTTTTTGAAGGATTATAGAATAAGTAAAGCACATTTGCTGGTTTGGGAATTAGGTATAAGTAGACTTTAGTTAAACTAATTTGATTTTTTTAATATTTAGATGAAGATTGTTACTATGGTTATTCTGGTAAATATTCTTATATGAACATAAATTAATCTTTTAGCCCATCAATAAATGTACTAGTTTTCTTAAATATATGATCAATTACATTTTCTCCTTTTGTCCACAAATATTTGCTTGGTTAGTTGACCAATAGCAGTGGTGAGCAGAAGATATCCCAAACCATTCTAAAGTAGTCATACAGTATTTCATAAAAGCCTAACTACTTTATAATATATGTAAGGAAGATTAATATGTGATCCTGTTGAGCAAGAATATGTGCAAGATTATGTGCCTTATGTGCCATATGCGATTTTTATAGATGAAGATGGTAAGCATTTCCTTTTTACCTTCTTGTGACTATAAAGGGACTGTGCACAAATAAAATTTCTCATCTGATTATCAAACCTTAACATCATCTCATTCATAATATCTCAAAGGCTCTTATTTCCTTAAAAAAAAATTTTTTTGCCGGTTTTTACTTAAGCCAAGATTGGAAGAAAAAATTATTGTGGAGTATAAAAATGAGCATTTTATTGTATTTTTTCCTTCTAAAGCTAAAACTAAACATTTGACATAGTTCTCTTTTTTTCCAAACATGTAAACCTACTTTTAACATATACCTTGCAATAATGCAGAATATGGTCAATATTTTTGTAATACATAAGTTAAACCTGGTTTTTATATCTTTGAATAGGATACAATGGAGGTAATGTGAATGAAAGGAATAAAGAAGGTGAGCTTTCCTGTTTTATTTTCTGCCACATGAAAATATTACAGATATTTTTTTTTATCAACTAAAAATGTGTTTTGTTAACTAAGAGTAAACCATCTGTTCTGAATAAAGTACCATTTATAAACCATAAAAAGTCAAGCTACTACCCACTTTAACCTAATTGATTAGAGGGGAGGTAGGAAGGAGGGTGGAGGGTTAATAATTATCACCTTTGAAAACACCTATTTGAACATTAGCGCCAAAGAAACATAAAAGAGATAAATTATAGTCTGAATATCTTTTTGATTCATTGTTAGTATATAATAATTAAAATATATTTCTTTCAATCTATCTTACCCTTTTCTATGTATAAACATAACTGTACTCCACATAATTATTCATATTACCTAAATATGATAGACTCCTATTTAGGATGGACCAGTCTCATGTATGCAGCATATCATCAAAACAATGAAGTAGTAAAATGGTTACTAGAACATGGAGCTGAAGTCACTGCTCAGGATGTATATGGTGAGCTTTATAAAACATAAAACATTAAAATGACTAATTTAATACCAGCAGCTATGACCCTAGAGGCCTCTATGAGCACATTAGGGGGAGGGGGGTTGGTTTTGACAACACATTTTTTTAGTTTAGATTTAAAAATAAAATAATTGGGATGCAACTTTTAGTTTTAAAGGAAATTTTTAAAAAAATTTGGGAGGGGTTGATTTTTTTTTGGGGGGTAATTTCTCTTGGAAAGGGTTTGGTACCCTCTCTCAAAATAGTTATAAACCTTCCTTAGACCCATAAGGAAAAAAGGATAAGAGGTTGAATACTCACCCGTTTTTCATTGTAAAATATTACCATCCCACAGAAATTAATTTGTCTGCTACAAGGATAACCCGTTAAGGGCTTTTTGCATTTTAATCATAACCTATTCTATATAGGTAAAAAAAAAATATAATATATCTTATAATTATTATTATTCTATAATTTATTGGGTTTTAAACAAACATATAAGGAAAATCATTAAAATACAAGTTGATTTAGTCATGAACCCCCCCCAAAAAAAAAAAAAATCACCTAAAAAATAGGTATTATATACTATGCTGATAATGACACACAAAACAACAATAAGGGGAGGGTGTTGGACTTTCATACACCTTGGGGGTGAAGCCCCTAGATGCTAGTAACTTATAAGATAAAATATTTCAAAAATAAATAATCTAAATTATTGTATAAAATGTAATTATATGCACATTTTTTCAACATAATATAAATTTTTAATTATATGTATGGATTTAGATATACTTTGACATTTAATAGTGATGTTATTTAGCCCTCAGGGTTAGTCCCTTAGTTAATGAAAAATCCAAAACAAGAAAATACACACAAAATAAAAATAGATGACTGCTATGATATACTAGTTCTATATCAAAAGCTAGATAGCACTGAAAAGCTGATAATTGTAATTTAAAATCAAGTGTTTGTATCAATTTGTAAAAACTTTTATTTATTAAGAAAAAAAGTTTTAATATACTGCAATTTAGATCCTAAAAACTGATTGTGTGTGTAATGATTAAAGTCAGTAGCAAAGTCTTAGGAGAAATTCATAATGATAATTTAATATTCTTTCACAAGGTCTTGTCAGAATTGATAATGTTTCAAAACAATTCTATATCTTCTTTTAAAATCAGATGCATGCTTCAAACATCCAATATAGTTTTCTGGAAATTACATCTAATTTAAAAATACTTCTATATTTTAATGTGGTGGAATTTTTATAAAATTCATTGCGGTAATAGCGCAAAAAACAGGCCTCTAGGCCCACTGGCTATTTTAGTCCTCCAAATACCTTGATTCCTCTCTTTTATTATTTTCTTTATGCTTGGACCTATAAAAAGCTATCCAGTAACGGAGAATCATATTGGTTCAGCTTTTGGCAAGATCCAAACAAACAGGCAAACATACAAACAAACTTTATTATAAGGATATTATACATTAAATTAAAATATTTAACATACATACACGGTGTTTCAAAAAAAACTGCGTTTTCCGGTTTTGAGAAACAACCAGAAGGAATATGAAAAAAAGGATAATAGGTCCATATTCTATGTAAAAATGTACATCAGATTTACTTAAGGTGTTTTTTGATATCTCTAAAAATGCGGCTGTACTGATTGGTACATGTAGGGGAAAAATGCTTGATGTTGAATATGAGATATTAATTAGATTGAAATAACTTGTATATTTTGCAACATATTGTTTCAAAAGTACAATATCAAAGTAGTAAAAGCTTAAATCAATATCCCCATATGAAATTTTTTTATATATTTTCTTTTTTGGCTCCATGCAAAGACCTTTTTAGGTTCTTCAGAATTTAGTTTTTTCTATTTCTCTATGACAAAGTCATTTTTAGAAAAAAATCTCTATTAATACTGTAGGCATTGACAAATAAAACAAGTCACTTTTTATTTCATTTCAATATCTTTAAAAATAAGCAAGTTATCATAGTTTGAAATTGTTCGTAAAAAGTGCGTTTTCATTAATTACTCATGTTTTATAAGATGATCTCTTATAATCTGTCAATCAAATTAAGAGATTAAGAGATTAAGGGGGGAGGGGTGAGGAACGAATATGAACAATTTTAATACTAAGAATTAAAATCCAAGCAAAAAGAATATTGATTTTTTATTTTAAAAAAGGCATTTTAAATTTAGTTTTAAATGTAATTATAAGATTATTTTGAAGTTTATGTTATAATGTTGTTTTCAAGTAAAAAAAAGGATTAAATTCAACGTTATAGCATAAAATTATTAAGAATACAATAACACACACACATTTCGAATTCTTTGGGCTCTAAAATGCGCTGTTGTTTTAAGAGATATTAAAAAACGCCTGTAACAAATTCGATGCATATTTTTATAGAGAATATGGACATATAATTATTTTTTTTGTACTCCTAATGGTTGTTTCCCAAATCTGGAAGACACAGGTTTTTTTTGAAACGCCCTGTATACAATTAATCTAGGATTCACCAGTTTTCAGCTTGTCAAAGAGAAATCACAAAAAGAATATAGAGATGGTAAGGATTGGTGGTTTGTTTTTATCCTGGTCATAAATACTATGTTTCTGTGTAGACACTGTAAACAAAGACACAAAAAGTTTATGAAATCAAATTGACAATAAGCCATATGTTTTATGATTCACAAAGCTTAGTTTTTTAGCTTTCATCACTCTGTGTCTATTCTTTTACATAATCATTTAAAATTTTTTGTTAAACTTTGTGTTGTACTGTAGTGTAAAAATTAAAAGTGTAATTTTAATATAAGGTCAAAAAATTAAGTAGCATATTACAAATGACAGGACCTACTATTATTAACCCTTAACGGTCGGGGGGGGGCGTTGAACACCCCCCCATCCGGTTTTTTCTATCTCATTTTCTGTGTGTGAAAGATAAAGAGCCCAAACTGCTTGACTTTTTAAGTATGGGTATGACACATAACTGAGAGTTGGAATTTTTTGAATATCTCCATCCTGGCGGGCACAGGATGCCAGCAAACCTGGCAGGGTCATCCAGGTAAAGAGCAAAAATATTTTTTTGACTAAAACAAAGCATTTTATCATACCAAATTACTAAAAAATCCTCTAGTAGTACATCCTTATATGAAATACAGGTGTTTAAGTCACTTTTAGGTTCCAGGTATGATCCTGCAGGTCCTGATCCTCCAGGTCTCCAGAAATCTTTAAAAGGCTCCTGTGGCCGCAATTTTTGATCTAGAGACTTCAAATTTTAAACTTAAGCTTTTCTGACATGTCTACATAACGTATTAAAATTTCATGAAGATCCGCCGCCGTTTTCCCGCCGACCGCCGACTGCGGCGGCTGGCAGCTGCCAAGTACAGCTGCGGCCGCTGAAATTTACATTTTGATATTTCTAATGTAAAATTTACATAAAGATAAACATTTTCTGGAAAAAAATTTTCTTCTAGCTTCAAAAATAAGAAAAATACAGCCGTTTGAAATTTTTAAGTAAAAAAAGACCTAAAAACAAAGGTTGTTAAATAAAAGGGTGAAGGAAGCGAAAATTGACTTAGACCTATAAAAGGTCGGAAATTCATTATCAAACAGGGGACTTGCACAAAAAAATTTAGCCCTCTAGCTCTAATAGGAACTGAGATAATAAGGGGGGGCGTTGAACGCCCCCCCCCCCGACCGATTAAGGTGCGGCTAGGGGCCCGACTGTAAAGGGTTAAGATAGTTGTGACCTAACAAAGGAAAATGCTGATTTTTTTCTAAAACACTCTACACATATTATCTAGGAGATGCCGGTATCATATCAGCACAAAATGGATCAAGTGATGTTGGTAAGGAATTAAAGGAACATGGCGCTGAAACTAATTCAAAAGATGAGGGTTAGTCACATTTTTTATAATAATACTATCTTTGTTACTAACTGCCCATTTATGTAAGTATCTAACCAACCCTTTTTTTAGCTGTCTATCTATCTATTTAATAGAAATCACAAAGCCACAATTTAGATTTATATATTGGGTTGACCAAGAAAAAAGGTATGCATACCATTAGAACTGCTATGAACTCTAGTTTTAGGAAATATAAAAATGATTTCTGTGCTACACATTATTATTTCTAAGCTTTGTATGATTTATGAGCTACGTGTCTTTTCTCACATTTTTTATGATTCAACATAGCTCCTAAACAATAAATAGTACAAAAATGGTAGTTATATTTACAAAAAACTAGAGCTTATGATGGTTCTAACAATATATAGCATTTTTCTACTATTAACACAAGCCATGCAGTTTTAATTTAAAAATGTATGCGTTTTTGCACACCCTTTTCTTTAATGATTTACCCTCAAGTCAAGTCTTAAGTCAGTATAAACATTTTACCATGTAGCTACTAAACTACAAGTAGCTCTGGAATTGTTATTATATTTTTTAAAAACTAGCTCTAGTGGTTCTAATGTTATGCATGACTTTTTTTTACTATTAACACAAGCTGCCCAATTAATATTTTAAAAAGGTATGCATTTTTAATAAATACTTTAATCTTTAATGATTTACTCGCAAGTCAGTTAGGACATTTTAACACATAGCTCCTAAACTATGCGTAGTACATGAATCATTTTTATATTGCCTAAAATTAGAGTTCATAGCAGTTCTAATGGCTTGCATATTTTTTTCTACTATTAACACAAGCCACGCAATTCGAATTTTAAAAATCTACGCTCACCCTTTATAACATATACAATATATAATATAGTATATCTTAATATTTAATTTTAGGAGTTGGTATTCTCTTTACTGCAGCAAAGAATGAATTCAAAGATGTTTTGAAGATACTATTAGAACATGGTGCTAATATCAATGCTAAGGATGAAAATGGTAAGTTACTAAGAAAGAAAAGTCAATTTTATGATTTAAAAAACAATCAGAATCACAAAACAGTAAAAGTAAAACCTAAAATTTCAACTAATTATAATAACAACAGGCATCAACAAGATGAAATACAACATTTAACCATTCTAATTATTTAATAAATCAAGATATTAGGATTTCAATCTACTATTTGTGTTTTTGATTTGTATAATTGTATCTTCCCTAGTTGTTCACTCTTAAACTTGATTATTATAATTGCATAATGCATGGAAAATCACCATTAGAAAATCTCTATAGTAATCAAGTTAGAAGTATTTCTAACGTATAAACTGTTAGGTAGTTGACTTTAGAAGAAAAAACTTCTATAAAAAAAACTTTAGATTCCTTAAAAGAATCAAATATTTAAAACAAAAATTAAAAATTACTTTTGGTTTTTGATTAAAAAATACTTAACTTTTGATGTTCTAATAACCTTAGTTTTGTCTGAACTTCTTAACAGGGAAAAATGGAAAAAAGATTAGCAGGGGTCCAAATATTTCAATAGGGTCAAGAAATTTGAATATGCAATCATTAATAACACATGCTTGAGTGTTTCCCAAAAACTGCAGTAGAAATTGTTTTTAAACTTATTGAAATAAATAAACAAAGAAATGTACATAAGGACATCCCCAAAATGAATAAATTTATTTGGATAATTTAATACGATGGAATAATGGATATTATTAATTCTTTTTTTGTGAGCAAGGATATTTATTATGATAATATTAGTGGTTAGTCAACTGTAACTGTGGAAATTCTAATCATTTGAACTTAAGCATCTTTCTCAAAATTAATTATCATTTTTTTGTGATATCATCACAAAGAATTAATATGATGTTCACAGTAACTTTAGTTACTTTTTTCTATTTTAATTTTTTTATTACATTACAGAGCAACCCCACGCCTGCATATTTGTTTACATATACAATAGAAATAGAAGAATAGAAGCATATTCTGAACCCCTTTTTCGTCAAATCTAAGAAGGAACATTTCTAGCAGACAAAAGTATTGTTTACTTTCGACTCAAGCTGATGTGGATTCTTGAAAAATTATAGACTCGCTACTCGATAGTGAGGCAAAATTATTGTTGTGAAAAATCATCCAAAAGCACATTAAAAATCTACAAAAATTAAACAAAATCATATGTTAATAACCCTTTAATATTTTATTTAATTTTTGTAAATTTTTTTATACGATTTTGGAGGATTTTTCACAAAAATAATTTTGCCTCACCAGCGAGTAGCCAGCCTAACTTGTTTTTTAAGAATCCACCTCGTTTCGAAGCTTTCAAATTTAAACGAAATTTTTGGGCAATTAATTCTGATTCCACAAAGCTTTCTACTAAGAAAATATACTGTTTACAGCTGACTTTTAACTATGTATGAAATGAAAAAAAACATGCATTCTTAACAAGATGTGTACAAAATGTCAACCAATGAAATTAAATGTATGTACCGATGCGATTCTCCTATTGGCTCAATCAGACATTCCCTCTCTTTCTTAGTACCTTTATTACATATACTATTTATAGATTTGTAGTATCTTCATATGTATATGCAGGGATCTTAAGGGATAAGACTATGAACATCCTTAATGAGAATAACAAAAATACTCCATTGTATTTTAAAATTATTGACTAAAAAAATTAATACTGTCACTGAGAGAGCCAAATAATAAAACTTTGGGTACTATAATAATTTATGTATCAATACCCCCCATTCCCTGAACATTAACTTCTTATTACTACAGTCTAAAGATGCTAGAGGGTGTGTGTGTGTGCGCTTGGGGGGAGGGGTGGGTCAGTTGACCTATTGGTAAACTACCCCTTTTTTTACTACACCTACGGACGCATTTATTATATTTCCAATGTGTGGTGTTCTTAAAAAACTTTGAATTAAAAAAGTAATTATTTAGGTGAGTCTAGTTGATGTAAACTGACTTTTTCTACAACAAATGCTAAGTATGGGGTTTACTCTCTCTTTAGACAAATAATATTTTTTGTTTATGTTATCATCAAACTAACAACTGAACTGAATACATTTTTGGGGAAGCTTCACAGCCTCTAAGAGGTATGTGGACTGATTAAAGTGATTAAAATATTACTAATTTTTCTGATAAATTTTATTTGGGATATTAAAGGAAAGATAAATTCTTTTATACAATTTCATGGTAAATATAGTATTTGCTCTCCAATAATTTGCTTCTTTAGAAAAACACTTTAACCCTTTGTGTAATAAAGGTACTAAGAAAGAGAGGGAATGTCTGATTGAGCCAATAGGAGAATCGCATCGGAATTTACATTGGATCTCATTGGTTGAAATTATGTACACATTTTCCTACGAAGGCATGTTTTTTTTCATTTCATTCATACATAAAAGTCAGCTGTTAACCCTTACAGCTCGGGCCCCAATTCCCACCTTAATAGATGGACAAAAATCAGTCATAAAGTCGGTCAGGGAGCGGTCAAACGGTCATAACACATTTTTTCTCAGAAGGTCATTGATATCTAAGTATTCACCAAACAAATTTTAGGTTTCTCCTTATACACAAAAGTCATAATGTAGAAATTAAGATTTTTTTAGAATTTTTTTCTAATTTTAGTGCTACCCAACCGACTTTGACCGGACACCACGACCGACACAGACCAGATATCCTAATAAAATCAACTCTTGCCGACGTATAATTACTAAACTTAAAAAGTCATGAAGTCACAGCATTCCATTCTACCTACAAAAAAAATGAGATTGAAAAAACTAGAGGGGGGGGCTCTTGAAGCCCCCCCCCCCCCGATCTGTAAGGGTTAACAGTATATTTTCTTAGTATAAAGCTTTGCAAAGTCAGAATTAATTGCCCAAAAATTTCGTTTACAATTTGAAAGCTTGAAACAAAGTTGGATTCTTAAAAAAAAATTAGGCTGGCAACTCGCTGGTGAGGCAAAATTATTTTTGTGAAAAATCCTCCAAAATGAAATAAAAAAATTTACAAAAATGAAATAAAATCTTAAGAGGGTTATTAACATATGATTTTGTTTAATTTTTGTTGATTTTTAATGTGCATTTGGATGATTTTTCACAAAAATAATTTTGCCTCACTATCGAATAGCGAGTCTATCATTTTTTAAGAATCCACATTAGCTTGAGTCGAAAGTAAACAATACTTTTGTCTGCTAGGAATGTTCTCTCTTAGATTTGACGAAAAAAGGGTTCAGAATATTCTTCTACTCTTCTATTTCTATTCTTTGTGTGAATATTTAGGCGGGCGCTGTAAGTTTAGTTTATTGTTAGACATGAAAGGTTAAAGAAGAATGCATTCAAGATTTACATAGAAACAAACAAAGAAAAAAGAAACTCTTTAAACTTGTTTAAAAGTCTGAACAGTGTATATTTTTTTCCTAATACATATGTAATTATTAGGATAAAATTTATAATTGTTCATGCTTTTGAATCTCTACAATTCTGCACATTTTTCTGATATACGTTAATAAAAATAAAAACCAATAAAAAACTTGAACATTTCCTTATTATAGAACTTGTGTATGTTCTGAAATAAGTATCTGTTTATTATCATCTTTATTGGTAATAAATTTAACTATATTAGAGTGAAAATGAAACTATTAAACAAACATAGCTGTTTAAAATAAATATTATAGCTCAAAAAATAACTTCAATGATGTCATTCAAAATTAAGAATTCCAATTGTTTCTGATAGTACATGTTAATGTTTTTTTTGTTTTTAATTATTATTGCTAAAACTTTATTTTTATGAAATTTACATCTTTATTAAAATAATTCTTAATTAAATTTTTGTTGAAAGATATCGTTTTTTAAAGGTGGAGTAAGAGGAAAAGGGAGAGGGTAAGCTTATAAAAGGGGTAAAATATAAAATGAAAAAGAGGGAACTAAAGGCAAGATGACAAACAGAAGCGTGCATAGATTGGTTAGGGGTAGGTGAGCTTTTAGGAGGCGTTCATGTTATTGGGGGGGGGGGCAGGGGGACGGGGGTGTCACCAATGCAGCTAATCAGGATAAAGGAGGGGGGAACATTTTCCTGAGAAAAAGGGATGATTTATGAAGGGAGATTAGTAGGGAGAAGAAAAAGAACAGGAAAAATAAGGTGGGGGGGGGGGGGGAATTGCAAGGGTAAAAATTAGGTGCAAGCAAAAGGGAAGGGGTGAATTTTTGTCTGGGGAGGAAACTTAAATTACTATTATAAAATTTTGGCATAAAGAAAGTAAATAGAAATTTGAGAACACTATGTTTATAATAAAATGCAATGATATTCCCTTTAATAGACTGACATTGGGGATATTTGGCACCCTGCTGATCTCTGAATTAAACGTCTTATACTACATCGGGGTAATATTATAAAAAATGACTAGTAAATTTCTGAAACTTGATGACTATTTTCATCTTTAAAGATTATTGTTAAAGTATTCTACTAAATTTCTAAATTCAAATGAGTAGGGTTCTTTTCTGTGCTCTGATTAGTGAAGCCACATTCTTTCTTCAAAACATTGGAAATGTCTATCTCCCTTTATTAACTTACTTAAAAGTATTAATATATACACAGTGTCACAGCCAAACAAACTGTATTTTCCAGTTTTGAAAAGCAACCTGAAGGTGAATAAAAAATTTTCATAAGAAGGTCCAGAATAGGGATCTATAATTATTTATATCATACTCCTTCTGGTTGTTTCCCAAAAACTAGAAAATACAGTTTTTTGAGTGCACCCTGAAAATTCCTATTTTTCTTGTAAATGGTTAATTTATCAATTTTTGCATTACAATACATTTTTTTGTGTGAATCTATAATTCTATTTATAACTTGACAACATGTTATCATAATCTATTCATGTCTAGACAAGACCAGTCTTATATGGGCAGCAGAGATGGGACATGCTGATGTTATGAAATTTTTGTTGGAGCATGGAGCTGATGTCAACACAAAGGATAGAGGAGGTTAGTTACATAATATTTTAATAATACAAATAATATTATAAGTTGTAACAATGTTATTGAATAGCTAGGTTACCAAAACTAGTAATGATTCCAAAACTTCATGATGAAAGGACAAGGTTATATAATTATTTATGTATTCCTTCTGGTTGGGCCAGAAATTTGTAAAGTACAGTTTTAATTAAATAGCGCAATATGAAAAGTTACATAGTCATGCTATATTAGTCATGCTTTATCTTTCACTAATTTAAAATGAGAGGCAAAATAGTTTAGGTGGGGGGCTTAAATACTTCTTACCCCCCCCCCTCTCCTTTAGAAAAAAATATTCATACTTCAATATAAAGGTTAACACAATATCTAAAATTATTTTATAGTAAAACAAAGCTTTTTTTACATCAGTTTTATAAATGCTAATAATATGTATATGTAATTTTTCAAGAATTTTCAGGAGTCCCTCCAAATTAATCTAAATTTGTCAAATATTTTTATTTTAGGAAACACTCCATTGCTTCTTGCTGCTAAGAATGGACATGAAGATATTGTTCGTTTGCTCATACAAAATGGAACTGATATTAATGTTAAGAATGAAAAAGGTTAGTTTTCCATTTTTATCTTATTACAATTTATTTTTGCCTGAAGAAAAGCACCTAATTTTATGTCCTTAAGAAAATTAATACAACATTTACACAATTCAAACTTTACTGTATGAAATACATATGATTGGTATTTAAAATCTTTAATATTAAGATAGCAGTGAAGTTAAGGAGTCCAAACAATCACAACTTTCTTTGATCTCCCTTCTTTCTTCTTTTACATCTACTGGATATGAATAAGGACATTAGAACCAGCCAATAAAATATATATTTTTGAAGTTTTAGGAATTGAAATATATGAATAATGTAAATATTTTAAAACTATTAGTTTATATATAGGATTTTCATACATAAAATGTTGAATAACATTTAAATCATTTGTTTATTTTTTGATTAATAAAATATTATTTTATTTTGTTAAATTTTTATAATTAAATTTAAGACCTCTAACATAACTTTATAAAGGATGGACTCCAATGCTGGCAGCAGCTTTAGGAGGGCATGAAGCAATTGTTAAGATCCTTATCAAACAGGGAGCCAATGAAAATGATAGGAAAATGTTAGGTAAGTTTTCTATCTCATTTTTAAAAAAAACTGTAGAGACAATTATTTTCTTTTAAATAAAAATATGTGTACTAAAAAAAATAAAGTAAGGTGACCCACCACTAAGCCAATTTAATTTTTATAAAGAAGCTACTCCATTGTTGTCGGCGGCTCTAAAAGGACATGACAAATTTGTAAAGTTCCTCAACAACCAGATAGCCAATGCAAATGAACAGAATGACTGTGGTAAGTTCTTTATTCTATTAAAAAACTATGGTTTGACATATAAATAACAAAAATTTGAAGGAAATTTATTTTTATGTTTTATAATTTTGTAATCGTTTACTAAAATTTGATTGATTAAAATTAAACTTTCTATTTACTATCATAGCCTCCTCTGTATGTATCAATAACACAACTTCACATTACACAATATATTCTAATACAAAATATCTCTTCCTAGGCAAGACCAGACATTTGTTTGCAGCATTTGATGGATACACTAAAATAGTTCAGTTATTATTAGAAAATGCAGCAGATGGCAGTGTTCAAGGTATTTATGGTTAGCTTTATAATATCATTTTAATGATTTATCTATAACATTTAATTGATTTATATATATATATATTATGGGGCTATGCCCCTAAAAGACTCTAGAGTTATGTAAAAGTTTTCTCTTCAATCTATGTTAAGATCAGCTGTTTACCAAAAAAAAATTTTAAATCTGCTAGATGGGGTTATTTATATTTTTGTACTTTTTTATATCTCTTGGGAGGATAGTGGTTCTCTCCCCCAAAATAGCCATAAACTTTCCCAGGACTTATAAGAAGCTACCCTGTAAAGGAGAACTATTTCAGTTTAGTGGTTAGCAAGATCCTTTGGTACACACACACACACAGACAGATAGATAGATCCTGTTACTTTATTTTAAGGAGATATATATAATATATACATATAATTTAATCTAGGATTTACAAGTTTTCAGTCTGTAAAAGGGAAAAGAAACAAAGATGTAATAAAGTCTCCATTAGAATATGAAGATGGTAAAGTTATTGATGATTTAATGTGTTTTAGGGTACAGGCAATAAAGATTTGTCCATTGATATTAGATTTTAATCAATGAAAGGAATATTCTTACAAAAATCAGATTGTAACTGTCAATATCTACTTTTTATTTATTCCTTGTAGTTTTTGAAAATTTAATTTAAGAATTTTTTCAACTTTTTCCATAAAAATGTTCAGTTGTAAGCTGCCAAGTCCTTTTAGTTAAATAATAGCTTAAATATAATAAGGAAATATTTAACAATTGTTTTAATAAAGTAAAACTTCATTGTATACTCTTCCAACCAAGGAAGCTAAAAAGTTAATAAAAAAACTTTTTATTCATGTCTAGGAATTTCTGAACCCAGTCTTGTAAATGCAGCAAGGTGTGGAGACACTGATGTTGTGAAGTTTCTATTAGAAAATGGAGATGATGTCAATGTTGAGGATAATGCTGGTTAGTTACATGATATTTTAATTCCATCATACTTCTCACTTTTAATAAAGTACTTTAAAAAGTCAATTGTTTCACATAATTCAAGTAACCTCAACTGGACATTCAAGTAGACTGGCTCTAATTGTAGAAAACTTTGTAAGCATATGATATTATAACAAAGAAATTTAGATGATAGAAATATCCATAAAAAAAATTATGTCAATTATGACATTCCTAAATTTTTACACATTATGAAATCAGGCCAATCTTTCAACAAGTAAAGCAGTGTAGTACAAAAATTAAAGCAATAAATTTTTTTATATTTAATTTTAGGAGAGACTATACTTGTTACTGCAGCAAAGAATGGATACAATAATGTTGTGAAAATACTGTTAGAAAATAGAGCTCAGATCAATACTAAGGACAGAAATGGTGAGTTAATTCTATCTAAATTTTGGAAAACAATCCGAAGGTGTATTTGAAAAATTTTAGATTAAATTTAATGAGATAAGAATTTCAACTGTAATGAGACAGAGTGAAAAAAATTTAACATAATCTCATGCATGATATCTAAAAATGATATCTTCTTCCCAAAAATGGCTTTTTCTGCCAATTTTAGTTAAGCCTGGTTTTGAAAATTTTTTCTTGCATCTAAATACTAACAATCAGTATAGCTAAAGGTGCTTAGAAATTGTGTTTTCTTTCATTCCTTGTATTTGTGTCTAAATTGTCTGTATTTTACCCTCATTTTAATAGTGGCTTTAAGAATATTTGGGGTGGGACTAGAAGTTGACAACCCTGGAAGTTTAATCATTAATCCTGGAATTCTTTAATAAACTTTAAATGAACCATTTTTAGGAAACACTGCATTGGCTGTCGCTGCTCATAATGGACATTTAGATGTTGTTGAAGAGCTTATACAGAATGGAGCGTATATTAATGAAACAAACAAAAATGGTAAGCTTGCCCTTTTCTTCTTTCTGCCACATGAAAATATAAAAAGGGGATGTTACTAAAGCTTATTGGATTGGAGGGGGGTATTTTTTCACAACACCCTAAAAATGAACCTAACCTTAACTATCTCATAAATTATTTTATATTCAGAGTAGATTTTTTTGACTTTAGTTTTAATGGATATAAACTAACATTTAGTTTAGAAGTCATGTATTATAAAAGATTGGAACTTGATAAACTGAAGAGGGGAAGTGAGCCCACCTTTTCTAACCCCTCATGAGCTGAAATTTTTGTGTCTTTATTTTTGTCTTATATAGAAATTGATCTACACCCTAATTTTACCTTTTTACATGATACCTGAAAATATATTAGAGTGGGTTGATTTTGGAATTTCACATTTGTAGATATTGACAAGGGTAACTGGGCCAATATAAAACCCTGTGAAACTTGAAAGAGGTTTTTTAATCCAAAATGCAACGGGTGCATGGGGGGTATAAAATGTGCCCGCCCCCTTATGAAACCAAAAAATGAAATTCCTTCAATCACAGGCATGTTGCATATCAAAATGACCGCATTAAAATGCTGATTACAGATCTGAAAACTGTTTTAAAAAATATTGATTTAGTCTGAAATGATTTTCAAATAACCTACCAAAATGAACAATTTTGACTAAATCATCTGTTTTTAGGTACTAAATGAGATCTTATTCAAACTATTTTTAAAAATAGTTTTCAGATTCGTAATCAGCATTTCAATGCATTCATTTTGATATGCAACATGCCTGTGTTTGAATTTTAATTTTTGGTTTTATAAGGGGGTGGGCTCTTTTTATACCCCCCGCGCAACAGCAGCCATAAGAGCCAAGTCACTTGAATGGGGCTTATCATACATATATATGACTTTCACAACTTATGATAACAGTAAAATCTAAAAAAAGGGAGAAATGGACCCACCCTAAAATATATCTAAAATTTTTGGCCAATTATATTTTTTTCCTACAGAATTTCTAACTAATATTATTGATGAAACATTCTATTTCTTTTTCTTTCCTTTTTATTATGCAACCTTAGTAATACATATAACAATCACTGAATTAAGGATGGACTCCAGTAATGTTGGCAGCTCTTGAAGGACATGAAGCAATTGTAAAGTTCCTCATAAATCAGGAAGCCAATGGAAATTATATGAATGTATCAGGTAGATTCTTTATCTTATTTTCAACAAATTAAAATATAAAGTGGGCAATAAAATGCTTCAATCTGTTTATGGGTTAATTATAAATGCAAAATTAACTTACTTTTTATTCATCATATCCTTCTATAAATAACTGTATTTTACATCATAATATTTGAAAATATCATATATCTCTATCAAGGATGGACCAAACTTATGTATGCAGCATATCAAAAATACATCAAAGAAGTAAAATTTGTATTAGAACATGAAGCTGATGTCAGTGCTGATGATGTTTTTGGTTAGCTTTATAATTTTATTAAGATGTTCTACATAATTTATAATACATTATATTTTTCAATCAATCTATCTTTACATACACCTAAAAATGTATTTAATCTAGGATTTGCCAGTGTTGAGCTTGCAAAAGAGAAAAGACACAAAGAAAATATAGATGGTAAGGAGTAGTGATTAGATTTTATCCAAATAATAAATACTTTGTTTATATAGGTGCTTCTATGTAAACACTGTAGTTTAAGTTGCTTTACATAATTACCAAAAGAGTTTTTTTTGTTAACGGTAATATAAAGATATTTTACATTATGAAATTAAATAGAATTTATAACTTATAAAGAGAAGATAGTGGATGGTTTTTTTCTTTGTGATTTACAAACTTTGTCTAAAGCTTACCTTTTGTACAAGTTTTAGCTTCTATCTTATTATTAGTAGTAAATTTTATATCAATTTAAAATTTTATGATTTAATTGCATTGATTTCATTTGTATTTCCTAAATTTTTTTAACTATCATAAAAAAGCCACACATGCTTGACAATTTTACAACTTTTGTAAGTAATAAAAAATAATTGGGTATTATGATAACTTACATGTTTCAATATTGCAAAAAAATTAAATTTATTATTTATTATAATTAAATTTATTTTATTATTTGAATAGTTTTGTTGCAAACATGAATTTTTTTTAATACCATATATATTATTCATAGGATATAGCAGTCTCTTATGGGCAGCACAAAATGGACAAAGTGATATCGTGAAAATGTTATTAGAATATGGAGCTGATGCTAATTCAAAATATGATGGTAAGACACATATATAAATACTATCTTTTTATATTTCTTTCTTAAACAGATTGTGCAGCATTTTTTTTTAACTTAAATAAACCATAAACTTTCTATTATCAAAAATATCAAACATTTGTGACTTTTTGCAGATACTTGAGATATAAAGAAATATTTTACTTCTCATATTTAGTGGAAAGAAATTCCTAAATCTTAAGGTTTTATTTTACAGGTTGCAATTGCAAATGTTTTAAATGATAGTATTTGGGTAAATGTATTTTAAGTTTATATTATTGACCAAAATCTTTTAAAACTATAATTTTAGGGGTGGCTATTCTTATTACTGCAGCAAAGAATGGAACTGAAAATATTATTAGAGAGCTTATACAACATGGCGCTGATGTGAATGATAAAAATAAAGATGGTAATCTTTTTCCTTTTTATCTTTCTGCAACGTTTTTCTTATTTATTATTCATAGCTTTTAAGTATCCAGGTTTAACTTTTTAAATATTTTTTTTTTTTGGATTAATTATTATTTATCTTTTATACTTTATAAATTTCCAAAAAAAAGCATTAGTAATACCAAATTTACTAACAAGATTATTTTTTTTTAAAAGTTTTATAACATGATAAAAAATAGTACTATTAAATCACTTAAAATTCACCTACATAACTTTATAAAGGATGGACTCCATTGATGATGGCAGCTCGCAAAGAACATGAAACAATTGTAAAGTTCCTCACTAACCATGGAGCCAATGTGAATGATAAGAATAGGGAGGGTAAGTTCTTCATCCAATGTACAGGGTGTCCCATGTAAACTGTTTTTTTGAAACACTTATGACTCCCTTAATATTTGAGATATCTTAGTAGAATAAAAAATATTTGGCAGCCTACTACTGACCATTTTATGGGGTAATGATGAAAAATCCACAAAATAAACAGGAAAAAATCTATGAGGTATTACATAAAAGGTTCATTTTATTGAATTTAGACTAATCCACAAGAAAATATTTGCTTTGTGAACTTTAAGATTAGTTTGGGTCCAAACTGCTGGTCGCTCAGACTTTCTAAGCACAAAAATAGAACAATCTTGACATGGCATACTAGAAATTCTCAATATTTAAGAATCTGAAGTGTAATATAAATGAACAATATGTAAAAATAGGCATAATATTGATCTTCTTTGTTAATTTTTCATGTGAGCTCGCTTTAAATGCACACAAGAACCTGAAATATACCAGATTTTTTAATTAGACTACAATACCAGTTCTTATAATGTCTGGAGTAGGTCTTTGTGATCCACCGGTTAACCAGCTGCTTTTAAAGTTAACTAAAACATATTTTTCTTGTTGATTAGTCTTATATTCACTAAAATCAGACTGTTATGTATTACCTTGTAGATTTTTTTCTGTTAACTTTGCCGATTTTTCATCACTATATTATTAAATGGTCAGTAGTTTGCTGCCAAATACTTTTTATTTTACGAAGATATCTCAAACATTAAGGAAGTAATAAGCGTTTCAAAAAATCAGTTTACGTGGGACACCCTGTAAATATATGGTTTAACATTTATGAAATGAAAAAGTGTGCAAATAATCTTTTGATTTTATAATTAATTAGTTTTCAATATAAATTGAAATCAAGCTTTCTCATTTATATTTGTAGAGAAAAAAAGCACTGTAGATATTATTTATTAACTAGTTCTTGTAAAGGAAACACTCCATTGCACCATGCTGCTAAGAATGGAAATGAAATTATTGTCAAAGAGCTCATCCTACATGGTGCTGATGTGAATGATAAAAATAAAGATGGTAAGTTTTTTTTCTTTTATTTTCCAAAAACAGAGAAATATTGTAAATATACATTTTTCTAACAAAATCTTTCATCTTCTGTGTCACTTATATTACATTAATTTGGAAGAAAAAAACATAATTTTGAGACTGCCTGCTCATTTCATTTCCAATATTTAAACTTTAATAATCTATTATATATACTTGTTCACATTTTTACATTATTTAATATTTGTTGAAAAATTATGATTTCCAAAAACCTAGAATTCAGTAATCCAAAATTTATTTAATAAATAAAATGAGTTTTGGTTTCCTTAACCTCAATTTTATTGACATTAAAATATCACTAAAATCCTTCAACACAACTTTTAAAGATTGGACTCCGCTGATGTTGGCAGTTCGTGATGGACATGAAGCAATTGTAAAGTTGCTTATCAAACATGGAGCTAATGTGAATGAGAAGAATATATCAGGTATGTTCTTTATCTCATTTAAAAATCTATGGCTTAAAATTTATTAATAAAAAAAGTGTGCAATTTTTTTTCTTTAATTTCTTGATTTTTTCATATAATTTATTTCTTTCTAACTATCATATATTTCTTGATGTATAAACAAATAGGGTTCACATTATACAATTAATTCTAAATATTATATATCTCTATCAAGGATGGACCAGTCTTATGTATGCAGCATTTTATGGACTCACAGATGTAGAAAAGTTTTTGTTAGAACATGGAGCTGAAGTCAGTGCTCAGGATCAGTCCTTCTAATCCTGTTAAGAAAATTTTGTACATTAATAACAAATAGTGTTTTAATAAATGCAAATAATATAATATATCCATTTAGATATTAAAAATTTAATATATACATTTTATTGATTTTTTAGCTTTGAAATATTTGCTTTACTTTGAATATTGAAAATTTTAATAACTACATACAAGATATTAATAATTACTTATATAATTCTTATATTTTTTTTTATTTAAGAATTTGTAAATATATGCAGATTAATTCTCTCCCTCTCTCTTATTTATTTCTTAACTAGAATTGTGAGCAAAATAAAATTATGTTAAGAGGTATTAAGAGGTGGAAAAACAATATATTCTTGAAATAGTTTTATAAATTAGACTATTGAGGTTAGAAATATATTGATTTTACAATACATCTTTGGAAATATTTCTGTTCTTGTATACAATTTTAGTTCTGTTTTTATTCCAATCCCTTGCATATTGATGTATATTATGATAGATAGATGCATAATATAGACCATGGTCTTAACTACAATAAATTTATAATACTTATCATTAAGTCAGTAATAACATACTAATATAGTCATAGAATAGATATTTATTAATGTACTTTTTCACAAAGAATTTCAGATATAACTTACATAGCAACTGATAAATTTAGAAATTGGAGTTTATACCTAGAATAGCTTTATTACTAGAAATATTTTATTTTTCTACTATTCAAAACAATTTAATTGTCCTTAGTTGTTTCATTTAGCTTTACATATTTTTAACAAGGACAAAAATGTCAGCTTGGATTGAAAAGAAACAAAGGTAGTCTAATAAAATGAAAATAAAGAGCTGATATCACAAAATCTTATATGCTAACATATTTTCACATTGTTTAAAATGGACAGAAATACAAATATTATATAGTAGCTGTGCTAGTAAACCTCCATAATTTCATTCACCAAACACAAAAGACATAAGCAATAGTCTATCTATTCACTATCTATTTACTTTATTTTATACTTGATATTGTAAACAAAATTTTCATTTTTATTTAAATCCTAGTTATTATTACTTTGTTTGCATGTAATTCCTTCCATAGGTTAAAGACATGTCCATTTACTCAATAAATATCTCATTATATAAAGTAGCAGGATTTTTTTGTCTGTAGCAATATAACAAACTGCTGAACCAGAGAGTATCCCCACCCTGCCAATAAAAAATGACCCTCCCCCCCAAAAAAATGTTTTTAAAAATTATTCTTGCAGTGCCCCTAGATGCTTCAAGGGTAAAAAACTGCTAGTGTAATAGAGCAATACTGACAGACCAAGTTGTCTTCACAACAAATTAAGTAATCTATGTCTGGGATAAGACAATGGCTTATTCGATGAAAGTCCCGGAAGTTGTTAAGCCAATGAAAATTGCCACCAAAACATGACGCCAAACAATAAAATGAGAGGGCCAGTATGAATTTACCAATGGTCAATCAAAATGCATACTGGCCTATCATTAGTTATTTGATTGTGTGATGTCATTTTTTGGAGGCACTTTATACTGTTTCTAAGCCAACCAATAAGTAAATGGTAAAATAAAACTTTGGGGACTAGTGTATTAAACAGCCCTCTCTATCTGAATCTTGGCTAGCAGGTAGAATGTTATATTTTTTTGTTGATAGTATACTTCTGTCATCTTTGGTGCCCCAAAAATATTTTAGTAGTTTGTAAACTCCATTATACCCTTCCTAATTATCTTTTTCAATTATGCAATTTGTATTTATTGTTTAAAATCTATGCATTTATGGCTTAAAGCAGTCTTGTTTAATATAAACTAGTCAGTGCTTTCTATGACCTTTTACATGGGATATATATTTTATTATGGAAAAGATGAGCTTTTAAAATCTCCCTTCAATTGATGAGGGGGGAAGTAGCACCACTTGGCGCTTCAAGGATAGTGCTTAGCATGAATTTGAAATTGATATATTATCTTGTTATGTGAGCATGTGAAAACAAATATAAACTAAATAGATTTTCTTTTGTGAGAAGTAACAGTAAATATTAATTTGAGTGTCCAAACGTTTCAACCACTAATTGTTATCTAAAGAAGGGGTAATTTTGTCTTCAACATTTGGTATCATTATCAATTTATTGTCCATTGTACAGACAATAAAGTGAATAAAGTTTAATAAATTTGGAATACAAAGAAATAAAATCGTTATTTTATTTAGGGATATACTTCTTTATTCTGGTTGTTAAAATTCTTGATAAGTATATAAAATCCTGTTCTATCTTATCCTATGTGTCTATGTATTTTTGTGTGTATTTTTTCAAAAGAATAATAGATGTGGGGACAAAGCCACAAGTAAAAAATCCTACAATTAGTTTAAATTCAATATTTACAATCTTGGAAGCTGTATGTGTGATTGTACACATATTTGGAACTTTTATGGAACTGTTATTGGTTGGTTAATTAAGTTTAGTGTTTTAACCACTAATTGTAATCTAGGTAAGAGGTTATTAATTGGATATATACATTAGTTTATCAGCTATTGTTTGATTCCTTTAGACTCCTGCAAAAGCTTGAGAGCGATAAAATGTGTTTGTGTGTGAGATAAAGAGAGAGATATTTTAGAAAAATGAGAGTATAACAGACATAAATAGAGAGAAAAGGAGAGAGAGGAAGAGAGATAAAGGAATGATGGACAGAAATTGATAGGTAGATAGATAGATAGATAAATAGATAGATAGATAGATAGATAGATAGATAGATAGATAGATAGATAGATAGATAGATAGATAGATAGATAGATAGATAGATAGCTAGATATATAGATAGATAGATAGATAGATAGATAGATAGATAGATAGATAGATAGATAGATAGATAGATAGATAGATAGATAGATAGATAGATATATAGATAGATAGATAGATAGATAGATAGATAGATAGATAGATAGATAGATAGATAGATAGATAGATAGATAGATAGATATATAGATAGATAGATAGATAGATAGATAGATAGATAGATAGATAGATAGATAGATAGATAGATAGATAGATAGATAGATAGATAGATAGATAGATAGAATAATAGATAGATAGATAGATAGATAGATAGATAGATAGATAGAAAGATAGATAGATAGATAGATAGATAGATAGATAGATAGATAGATAGATAGATAGATAGATAGATAGATAGATAGATAGATAGATAGATAGATAGATAGATAGATAGATAAATAGATAGATAGATAGATAGATAGATAGATAGATAGATAGATAGATAGAATAATAGATAGATAGATAGATAGATATATAGATGATAATTAGGATAAATAGGTTTAAATACTGCTAGTTTGTACTAATCAATCCAATAAAATTTTTTAAGTTACAAATGAGATAAAGTGTTTTTAAAACTTTGGGTACCAGTTCAAATTACAGTCCAATGTCCCCCCCCTCTTCCTACACAGATTTGACAGTTGATGATTGATTGATGTTAACTCTGCCAATTATCTATCTATCTATTTATCTATTTTATTATCTATCTATTTATCTATCTCTCTATTTATCTATCTAACTTTAAGATCAAATATTGTTTTACTTTTAAGTAACTATCTATCTATGTATCTACCTATCTATCTATCTATTTATCTACCTATCAATCTATCTATTTATCTATCTTATCAATCTATCTATCTTTCATACATTTTCAAAAATTATTACCACAGTCTGATTTCAACTATTTAATAATATAGTTGCTTTATACAATTTAATCTAACATTTTAGAGAGGTTTGGTGATTAAAATTTAGAGATATTTTATACTAAACAAGGATCTTAAGGGATAAGACAATGACTGATAAACTAATGTACATTACCAATGATGATACATATAGTTACCCCTTTTTTAGATTACAATTAGTGGTTGAAACGTTTGGAAACTCAACTTAATGAATCAAAAGTCCCCAAAGTTGTTGAACAAACCAATAAGAAAACGTGAAAATAAAACATTGGGAATGAACAACCCATTGTCACCTCGGGACCTCTCTCTCTCCCTGCATCTAGAGCATTACAGACGGACTGACGGTCATTTATAGAGTAGATGCAGTGGTCATTTTTATTAATACAAATATTTCAGAAAGGTTTAGTGATTTTTAATGTACAAAATACCATAATCTATCTATCTATCTACTTATCTATCTATCTATCTACTTATCTATCTATCTATCTACTTATCTATCTATCTATCTAATTATCTATCTATCTCTCTACTTATCTATCTATCTATCTACTTATCTATCTATCTATCTACTTATCTATCTATCAATCTATCTACCTATACATCTATCGATCTATCTACCTATAATCAAATTTAACAAAGGTTTGGTGATTAAAACATTTGGATCCAGCGCAGTTAGTGGTAAAATGTTTCTAGATATTATTACAAATATGTGATTTTCTTGGCTGCTATTGAAGATTTAATGAGGATTCCTTTTCTAATGCATCTTAGGTTTTGTCCATGCTTCAACAGACATAAACCTTAACTATGAAGGTTTTGTGATATTCTTTGAGTCTTTTTTCATTGTTGTAAGAACTGAACATATGCTCTGAGAGGTACAATATACAGAGAAAATTATTTTCATAAAGGTAAAAAACACAACCAGCCCCCCTCCTCTCCCCTTTCTATCAGAATAACTTAACCCTTAACAATCAAACCAAGCAAATGATCAATATTAATGGGATATCCATCACATGTTTAATATTTAATATTCTAATAGTAAAAAAAGTAAAACATCTTTTCCCTGAAAATACAACTAATTTTTTTTATTGAATAAAGTTAAAAGAGTCTAAGAGGGTGAAACTTTTCTTTACATGTATTTGTTTGAAATAATGCAGAAAAAGAAAGCTGTGGGCAACTGTTAAAAAATCAATGTTAATTAAGTTGATTGAAGTGAAATTGTGCACCTATTGATAATGGTAATAAAAGAATAGATTCAAAATGAAATTGTACACTTATTGCTTAGTTAATAAAAGAATAAATGCAAATCCTACTATTTTTAATTAGTTGTATATTGATATGCAAAGGGTAAGAGATATTATTTTATACATATTTGACAAAATATAATTCTATCATTGAAATTATTCTTATTTTTTCTATTGTTTATGTTCAATTACCTTCAATTTGGTAATGGAAACATCATTTTAAATATGAATGTATGATAATTATGTAAATAAATTTAGTTGATATTGTTATGGCTGGTTTATGGAGGAATAAACATTCCAGGGAGCTATCCTCAGCTGATAAATACACAAAGAGGAGTTATGCAAAGTCAGTTTCATCATCCTGGAAATATACAAAATGCAGGTTTATATAATATATGTTTATAACTGTTTTCTCTTGTGCAATATTGTGTAAAATTTAAAATTTGTAAAAATATATAAAAACATAAAAAATAGAAAAAAATGAAAATCTTATTTTTGGGTGGGTTGGGGGTGTTCCACACCCCAAGAAAAGAGCCTAAAACCACTTCAGGATCAGTAGGAATATTTCCTGAAGAGTAGAATCCAATTGGTTTAGTGGTTACCAAGATCTTAAGAGACAGACGGACAGACATCATTCTACTTTGTCTTATAGATGAAAATTTTACATATTCAATATTGAGTTTGTAATTATGCAATATGTGCCAGGCATGCCCTGGCAAGGCAGCCAGTGGACTAATCAGCAACTGGCACAGTGGTATTGGTGGCGCAACAACATGATGTTAAATAAAAAAGAAGAAGGTAAAAATGTCTAAGCAAATATAAATCAAAATCATTTTCTTAACCATAGATCTAACAAACCCTCAATCTCGGACAATTTTGCTTCATCAGGACATAAATAAATTATATACAGTGTGTTTTTTTATGAGAACTTTTTTGAAAGCAATTTTACCCAACTTATAGTTATCAGAATTTAATGATTAATGGCTTATTTTCTTCGTTTTTTAATGCAAATAATAGAACACCAAAAAAATATTGCAGTTTTTATTTGAAAAGAACAGTAAAATCTAAAGTTCCAAACTTAGGTGTCAACATCTAAAAATGGTTTTAGCGCATTTTTCTTATGCTGAAATATTCAACCCTTTGCAAGAAAAAATTGGATTTTCTGTAGTCGACTTTGGGGGGTTAGTACTCCCTCCCCAGTTGAGATTTGACCTTCAAACTTAAATATGTTTTAGTACATGTCCCTGATAGTATCTGTATACAGTTTTAGTTTTATATCTCAACTTTGAAGTGTTTAGTAGCCATTCTTGCAAAAGGTTGAATATTTGAGCATAAGAAAAATGCGCTAAAACCATTTTTAGATGTTGACACCTAAGTTTGGAACTTTAGATTTTACTGTACTTTTCGATTAAAAACTGAAATTTTTTTTGTTGTTCTATTAATTGCATTAAAAAACAAAGAAAATAAGTCATTAACCATTAAATTCTGATAACTATAAGTGGGGTAAAATTGCTTTCAAAAAAGTTCTCATAAAAAAAAACACATTGTATATTATTATATTGGCAATATGATATGTTAGATAATTATTAAATAATTTTGTTATATTGTTACAATATCACAAGTTACAGGATGGTTTTTATTTTTTTTTCCATCTAATCATTAGACATACTAATTGAGATTTTAATATAATGAAAAAATAATTTCAACACAATGATTAAAATAGTGCAGACATTGCATGTTGGATCATTCAGGTAGCTCTAAAGCTGGAGCACATTCATGATGGTGTTTTGGTGCTATTACTGGCCAAATAACCCAACTTATGATTTTGACTGTTTGCTGTTATATCAATCAAAGTAAAATCCGCTATTGTGCTATTAGTATATAAATTAACATGTATTGCCAGCTTTATTTTAGTCCAGGTTAAATAAATAGGTAAACCATACAGATCCTGTATGAATGGCTAATAATGCATTAATGCATAATCAATTAATTGATATTTGATCAGTGTTTAACAAACACTTTATGTTCTGGAACATATGAATAGCCATTTCTTGCATTGTATTATAAACTGCTTTCTACAGATATAAAATGTACAATTATAAGATTTAATCTCAAATTTAATCTTATAATTGTACACTTATTCATAGAAAACTGAATATCATACGGTGCTAGACCTTTTTTTTTTGCTTATGAATGAGAATCGGTTCTCATCCACCGGATATTAATCAGATAATGATTACAAGAAAGGAATTGTTTTTTTCCAACATGAAATAAATTTATTTAGTTATGTTTTTTAGCATATGAATGTAAAGAAGGTTGGACTGAAAATCTTGAATCAGGTAAAGCAACAATAAATTCTAAATTTATTTTAACAATAAGTTTAAATTATTTCCAGAATCATGCTACAAAATATTGGAAGAAAGACTAGACTGGCAAAGTGCTAAAACAAAGTGTGCCTCACTAGCCAAAGGATCACAATTGGCATTTGTTCTCAACAGCCAAGAAAATAAATTTCTAAAATGTGAGTTGACAAAATAAAATAATACCTAACATTTAACTTCAGATTGATTTATTATGGGATATTTCAGTATAAACTTTCAATGCTATTGTCCTACAATAGACATTGACAAATATTTACAAAGTTTGTAGAAATCTTGTTTTTTCTGAAGTATAGTTTTTTTTAGGTTATTCTGTTCTGGCTATAAAATGTTAATTATAATCTAGGTTTTTTAGTTAATTCAAACATAGCTAGACATGAAAGACATTTGTGGCTTGGAGGAAATGATATCACAAGAGAGGGTATTTGGGAATGGGCTGACGGTTCCCAAGGTAAATTTTAGGAATCTAGATTTATAATACAGAATTTTATAAATAACTAATTTATTATAGTAAATTTTACTGATTGGCATACACATGAACCAAATGGAGACGATTGTTTGTTGGTAAAATTTTTAACTCTTATGGACCTTATCTGTTGAAAAGGGAGTTCATTGATCACCACCAGTATTTTTTTACCTGCTATATTAAATATTTATTGAATCATAACTATGGCTTCATGTGACTCCCTGAAAAGGCCTTGAGGAGTAAAATCAGGAACTTTTGTCCGTTTCAAAATGTCTTGTTCACAGCCTTAGAAATGACTATAAAACAACAATTTTTTGGGGGCGGGGGGTTTATTGAGAGTTGTCCAATTTGTAGAGGTTTCTTTGAGATTTTCTCCAGCTAATAACAAGATAATTTGAAACAGACAAAAGTTTCATATTCTACTCCCCAAGATTTGTTCAGGTAGCACCTTGAAGCAATAGTTCTGATTAAATAAATTGTTGACTCCCATTCAAAAATAGGTATACAATTGAATGTGTGGTCGCCAACGATTTTTAAACTTATAATTTTAAACCATCCAAAGGTTTATTATGCCTTTATAAATCAAGTGCAAGTTCTTGCTTAGGTCTCAGATAAAAATATCATAAATTGACCCACCCTAATCTATACTATATATATATTATAATAGAAAATCATGAATTTTCAGCTAAATTAAAAAACCTTTTAAATAGTTTAGAAAATTCAATGAAACTTCTTGCATGATAATTTTTAGGCGCATCAACATTATAGTTGGAGTTGGATTGATTTTTCATGTAACCTAAAAACCTATGCTTTGTGCAAGATGCCAATTGAATCTTAAACTATTTCCTTTCTGATAAAGTATAATAGTGCCAATGTTTTTGATGAGAATGATTTTTTATAGTTTAAGAAATAAATTTGTGCTGCGCAACATTTCAATGTTTTTGCTTTAAATAACCTTGTATATTTTGTTGTTTTTTTTCCATAAAAAACAACTTTTACATTTTTCTAAGTCTTTTTCTCAAAACAGTATGCCTGTCTTAATAAATCACTATGTATATGTAAAAGTATGATGTTAAAGCTTATATTTTTTGTGTATATTCCTACACCAGAAGACATGTTTCTTCCAGCAATTTGCATCAAAAACCTAAAAAAAGCTAACAACACTTTAAATTCTAAACTTGATAAAATAAGCTACTCGTGTTGTCTTTAATTGATTTTAGTTTAATTGGAGTGTAAAAATTTTAGGTTTTTGCTTCCACCTGGCAAATACTTGTGAACACCACTTTGTAGATAATAGACAGATTTTAAAGTGCCATTGGAAGTTTTTTGTAGATGTTAATATAACTTTTAGTTACTCTATAATTCACTATGCCTGTTAATTTAGTATAAAATTTTGGACTGATTTTAGCAGGCTTTTGGCTATTTTTATATCTATTACATTTCCCCTCTTTTGGTCCAATTAAAAAAATTCTGTAGATAAGAGTAACAAAATTAAACATGTAGAAGAAAGGACAAGCAATTTTTTTTTTAAAGTTCATATATTTTTTTTGGTCCAATCAGGGGTAGCTGATCTAACCAACAATTCTACAAAAAATCACCAAACCTTACTAAGTATCTGGTGGTATATTTAGTTTTTGTCATGTATCTAAAGAGGGGTGGGAAAAAAGGGGAAAAAACTAATGGCTATGGACAATATTTTTGTCGGGTTTTTTAGAGATTTTTTTTAGGATTTATGGGTTTGATTATAATGTATAATGTTGAAACGTGTTGGGGTGGTGTCCTTTTTTTAATTATAAACTTTAGTGTCAACAAAATCTCAAATTTTTTTTAGATGCGTAGCATACAGAGAGAGAGTGGACATTGGGCTGTTTATTACACAAGTCCCCAAAATTTTACAATAAAGTTTTCTTAAACAACTTTGGGGGATTAAGTGAAGTTTAATTTTGGCTCATTTAGTTGAGTGTTCAAGCGTTGCAACCACTAGTTTTAATCTACAGATGGGGTAATTCTATGTTTTATCATTGGGAATTTACATAAAATATCGGCTATTGTCTTATCCCTTTAGATCTCTTACATTACGTTGTTATAAGAGTATATTCTTTTACCAGGGAGGAAATGGACATTGGAATGTAAATTACAATTTTACATGCTTTCTCATATTTTGCCAAAAAAACGTTAGGTACTTTATTCATTACTGATTGGTTTCATTTCTGACCACAACCCACCCAAAGGCATGTTAGGTTAGAAAAACCCCCCCGCAGAAACGGTTTACAGAGTAATGTAATCTACTAATTCTAGTAATTTTTCTAAAAATAGTTGATTGGCCTTTTAAATTTTTTATAACCTTATGAAACAATATTAGTTTTTGCCACCTTAACTAAAAAAACATTAACAGTAATTAAGAGACTTTCATGGATGATCTCACATATAATAAAAGAAACAATTTATTCTTAGGCCACATTTTTTTGTTAATATACACTATTAGGTACTCTAAACTAGTACTGAGATTTTTAAAAATAACAAATCATAATTAATTATGAGTTTCTTGTACCTAAAAACACCTTGTACATTATCAAAATGCCTTAACAGTGATTTTTAATTAAAATTAAATTACATTTGTTTCTTTGATATACATTTTAGCCTTCTCCTGTTGACTTATAAAGTCTCAAAAAGTGTGGATTTGGATTGTCCATTGAATGTAGATAGTTTTAAGCACCTTAACTGTCCAATTTGGTCAATTTGGAGCAAAATTATAAAGATTTATATGACGATACATGTAATTTATAATAACTTATTTCATATTTCAACTTTTTGCTGTGTAAAAAATGATTTTATAGTAATACTTTGAAATAAGATAGCTAAAAAAGTATTAGAGCTAGAAAAATGTTAGAGACTGTTTTAGAAAGCTCTAATATCTGTCATTTCAACTCTAATGTGAGCGAATTTGCATAATGAACATGAAACACAAAATAAGACAATAAAGCAGGTTAGGTGAAGGTAGTCTAAAAATAAAAATAAAATTTGATCACCAAAAGTAATTTTCAAATTTTCTGCTATGGGAAGGTACTAGAGGGTGTTAAAAAAATAACCGATCGCTCACAATTTGAACCACAAAATAAGACAATAAAGCACGTTAGGTGAAGGTAGTCTAAAAATAAAAATAAAATTTGATCACCAAAAGTAATTTTCAAATTTTCTGCTATGGGAAGGTACTAGAGGGTGTTAAAAAAATAACCGATCGCTCACAATTTGAACCACCATAAGTACTTCAAATCTTGGAGATAGACCCTATAATGTTTAGAGTTTTTGATGTGGCATGTAAAGACCTTTATTTAGACACCTTAACTAGGTTTCTAACTCAATCTATGCCAATTTGACATAAAAAAGACATTCCCATCCAACTTTGAGGCATGATGGCTCTGTCTATTCCTAGTTCTTGATGATTGCCAGGTCTTTCTTTTTGATGCCAAATTGGCTAAGATTGTGTTAGAAACCTTGTTAAGGTGACTAAAGAAAGGTCTTTACATGCCCCATCAAAAACTTCAAACATTATGGGGTCTTTTTACAAGATTTAAGTACTTATGGTGGATCAAATTGTGAGCAATTTGTTTTAAAAAGACAAATTTGTAATAAAATATGCACTTTGGGCGTAGGGCAAATTTCTCTGCAAGGGCTATGTCTTAAGCTCTAGGGCTCTGGAAGGGTGAGTAGATTCAAAATTCAATATTGTTTTCTCATTGTCATTGCTTGGGCATGAATTGTATTATTTTTTATTAGTTTTGGACCAAAACTGTAAGGTTTATATTGAAAAAAGTAAAGCAATTGGTTTTTATTTTAACACCCTTTAATTCAATTTAGGAAAAGCATGTTCTGAACTCACCATAAGGTCCCAGTACATCCTGTGAAAACTGTTTCCTCGGGATTTTTTTTCTAACTTAACAAGCCTTCGAGTGAGGTGTGTGACCAATTTAACGTCCATTGTGTGGCTACAATATAACTAATTTGCATTGGTAATTGAAAATAAAAGCTTTTCTGTCTATCTCTCTCTTTCCTTCAATTTCCCTAACTATCTTTCTATATTCATAAATCTATTTAATTCATAATACACAGTAATCTAAAGGAAAAAGACAATGGCCAATAATTTGATGTAAATCCCCAATTATGATACACAAAATTACCTCTTCAGTAGATTACAATTAGTAGTTGAAATGTTTGGACACTCAACTAAATGAATCAATTAATTATTAATAAATTTGATACTTAATTGATAAAAGTCGCCCAAGGTTGTTAAGCTAACGAATAGGAAAATGTTAATTTAAGACGTTGGGGACTAGTGTAGTAAACAGCCAATGTCCCCTCTCTCCCTGCATTTTAAACCTAATGATTGCATTAATAGTTAATTATTTATCATATCTTACTGTCAGCGGACATTAATATATAAGATTAAAACCAGTATTGTTAACCCCAAGGGGACAAAGGCACAGGCTAACAAAACTGGTATTAACCCATTAGTGACGAACCAGGTATTAAAACCCGGTTCTGAAAAATGGGAAAAAAAACAGTTTCCAGTCTTCAAATTTCATCATCCTTTTGTGAGCCTCCCCTTTACTTTGTTCTTTATCTATTGTCCCCTTAAAGCTATAGTTCTGATTAAATAAATTGTTGACTCCCATTCAAAAATAGGTATACAATTGAATGTGTGGTCGCCAACGATTTTTAAACTTTTAATTTTAACCCTTACAGATTGGGGGGGGGGGGGGTCATATTGACCCCCCCCTCTAGTTTTTTCAATGTCATTTTTTTTGTAGGTGAGATAAAGAGTTGTGACTTCATGACTTTTTAAGTTTAGTAATTTTACGTCGGCAAGAGTTGATTTTATTAGGATATCTGGTCTGTGTCGGTCGTGGTGTCCCGTCAAAGTCGGTTGGGTAGCACAAAAATTAAAAAAAAATTCTAATAAATCTTAATTTCTACATTATGACTTTTGTGTATAATAAGGTAGAAACCTAAATTTTTTTTGGTGAATACTGACCTTATGAGAAAAGTGGTGTTATGACCGTTTGACCGCACCCTGACCGACTTTATGACCGATTTTTGTCCGGCTTTTACTACAGAAATATATAATGAATATTGTGGCTTCTATTACAGCTAGAGACCTATAATTTTTTTTGGTAAATCCTTGAGCAACAGTAAACAGATAAAAATATTAATTGGTGCCGCCAACCGCCGTTTTACCGCCGTAACCGCCGAAAATGTTGGTTTCCGTTATTTGCCGTTTTTCGGCGATAATCAGAAAAAGTTTTTTTTTTGTTATGAAAAATAAAAGTTCGTCCTAAAATTTGTCATCCTAGCTGCAAAATTGGCCGCTCTACAGCTGTTTTAAAATTTAGCGGCTGGCCGCTAAAAAGCGGCTAAGGAGCGGCCTGACTGCTATGACTAGAAAAAGTAATTTTCTCTAAAAATACACATGAACCACCAGAAAAAAAATTTACGTCTTTATCTGTAACAGAAGCCGAGATAGAGGGGGGGGTCAATATGACCCCCCCCCCCCCCAATCTATTAAGGTGGGAATTGGGGCCCAATCTGTAAGGGTTAAACCATTCAAAGGTTTATTATGCTTATATAAATCAAGTGCAGGTTCTTGCTTAGGTCTCAGATAAAAATATCCTAAATTGACCCACCCTAATCTATACTATATATATATTATAATAGAAACTCATGAATTTTCAGCTAAATTAAAAAGCCTTTTAAATAGTTTAGAAAATTCAATGAAACTTCTTGCATGATAATTTTTAGGCGCATCAACATTATAGTTGGAGTTGGATTGATTTTTCATGTACGCTAAAAACCTATACTTTGTGCAAGATGCCAATTGAATCTTAAACAATTTTCCTTTCTAATAAAGGATAATAGTGCCAATGTTTTTGATGAAAATGATTTATTTTTTAGTTTAAGAAATAAATTTGTGCTGCGCATCATTTCAATGTTTTTCCATAAAAACATTTGTAAACATTTAGGTACATTAAAAAACAACTTTTACATTTTTCTAAGTCTTTTTCTCAAAACTGTATGCCTGTCTTAATAAATCACTATGTATATGTAAGAATATTAAGTTAAAGCTTATATTTTTTTTGTGTATATTCCTACACCAGAAGACATGTTTCTTCCAGCAATTTGCATCAAAAACCTAAAAAAAGCTAACAACACTTTAAATTCTAAACTTGATAAAATAAGCTACTCAGGTTGTCTTTAATTAATTTTAGTTTAATGAGGGTGTAAAAATTTTAGGTTTGCTTCCCCCTGGCAAATCCTTGCAAACACCACTTTATAGATAATAGACAGATTTTCAAAGTGCTATTTGAAGAGGTATGGAGATGGTAATATAACTTTTTAGTTACTCTATAGTTCATCATGTCTGTTGGTCCGTCTGCTAAGGGTAAATGTGATATTCTTGTCTGCCATTATTTTCTTGTTAACATTTTCATCATTATGGAGAATAATTTACTTTAACCCATTAGTGCTGAGCGCCACTTTTATGGACCGATCGAGCTGAAAATCTCAGGGAAGCTTTATAATGGTAAAAACGGAATTCCAATTTTTTTGTTTTGCTCTAGTGGCGTGCACAGGAAAGTTGCAATAAAACCCGGTTCTGCGCGAGTAAAAAAACCTTTCGGTATTAATAACCGTTTTTGGCGTTTTTTGGTGCTTTCCCCCGGCATTAAAGCCCGTTTGCGACCTAAATACCCGGTTTTTTGGCCCAAAAAGTTAAAAATGTAATTTTTGAACGCCTAAAGTGAGATGAACACTTTTTAGAACTTTGATACGATCCGTAATTGAAAACATCATAACCTCATGTAATTGATAGAGCTACAACTAACATACAAAACAATTTATATCATATTTAAGATTTTGGCTATAGGTGTCGCCGTTTTCGGTTAAAAAAGCCCATTTCGAGGAAGTTTTAAAACTTTTGCTAATATTTGTATTGATAATAATGGGAGGGATATTGATAATGTAATTTTTGAACGTCCAAAGTGAATTATAGAGTAGCAACTATTCTAGTAGTATCAGTAATTGACAAATATATAAAAAAATATAATTTTTATTGATAAAGAAAAGACTAGAAAAGACTTATTACATATCTTTGGCCTAAAGTATTTAAAAAATATCACAAACAAAAGAATAGAATAATACAGTAATATCAAGATAACAAAAATGGCCTAAAACCATCAAATTTGCATAGAATACTGGTTAGTTATGCCCCCATCCTGTGGGGAAATGTCAAGATAAGCAAAATGGCCTGAAACCATCAAATTTATATAGAATACTGGTTAGTTACGCCCCCATCCTGAAGGCGATGACAAGATAATGAAAATGGCCTAAAACCATCATATTTACAAGTAATAATAATTGAATTTTCGTGTGTTATGCCCCCATCCTGTAGGGCTATGACAAGATAATCAAAATTTAAAATAGTATTGTTTTTTTTTGAGAGAAAAAAAACATATCCCCCCCCCCCCACCCCTTAAAAATATTTATGTAATAAAGTCTAAACCAAGATATATCTATCTATCTGTCCATCTATCCTTTTATTTATCTATCTAACAATTGTTGATTATCATTGGGAATCTACATAAATTTATCGGCCATTGTCTTATCCCTATATATCAGTCTATCTATCTATCCATCCATCCTTTTATTTATCTATCTAACAATTGTTGATTATCATTGGGAATCTACATAAATTTATCGGCCTATGTCTTATCCCTATATATCAGTCTATCTATCTATCTATCTATCGATCCTTTTATTTATCTATCTATCAATTATATTTATCATTGGGAAATAAAGAAATTTTTACATTTGAAGAGAATAATAAATGATAAAAAATATCTAATATATCTAATGGTTGAAAAGTTAAAACCGGGTATTTTTACTCACGCTTCTCTCTTGGGGGAATTGAAAAACAGCGCAGTATAGGGTAGGCTCATGCAAGCATGATTCAATCCTGAAACTGAAAACCAGTTTTTTTTGGCATTTTCTGGAACCGGGTGTTAAAAGCTAGTTCGTCACTAATGGGTTAAATCATCCATTGAGGTTGGACTGATTTTTAGTAGGTTTTTGGCTATTTTTATATATATTACATTTCCCCTTTTTTGGTCCAAAAAAAAAATCTGTAGATAAGGGTAACAAAATTAAACCAATCTTTGTTTTCTTTGGCACAATCAAATTATTTTTTGTGGATTATAATATCAAAATTAGATTCCTCATTGCTATGAGCAATCAGTATGTAATTTAATTTGACCATCATTCTGTCAATCATCATACAACATATGTGAAAATGGATTCATTACTTTTTCCTCCATAAATCTATTATTTATTTCTACAAAAATTAATAAATACTTTTTAAATCTTCTTGTCTATTTTTATTTATGATTTATTTTATGCTTTGCTTCTTTAAAATGTTCTCATTTTTGTTTTTATTAAATAATAATTTTTTCTTATTAGGAAGATTTTTTGTAAATTATCTTTATAATGTGTGTTTTTATCTCCCCACCTAATTTTTTAAGGGAGTTTGACTTCCAACTGGGTTGGTGAGAGGATTGATTAAATTTTCTTCTGTTCACTTTTTTCCTAAGATGCCTTATAGCTCCAAAACCTTCAGTCAATGCACAATGGTCTGGAGGGGTCAACAATTCAATTTTTCCTATCCATCAATTTAGGCAAAAGTTGACCTGCCAGTCTTCCAAGACATCCTGGGCCACCTTTATTTTAAATATCAACCCATGTTGATAATATGTTGAAATAATTTGGGGCCAAAGTTGAAGTATCCTAAAATCTAAGAAGGTATTGTTGACATAAATTGGCTATACTTGCTTAAATTTCATAAAATCAAATATCTGTATGTTGGAAATTATCCAACTAAAATAAGTCCTATATAAGTTCAAAAATTATTTATAACACAAAAAATGATACAAAATGCAAAAATGTGGGTTTTTTTTATCAGTTTTTTCAAATATGGTAAGTTTAGTAAAACATTTTTAATGTAGGTAACCTGATATTTATTAAAGATAATTTTGTCAATTTTAATCTGGCTATCTCTACAAAAAAAATTTAGGTTCCATAATAATCCAAAATGAAAATTATCTTAAAAACTAATAGATCAATTGAATTTCATTGATGTTGTAATTTAAAATTATGAAAACATATGAAATAGCTAAATAGTATAAAAATCTCTTATATTTCATATAGATTAGTTAAAATAAATTTTTAAATGTCAATTTAATTGTTTTATATTCATATAATTGATATTATTCTTTCAGCCTCTTTATATGTCTTCGTATGTCTGTATACTACACTACGCCTAGCGAGTACTTAAACTGAGGTTATCCTTTCTATCTGAGGTTTTTTTTCTGTCTCGAAGGATCTCGCTAACCCCTTAACCAATATTGTTCTCCTTTACAATGAAGCTTCTTAGAGGTCCTGGTAATGTTTTAAACAATTTTTAAGGAGGGTGTCTTCACAACCCTCCCCCCAAATAATATTTTTAAAACTCTTTTGAAACTCAAATTTAAAATGGGATGAGGTCGACTTTTCCCCCTCCTACCAGTGCCCTTGAGAATACATACACAAATTCAAAACATAAACAATTAACAAATGCATTCATTGGCGCGCCAAAAATCCATCATTTTATTTATTAGCCTTTAATGCAGGAATAACAATTGATTAAAATGATTTTTAAATGGATTAAATCAAGACAATATAGATTAAATGATCAAGATATTAAAAAATTAAAATCGCGCAAATATTTAAATTCAGCTGGTGAAAAAACAGTTAGACGTACAAAATTTTTTACTTCACATGAAATTTTGCCAATACAATTGTCTTTAAATATTTCATAGTCGTCTTGATTGGACAGCTCCTTCCCCTCCTAAATGTTCAATAAAACCTCGGGAACGGCGGAAATCAGACTTTAAAGGTCATTTTAAAGGTCTTTGACCTTCGAGGTCATGTATTTTTTTTCTCATAAATGGACTCCTTGACCCCTAAAACCCCCAATTTGCCGTATTGGGCATAAAAATTGGCCAAAAGACGACTGAAAAAGAATTATAAAACTGGGGGACTAGTGTAATAAACAGCCCATTGCCCCCTCTCTGCCTTAATACCCTCGCCCCACTCTGTAGGCATACTGAAATAAGTAAATTAAAATTTTTTTATCCATCCACATGACTTTCTGTCTGTCGGTATGTCTGTTGTTTTTCTGTTCATCCATCTGTCTGTCTGTCTGCTTATCCATTTGTTTATCTGTCTACCTCCACCCTCCAAAGAGAAATCGCCCCTTAAAAAGACCCCCCCAATACAAGAAAAAATAGAATTAACTTAATGAAATTAAATCTTTTTAAGTCTAAAATAAAAAAAAAGGATAAATATTGTTGTTGAATTCAATGACCTCTCCCCCTCTCAAGTGCCCCTAAAGGCCTCTAGGGGCGTAGCCACTAGTACCAAATAATTATATTCTGAATTGTTTATACAGACAAATGGACGTACAGACAGACACTTATTGTAGAGTATCTGTGTTATGTATCTTTATGATAAAGTAACAGGTCATACATTCTACATGTGTCTGTGTGTACTAAGGGATCTCACTGACCACTGAAACAATATGGTTCTCCTTTACATGGTAGCTTATCAAAGGACCTGGTAAGGTTTATAAATATTTTGGGGGAGAGTACCACAACCGCCCTAGGAGAAATCACCCTTAGAAGTACTTTGAAAAAAAGAATTTTTAAATCAAAATAAAATCAAAATCTTTTTACTTTGAAATATGGTGTACCTAATTGTTTGAGAGTTTATGTACAACTGAATTATTTATTGTAAAGGAAGGGGGGGGGGGGAAAGGGTTAGCAGATGAAAATTGGCGGTCAAACTTTTCAACAGTGGTAAGAATTTATACAACAACTAGGAAGAAAATATTCAAAATTTTGGTTGGGTTAGCATTTTTAAAAAATATTGCAATTTGCAAGTCAAATAGGTATAAATTATGTTACAAGAAAAAACAACATGTATCAGCAAAATTTACTTTCATTAACAAAAATATATAATAATAACAATAATTTTAAATTTTTCTGTTCAGCCCCAGGTGCTTTGTTTCAAATTTATTGATGAAGAAGGATTCTCAACATTTTCTGTACATGGCTGACTCCTGCCTGCAATTTTCTATAACAGATACTTTCATGTTGGCAACACTGTGTCTAGGAAGATTAAAATGTTCCCCAACTGCAGTTTTATTCAAGTTTTCATTTGAGATCTGACACAATCTAAATGTTGTTTGAATCTTTCTTTAAGCTGTTTCCCTGTTTCTCCTACATACTGTGTGTATTTGCATTACCTCCTATCACATGTTATAACATAAAGGAGATTTTTTGTAGAGCAGCTGACTGGTGTAGAAATAGGTACCTTAAAATTATTTGCCGAGCTGTAGACAACTTTGGCTTCACGGACATGAGGGCAGGAGGGACAGTTAGGTAGGTTACATCTCTTCATACCTTTGACACTTGATTTTTTTTGATTTTTTCTTTTAAAAACTGTACTTGAAAGAGGGGGTTTGACTCCCCCCCAACCCAAGGGTCCCTGGATGCCTCTAGGGGCATAGCCGCTGCTAGTATAGTGTTCCATACTATAAAATAGTAAGGTTTTCTGTCTGAAGCTAAAGATTATAGAAATTGCGGGTCTGAATTGGTTTTACTTATCAGGAAAGCTTTATAAATATCTTGGGTTGGTTTTATGCTATTTTTTTGACATTCCCCACCCGCCCTAGAGGTTAGGGGCGAAGCAATTAATAGATTATACAGCAAAAGCCTACGATGATTAGTCCGATATAGTACAAAATAGATGCATAGGAAAAATGATTGGTCCGGATGCGTCGAAAACGACGCAAAAAAAAAACTTCTTTGGTATGCCACAATTCAAAAAATCTAAAAATACAAATGTCTTACAATCCCTTAAGGAAGCTGTGTTTAAAATTTTATGCAATTCTGACGACAAGGGGGAGCTTTGGTACTAATATGTAAATGTTATTTTAATGATATTTTGAAAAAAATACTCTTCAAGATAAATTGTATTCAATAAAACAAGCATATAAATAAGTATGAGTATAGAATGATAATTGTTTTGTATCACAATCCTAAATTTAATAACAAAAAAGACAAAAATAACGGTTATTCTTTTCTAAAAGCATAATAATAAGTAACTTCCAAAATGATTTTTTTGTCAAAAAGGGGGAAACTTTTGATTTATAAGAAGAAGAGTAAACAAGATAAAAACAGCCTGAAATTCACAAATCACCATTTCAATTTGTCACATTTTTGTCATGAAAAATTGATTTTTTTTGTGGAATAAAAAAGAAATAATTAGTAAACTTGTTTTTCTTTGTATATTATTGTTCACTTATCAGAAAAACATTATATAAGAGCTTTTAGAAACTTTGGCCTTAAACATCTTTGTTGATATATTCCTAGAATTAATATTTTTTTCTTTGTCTTGTGTAAAATTGTATAGAGAACAAGAACAGATGCTACTTTTGATGATATATCAAGAAATAAGGGCTGTACACCCTAAAAAATACTTGGTTTCACCCCTAGTATATAGGTACAGGGAAGATTTTAAATAAAATTTTATAGATTTTTTGTTTTAAATATTTTTTTATATCTTTTCATATTTTTATAATTCTTTTTTTTTTCTATATTTTTTTTAATTTTTAAATTTTTTCTTATTTTCTGTGTCTTCCAAATTTCTTTACATTTTGCTTTTTGGGGCTTTGCCCCTACATGGAAAGGGAGGTTTCCCAACCTTTTTGAATATAACCCATTTTTTCCAACAACTCAATATAAATAAGCTTATTTTAGCTTTAAAAACTAACAGGGATGATATATTAAAATAGATGTTGAAAGATTATTGCTAAAACTTTTATTTTAAAAATATCCTGTTATATAAAGTAGTAAGATTTTTTGTTTGTAGCAAAGGATCTCACTAACAGCTGAACAAATGTTGTTCTCTTTCACAGAAGCTTCTTATAGGCCATGGGAAGGTTTTGAATATTTGACCCTCCCAATAAAAGATTAATCTTCACTTTTCTTTTTAAAATTCAAATTGAAAAGGGGGGGGGGGAGGAAATTTTCATCATCCTTCCTTAAGTGCCACTGGAGGCTTCTAGAAATGTAGCCACTTGTTATAATGATAAAGTCTACGGCCATACCATGTTGAAAGCACCAGTTCTCGTCCGATCACTGCAGTTAAGCAACATTGGGCCAAGTTAGTACTTGGATGGGTGACCACCTGGGAATACTTGGTGTTGTAGGCTTTAACATTTAACCCGCGACCGTGGCTCAACACGTAGCGCATCCACTTGTTGTCGGGAAGGTGTTAGGTTCGAATCTCGGTTCGACACCGCGTCATAACTAAAGACGTTAAAAATTGTTCCCACTGCTACTATGTCAGATGTGCGACGTAAATAGTTAGAGTGGGGGGAATGCCTTGGCCCAAAACAGGCGCAACTCGTTACCATGCACATTTAGGACTTCTCAGACAAAGGTCGTGCATCACAGAGAGTTTTGTAAATAAATAAAAAAAAACATTACCTAACTCTAAACCTTTTAGTTTACTTATTGTAGGTATACCATCAGGAGTAGGAGAAGTTGTGGAACAGGATATACTTTGATGTGCAAGGACCAACATGAAAACATGAAATAAAGAAAGAAAAAAATTCAGCAATAACTAAAAATATGATACTTTCTTTTTCAGAAATTTATTTACAATCAATAACTTGAATTTTAAAATACATGAACCTAAAGTTTTAAAACATTCTAAAGAATTCTTAATGGGAAAAATTCTGCTAAACAGTTAAACAATAGCCTTGTATATAATCCTTAGCATATATTGGCCCTGCAGGTTTAGGGAACCACAAATATAGACCCAACAAGGTTACAGCCTCTCACAGGTGTTAGGTATATAACTAAAATAAACTACTTACCCTCCTAATGATTTTAAATAAACAGTTTTCAAACTAATTCAAATTTTGAAAGGTTTATTAAAATATGATACTTAGTATTTTCTCAGAACAAATTGTTGCAATATTACTCAAATAAAGGATACTGCTAAAGACATACTTACATTTTTAGGACTTGATTATAGAGATGCTTTGCTTATAGCATTGTACTTTGTTTTCCTAGAAATCAGTATTCCAAAAATCAAAAGAATAGGATAATTACATCACATGAAATTTTTTTGTCAAAAAAGTTAAAAATCAACAAACTATAAATGGATGTACGAACATTCTGATAACCATTATAGAGTTGCAACACTTTCTAAATCATACTTAACTGTTGAAGAAATAATCATGCAAAGTCTGAAATCAATAGGTCAATTCTAACCTGTTTATATTAACCAAAAGAGCTAACCATTGCAGATCGACGGATATACAGACTTACCCTAATTATAGAAAAGCTTCGCTTTTAATAAATAATTAACTTTAACATACAAAATTGAGTCTTCTCATGTTAATAGGCTGGTTCACAGATGATGTATTACTAAAACCTGTATCTAGCACTAATGTGTGGTTATGCAGGGAGGGAGGGGACATTGAGCTGTTTATTACACTAGTACCCAAAGTTTTAAAATACAGATTTCTTATTTGTTGGGGACTTTAACCAATTAGTGCCGAGCGTCACTTTTATGGACCGATCGAGCTGAAAATCTCAGGGAAGCTTTATTATGGTAAAAACGGAATTCCAATTTTTTTTGCTCTAGTGGCATGCACAGGAAAGTTGCGATAAAACCCGGTTCGGCATTGTTATAAATAACCAACGGGCGTAGGGACCCGTTTTGGGGCGGTTTCCGCTGGCATTAAAACCCCTTTTTTTCTAAATACCCGGTTTTTTGGCCCAAAGTGAGATGAACAGTTTCTAATACTACGATATGATCTGTAATTGAAAACTACATAACCTCATGTAATCTATAGAGCTACAAGTAAGCGATTTATATCACATTTAGTGTTTTGGCTATAGGTACGACCCTTTTTGGTTAAAAAAGCCTGTTTCCTAGGAGTTTTAAAATTTTGATATCTATATGTAGAAGGGCATTTATAACCAAGTTGAGCAGGGTAAATAAAACAGATGGGCATTTATATAACCAAGCTGAGCCGGGCCTATGTAGAATGTAAAAAAACGATAAAAAAATCATATAAAAATAATAATTTCAATAAAACAAATTAACAAATGGATGTACTTGCCAATAAACTTTAGATTTCACGAAAAGAATCAGCAACTTTACTATAAAAACAAAAAAGTTAGAAGGGGTATTTTGAATTCACCTCAATTTTTGTGGTTTTCAAATTTTGTTGAGCTATACTGGCAAACGGAAGTAAGCAAAACTGCCTGCTCCAGGGGGAAATGAAAACCAGGGTAGTAGAGGGGGTATTCATACTGAGAATGATGCAATTATGACACTTGAAACCGGTTATTTTTGTGATTTTCTGGAACCGGTTGAATTGTTAGTTCATTAAGTTAAGTGTCCAAACATTTCAACCACTAATTGTAATCTAAAAAAAACAGGTTATTTTGTTTATAATCATTGGGGATGTACATCAATTTATTGGCCATTGTCTTATCCCTTTAGATCCCTGGTGATTATGTAACTATAACCTCAGCTCAATTAGAAAGAGAATTTTATTACAAAAGTTTATATAAGATAAACAAATTGATTAAAAGAGAAATTTTCTCTTTTACAAGAGAGTATCTAAATAAATCTAAATTTTATTATTCAAAAAACAATAATAGGCTTTGCTTTGAAACTGATCAATATCAATTTTCAGCCATATCAAAAAATTATGTTTAGCATCATATAAGTCTTTTAAGAATATAAACATGTGCAATCAGTTTTTTAGCCGATGCTTTCAGCATCTTGGGTCTTTTTTAATTGTACCTTTTTTTTCTGCGGAAAGCTATTTATAATATGTTGCAAGAAATAACTATTATAACTCAGCTATCAAGAAAAATTCTTTGAATATAACAAATCCATGTTCCTTGTAAACATGTGTTGCAAGGTAAAAATTCCAACTTATGCAATGTTTTACTTGGCTTAAAAGTGCCCCAAGAAGGTTTTACTTTTGATCTGCGCAATAAGTTAGGGCTCCAAATTATGCTGTATTATGTTCTATTATACTAACAGCTTCACCCCTAGCCTCTAATTTTTTGAACACTTCCAAAAAAATGTAAAGAATTTTTTGTGAACATGTCTTTATACAAAAACAATTTTTGAGGGATTTTTTCTTATTATGGGGCAAGTGAGGTTTGTCCCACCCCCCAAGAAAATAGAGTAGAGCTCAATCAGTTCAGTGGTTACTGAGATCTTAAGCTCCAGAGAGACAGACAGACATCAAGCTCCTTTGTATTATAGATAAATTTATTCATCCAATCTTGGTCATGATTTCAATAAATGCCGCACCCAGTTTTAGTAATGTAGCAGAAACATGGATATTATAACAGGAGAAAAATTGTTGTCAACTTAGCCTCCAATATCCCCTAACATTTATTGGTTGGGTTGTTTATCCAATAGGAGGGAAGGGTAAAAGGTAAAAGAAGGGGATGGGGGAGGTCGTTATTTTAACCCGCTACAGAGTTCACTTTCTCATTTAAACATGAAAATCTGGTATGAGATCCAAGTTTTAATAAATCCATTTGTTCCTTTGTAGCTACCATATAATTATATTTTTTTTTAACTAAGCCTTTACTGTTTAATGTGAAGCGTCCCCTCCCCCCCCCCCCCCCCTCTATTAAAAATGTATTTTTCAGTGTTAATTTAATTATTTTACTATTCTAATGTTCATGGAACAAATAAATAAATTTCCCAAATTAATGTGTTACATCACACCAAGCCAGTTCCAATATTTGTCAGGGAGCGAGGGGACATTCGGCTGTTTATTACAATAGCCCCCAAAGTTTTGAAATGAAGATTTCTTATTTGTTGGCTCAAGATCTTTAGGGACTTTTTGGTTGGTTCATAAACTTAAGTGTCTAAACGTTTCAACCACTAATCTTCAGATGGGTAATTTTGTCATTGTCTTATCCCTTTAAATCCCTGTATATAATCACATTGTATGACTGCACAGGGCCCCACCATGCTAGTACCAATATTTTTCAGGGATCTATAGGAATAAGACATTGACCAATAGATTAAACTTTCTATAGATTACAATTAGTGATTAAAACATTTGGACTCTGTATTTAATGAACCAACAAATCAATATTCAATGATAGTCCTCAAAGTTATTAAGTGAACAATTGAGGAAAATGTTGGGGACTTGTGTAATAAACAACCCAATGTCCACTCCCTCCCTGAATATAAGGTATCCCTAATGTATGTACTTACAACGTGAAACATAAATTTTATCTGTGATTCATTGGCAAGAAAAATTGAGAGAGAGAGAGAGGGAGGAAAAAAGAGAAAGCATAAAACATGGAAAAATTTATTACAAAGAAAAAACTAGATATAAATTTGGAAAATTAAAGCTATTCAAGTAGAAAATTACTGGGGATCCCCATAGATGATACACAAAATTACCCCTTATGTAGATTACAATTAGTGGTGGAAATGTTTGGAAACTCAACCAAATGAATCAAACAATCAAGATTCATAAAACGCCCTAAGGTTGTTAAGTCAGCGAATAGAAAAACGTTATTTTAAGACGTTGGGGACTTGTGTAATAAACAGTCCAATGTACCCTCCCTCCCTACTTTTTAAAGCTGAAAATAGAATTATTAGGGATTTATATTATTGTATTATAGACAGATGTCCATGGATATTAAGTTATGAGATTAAAACCAGTATTGTTTAACCTACGTTGGACGAAGGCCTGGGCTAAGAAAACTGGTATCAATATTATGATTTTTATTTTAATATTTATATAAAGCTGTGTATAGTTCGATATGATACATAATTTTTCAGTATGGCCTAGAATCGGTTCCAATCCAGCAGATATTAATCGGTTTGGTTGCAATACTGGAAAAGGTCTTAATATTATTTAAGCTTATACCAGTAGCTAGCCCCTAGAGTCATCGTGGGGGCAATTGAGAAAAGGGAGGGGGGGAAGATGATATATACCAATTTTTTCATTTTAGATTTGAAAAGAAAAATAAATAATAAATTTTGGGTGGGGTTATTTTTTTTAGAAACGATTTCTCTTGGGAGGGCACTGATACCCTCCCCCCAAATAGTTATAGCTACCCTGTAAAGGAGAACCATATCTTTTTAGTGGTTAGCAAGATCCTTCAAAACAAACAGACAGACAAACAACCCGTTAATTTATTATAAGAACTTGATTGACTTTGAGTCAGGGTGTATTCAACATACAGACTAGTGGATGGACAGACAGAGTGATGGATGGACAGAAAGAGTGATGGATGGACAAACAGAGTGATGGATGGACAGACAGACAGACTGATAAAAGGACAGCCAGACTGATGGATGGACAGACAGACTGATAAGTGGACAGACAGACTGATGGATGGACAGACAAACTGATGGATGGACAGACAGAGTGATGGATGGATAGACAGACAGACTGATAAAAGGACAGACAGACTGATGGATGGACAGACAGACTGATAAGTGGACAGACAGACTGATGGATGGACAGACAGACTAATGGATGGACAGACAGACTAATAGATGGACAGACAGACTGATGGACAGACAGACAGACTGACTGATGGATGGACTGCAAAGTGAGTTATACAGAAGAATACTTTATAATTGACTAGTGGCTGCGACTCAGTTACTAGGAGCTTTGTATTTGAAAGGGTATGTATAGGGAAAGGCAGAAAAATTTTCTAAAATCATCCAAAGACTTTAATCTAAAATTAAATAGCCTGAAACCATTCCAGAAAATATGTGAAGTTTCCTTCAAATGAAGAACTAAATCGGTTTAGTAGTTATCGATTTATTAAAAATATTCTATTAAATAGGATGTTTGTTTGAGAATTAAACTGACCTTAAAATGTACACTTTTAGTTCTGTTATCTTTATTTAATAAGTAAACATTTTAACAAAATACTTTTACTTTGGAAATTTCCATAAGTTAAAGTCATGTTTAAATGGATATATGATATATGTGGATATATTGACATGGGAAAATTTGTCGTCAATTTAGGTTGCTAATATGAACCTCATTCATTTTTCAGATTGCTCATCCAGTAGGTGTTGGGGATGTGGTAAAGGAGGGTGGATGGTTGGTATTTTTATTCATGTTTTGTTTTTTGTTATCATTATATACACTGTATTGTTCATTGGGATTTCTAACTAAGTTTTATAACTATTATGTATTTCAAACTAGCGGCTACGCCCCTAGAAGAAATTAAGGTGAGAGGGGGCAAAAGAAAATAGCTTAAATCCATTACAGGACCAGTAGGTATATTCCCTGAAGAGTAGAGCCCAATTGTTTTAGTGGTTACTGAGATCTTAAGATTCAGACAGACAGATGGACAAACGGACAGAATGACAGACAGAATGACAGACAGAAAGACAGATGGACAGACGGAGAGACAGACCTCGTTCTACTTTGTATTATAGATAAACGTGGTCTCATTAAAATTCAAGTTTTAGACACGTACATTTTTTTGTTATCTTTGCATAACCTTGCTTATTCATTAGAATTTCTATTTACGTTTTATAAGTAAATTAGCGGCTACGCCCCTAGAGGACTCTAGGGGCACTTAATTGGGGGACGACATCCCCTCATTTTCAATTATATTTTTTAAGCAAATAATATAGTAGGTCATTTTTTTCTTAATCACTCTATGGTACTTTATATAATAGGAACAGCGCATCCCCCCCCCCCCCCCCCACCTCTTTCTGATCGGTTCAGCGGTTATCAAGATCTTTAGCTTCAGACAGACATTGTTCTGCTTTGTATTATAGATTTATTGTAATAATGTGGCCTTTTTTAAAGTAATAATTTATTGATGAAGGGTAAATTCAGAGTCCGTATTTGTACAGTTTCACTGAAATGTACATAACACAGAGATTTTGACATACTTGAAAGCAAGGGAATCAATCTCAACACTAGAGTAAAACACTAGAAAGAGAAAGGGTTTATTTCCCAATCGCAATGACCTTGTGCCGACTCTCAATTGGGTCTTCGAATACCAACCAATGGTAACAGAAGTACAGCCAAGTAGAAGAAACCAATTTGCTAGCAGACGAAAAAGGTCATTGAGAAAGGGGGGAAGTATTTATCTGTATATACATCTATACTATAGATCTTTTATCTCATTTTCCCATCTCCATACCCTCTTTAAAGTGTTTCTAGAGGCAACTACGGGCAAAGCCACTAGTGTGAAAAATATTGAGGAGAAAAATTAAACAGTGATAAAAATTATGCATCTGGCAAAAAAACGTGAAATTTATCATACGTATATTCCATGGAAATTTGCTGAATAAAATTTTTTTTAAATGCTTAGTTATAAATAACAAAGATAAGAAAAGAAAAATTGTACAGTCTAACAGGCAAGGAAGGCCATTTAATGTTAAAACAATGTTGATACATCCATAAAAGCGAAGCTCTAATATCAGAATAAAGGAAAAAAGAATGATAATTCTTGTAAAGTATTTAAACTTAATAAGCAGCGAATTCATTTGTAAGTCTATACAAAATTGTACATAAATTTGTTGCAAAATTGTGTTAACATAGGATACATAAAAAGGAAGATGCCTTATTTAAAACATTGTACCTTGTAGTCCTAGAAATAATTATTCCAAAAGTCAGATGAGTAGGATAATTATATCATTGTTGTCAAAAAAGTTTTTAAAAAACAGCATGTTTTCACTGGATGGACGGACTTTCTGGTAATGGCTATTTAATTGTTATAAGAGTCATAATGCAAAGTTTGAAATCAATAGGACAAGAAAAATCACAAAAAATCAAAATTTTGTTTTCGTTTCTTGATTTTACAAAGAGAGTTCAACGCAACATAAACCTCAACAAAACACAGACATATTTTAACCCAGGTAGTTTTTTTTACAAGGAAAAAGACCGAGTTTTACAAGGAATCTTGTAAAACTTGTAAAATTTGCCAATTTTGTATTAAAATTTTACATAACAAAAAATCCATTTTTTGTATGTTTTAAATGAATGTAAGTTATTAAAAATTAATTCTAGTACTTTAAAATAATTATTTCTAAAGAATGAAGCCTAAATTCTATTGTTTTTATTTTTATGAATTTTACAGAATTTGAGTAAAATTTTACATTTTATTTCTGAGGCTAAGTGTCAATAATTCAGACTTTGACAAAAAAAATGAAGTTTTTTTACAAATTTTTCTGTAAAATTTTACATTTTATTTCTGAGGCTAAGTCCCAATAATTCAGACTTTTTTACAGAAAAATTTGACTTAATAAAAATTTTTTTTAACTATTATTTTTAATTTTTATTCTTCTAATTACATTTTGATACGTTTCCCTTCATTGAATATAATCATGGCTTGTTCTTGTATACCCTTATTATATATTCAAGCAATAAAATAGAGTTAAACAAGGAATATCTTACAAAATATAAAACAAATTTAAAACTTGTATTATATGTAGTTTATAAAGATGAATTATAATAAATTTATATAATACCTTGACTCAAATTTTGTATATTTTTAATCATTTAGGTTTTAGTAACATTTGTAATTGCTCATATATAGTAGTTTACAAGAATTAATTTTAGACTGTGCCATGATGGTTCAAATTTCCAACTATACTGCTAAATATTACAAATAGTGCAGGGATTTATAGTAATGCAGTAACCAATGATCTTTTTTAGGAGGTGCTGTTATTATTAATTAAAAATTACTATTTTCAGTGCCCTCCCATTAGATGGTATCTACCCAGCTTTGTCTATCTGGGTAACAATGAATCTGTGATATTATACACATAACGAGCAAAATACAAACATATTTATAGGCCAAAATTAAAAGATATGTAAAATATTACATAAGACTTAGTAAAATTTTACTGAAATTTTATGTAAAATTTTACATGTTTTTATGTAAAACCATGTAAAATTAGCGTTTTCAAACTTGTAAAAATTTTACAAAAAGATTTGTAAAATTTTACAAAAAAATACAGGAAAAACAGCGTTAGGTTTTTTGTAAAAGCAAAATTTTACTACATTTATGTACATAAATTTTACAAGCAGCTTACTTCGTAAACTTTGTAAAAATTGTACAAGAATTCTTGTAAAATCCAGCCTTTTTCCTTGAAAAAATTGTCACCTGGGAAATATAATTTTAATGTCGTGTGGGTGAGTTGCACCTTGACTGAACAGTCAACTAGTCAACTCAAGGCCAGACTCTTGGTCCTTCACCTCATTCCTGAAAATTGCAGACAACCAACTCTTTGATTGCACAATTTTTGTCTGGAGATCCTAACTGAGCATGGTAGTGAGTTGTGCCTGTTTGGGGCCAAGCCATTCCCCCTACTCAAACTCTTTGATGTCCTGTGCCGAACAGAGCAGGTATGTACCATTTTTAACGTCTTTGGTATGACACGGATTCGAGTTTGCATCCTTCCCATTATCTCCCTTGGCACTTTAATTAGGGCTTGTGGGTAATTTACACGTCAACCCTATGGGTGGTGAGTTAAGGTTTCGTGATTTTTGTCACGATATTATTGCAACTTTTTAATGCAACCAAGGCACAGGACGTGGCGCTGTTTTGACAACGACACAATGAAGTCGCATCAAATCCTAGGGACTTTTCAGTCAACCTAGTATTCAAGGATGACTCACAGTAAATGAACTAACAAACGCCACTAAAACACTAGCTAGCTACTACACAATGCTAGTCCACAGGGACTTTTCAGTCAACCTATGACTTAGCAAAGTTTTTCGATCACTAGTGTACCATGCCAAGGACCACCCATGAATACCTGATTTAGTGCTAAGGCTTCCCCCCTACTCCTACTCCAAATCTCTAATGCCTGAAAGAGCAGCAGTAGGTACTAACTTTTACATCTTTAGTATTGATGCGGTCTGGGGACTCAAACCCAACACCTCCCCAACAGATAAGCGGACGTTAAACCACTGGGCCATATCTGCAAGTTTCACCTGGGAAATATAAAAATTAACATTTCAAGTGCCACTAGATGCCTCCGGGGTGAAGCCGCTAGTAGCAAATAAAGAAGAAACGGAGAAGGGGTAAAAAAACTACTTAAATTTTACATAAAAATCTGTATATGTCAAAAAATCAGGAAACGGTATAGTTGAATTGGTATTGCTGTAGCTTTATCCTTAAATTAAATTAAACATATTAAAAAGTATAAGTTTTCCTTAGCCTTACCCATGTAGGGGACTTTAACCCTATGAGGCCTAATCTTGCAGTGCCTGAACCCTGCAGGGCTACCCAATTCCTAAACATGCTGTAAATAAATCCATAAACAAATAACCTTAGTTTATTTGTAATTTCATTTAAAAACAAAATAGGGAATTTGAATGCTAAATAGACCAGGGATCTAAAGAGATAAGTAAATGGCCGATAAATCGGTGTACATAACAAATGTTAATACACAAATTCACCCTTTCTGTAGAATAATATTTGTGGTTGAAATGTTTGGATACTCAACCAATAAAAATTGTAAAAGTCGCCAAAGTTGTAAAGCCAGCGAATAAAAAAAAACTTTTTAAAAACTTTATGGACTAGTGTAAGAAACAGTTCATTGTTACCTCTCTCTCTCTCTCTGTCAATAGGCACGCTGCCCCTCTTTTGGGAGATGTTATCATCCTTGTTTAAAAATAAAGCTTCTCATCATTAATTCTGTAATTGATTGTTTTTTTAGATTTGTTAGAAGCTCGACATGTCACATCCAGGCTCACTATAATAGCCCTATTTAAACCTATGGGTAAAACATATTGGTAGAATTACCACTTACTTACAATCTGAAAAAAACGTGGCAACTACACAAAAATCCTTATTAGAATGCCAAAATAGTTATTGTATAAATAATTGTTTTTTTTCAGTCAGAATTTGGTAATTTTTTTTTTTTAACATGAGTTTTATATAGTTTCTACTAAATGTTAATGATTGTTTATCCCATTGAATTGTTTAATATATTTAGCTTCGCTTCTGTGGTTGCTTTTATTCTTAATTTTACTAAATGTATGTATACTAAAGATAGAAAAACATGAAGCCTAAAATCTCTTTTTTCTGTTATCTCTATCTCTCTCCTTCTCTCTCCCTGTCATTTTCTGTATCTCACTCTCTCTCTCTCTCACTCTCTCTCTCTTTCTCTCTCTCTATCTCTCTTTCTCTCTCTCTCTCTCTCTCTCTTTCTCTTTCTCTCTCTCTCTCTCTATCGTGCTCTCCCTGTCGCTTTCTTTCGTCTACCAAAAACTAATCGTAAAGTTGAAAGATAGAGATACAACACCTGAATAAAAACTATTTTGCATTTATTATATTCTGAATATACTGAATAGTAGAGAACAGTAATAACATTGTCCATGACAATTACAGCTTGCGAATATATCAATGGATGCAAAAAAAATGTATTTTCCTCCTAACAATAATCTTTTAATCATTTTAATAGGCACAAATTTGACTAATAAAAAAAGGGATTACATCAATTTAAAAAAAAATCACTTTCAGGCCTAGTTGTAATTAAAATCATAAGATTAATCTCTTTTTAATTATTTTCTTATCCACGGCCAACTGTCTGTGAAACCATGAAATAGATAAATATATTATTGCATTTTTAAATATATTATTAATATTAATTATCGAATAATTTGCTCTTTTACTTTGTTTGCTTTATTTTGCTTTATCTTACTACCTCTGTAGGATTTTTAAGTATTGAAGCTACACTGTGTGTATTCATTTGTATGATTGTCGGAAACATTTTAGAGGAAAAAATGTTAATATACAATAATGAGGAGCGTTGCCTTTAGGAGACAGATCTCCTATCCATGTTAAATCTTCACTGCACTGGAACAAAGAAAAACCACCCTACAAATTGTTAAAATAATTGGTTCAGCTGTTTTGAGATATCAATGGCTAAATTAAGAGATATAGATATAAGTCGACCCACATTTCCAATTGTATTAAAAAGAAATTTTTGGAGGGTTTGAGGTACCCTCTCCCCAAATTAGTTTTAAACCTTCCCAAGACCTATGAAAAGTTACACTGTAAAGGAAAAACATATCGGTTTAGAGATCCTTTTTTACAGACAGACACAAAAACATACAGAAAGACACAGATCCTGATAACAAAGTAAAAGTATCTTAAAAACCGCTGAACCGTAATGTTCTCCTACAAATGTAGCTTCACATGGGTCCTTGGAAGGTTTATAACTATTTTTGGCGAGGGTTACACCCCTAGAAAGAAATTATCCCTCCAAAAACCATTGAATTTCTACTTTTACTTTTTAAAATTAAAATAAAAATGAGATAGGTCGAATCCATACCCCCCCCCCCCCCCCGGGCCCCCCTTAAGTGTCACTATAGGCCTCTAGGGGCGCAGCCACTAGTAAGAATAAACAGGACTTAGCTTGACATGATGACATCAATGGAAAATTCTAGTATGTAATGATAAAAATATGTAATTGTTTACTTATTAAAGATTATAAAACTAAAAGTGTACATTCATTTTATTTGATAAAAAGGAAAATATTTAGTAGCTGAGCTACTCTACAAGTTTTTAAAATTTATTTTTGTTTCTTCTTTATTAAAGATTATAAAACTAAAAGTGTACATTCATTTTATACTTTAATAAGGATAATATTTAGCTACTCTGCAAGTTTTGGTTTTTTTTATACTTTCTTCATTTAACTTTCAGTTTTCCTTTTCAGTGGCACTTTCCCACAAAGTATCTTGTTAAACAGTGAACCCATCAATCTAAATTGAAAATAAGGCGGTGGGATAGTTTTTCATTTGTTTGTTTATTATTTAAGGTTTGGTTAGGTTATATTAGTTTCTAGGTATCCCTGCAGGCTATTTTATATTTACTTTATTGATTACTATTGTATGTCATTGTCCTTGTTATCTTTCATATTTAGCGTGGAGGAAAAACATTTTAATTACTGTGTATGTATATATGAAAACAAGGATGACAACATCCATAAAAGCGAAGCACTGAAACGGTAGGACAAACGGACATTAACACTTGTATAGTGTCTGAACTGAATAATCAGAATATAAAAGTATGAGAGTCGAAGCAAAAGTGTAAGTAAATTTTTTGCTAAACTGCTTGATACAGGATAATGTTTATGGACATACTTACATTTTTAGGACTTGATTATTATAAAATTGTTCTTTGTTGTCCCAGGAATCAATATACCAAAAATCAGATCAAACGGATAATTAGATCACATTAAAATTTGTTGTTAAAAAAGTAAAAAAATCAACATGTCTAAAATGGACGTACGGACATTCTGGTAATGATTATAGAGTTGCTACGCTTTTAAAATCGAACCCAACTACTAAAGGAATCACCATGCAAAGTTTGAAATTGATAGGACAATTCTAACATGCCTAAATTAACAAAAAAAGCTATCCAACGAACGGACAGACCAACCCTGATTTTAGGAAAACTTCCCTCTTAAAAAAGGAATTATTTAAACAAGTATGACAATATACAAACCAAGCAGATAAGTGCAGAAGGGGGGTGGATATAACCTCTAGATGTTCACCTCCTAACCTCTACCCCCCCCCGGGCCCCCCCCTCCTGACAAATCATTGATAAAATCCTTATAAACATGAAAAAAAAGCTAATGGACACTAAATTTCAATGGTTCCCAAAATTTTATAAACTTGCTCTCACATTTGTTGGTTTCGAAACTTTAGTGAGCTCATTTGAATCTTGATTGTTTGGTTCAAACTATCCAGAAGTGTGTAAATCCCTATTTATGAAGTAGCTGCGCTACATTATACATAATAAAAAATATGAAATATACTCTGATAAATTTTATGGAGAGAATTTATTTCTCTAGTTTCCAAGAATTTTCTTATCTTATGCTTACGTTAATTAAACCTATTCTACCTGGCTATGAAGCTACTCTTATACATGAATATCTGTATGTCTAAGTGTATCAAAAATAAGATACGATTTTTTCTTGGCTGCTATTTATGATAGTTGACTATAATTATTGTTAATGGAAACAATTTGTTTTACAAAATAACCAGTTTTTATTTTTAGTTTTTCAAAAACATATTTATAGGCTATGAGCAAACAGGGTCCTAGCCATACAAAACTGCGGGGATCTTCCAAACTTTGCCTACCCTATCCTAACATCATATAATCATCAAAAAATATTTATTTATATGTTGCTTGTGATATACATGCAATTTTATAGAATTCAATTTTATGGAGATATTGTAATTTACTCGGCTGCTTTGGAAGATAGGTGTTTTAACATATATCCCCTGACTAAAAGTCTAGCTTTATTTTGTCCCTTTGTCTGTAATTTTTGGAATTAAACTTATGGAAAGATGTTGTTCTTGTTAAATTTTTCAGAAATTGTTGTATGATTTGTTTAAACAATGATTATTCTTAAGAGCAAAGCTTTTTTTACATTTAAGATCTGTCCCAACTTCTCCAGCATCATTTTAATGTTTTAGATGTTCCTTTTCTTTTTGATAAAGTTTATTTTATCTTTTTTGTTACTAATTTTTAATATTAATAATCTATTATTGTCCTATTTCTTTAAAATTCTAAATGGTTCATCTTTATGTTTATGTTTAAAATGACTAAGCTAGATTTGCTTCACTAAGAAAGGCCATTGATAATGAAGATTTTTCTTTGGAATATATTTTATTATGAAGCAACAGTAGTTACTAATTTTAAATATTATGGTTGAGATAGATTTATATCTGTTAAACTTTACTTTTCAGATTATTTGTATTTACATAAGTGTATTAACATAATTTATCGTCCTTGATAAGTTATAAAATAATGATACTAATAAACAGCACACACAAGAGATAAAAACAATAAGTTAGTTAGTTGTTAATATTTAGCCATACAAGATGGCAAATGTTTTTATACTATTCGTGCTTTTTGCATTGGCAACAGGTAAAAGTCTTAACCTTTATTAGCCCAAGGGCTTTGGTTTGACTAGGGGGGGAAGGGGGGGACGGCAACACCTCTACTACCAACTTTTAAATATTTTTTAGTTACGAAAAAAATCTGATGAAATTTTTCACATTTCATTTAATGTTTCTTTCTCTAATTAATAAGATTTTTTCAGAGAATATTTTCTAAAATTTTATTTTCAATTAGTGATTATTCCATTGTCATGAGAAAATATTTCATATTTGTGAAAAAAAGATCATAGTAGCAGATAAGATTATCTAGGTCTAGTGTTAGTGTTGCAGAATAATAATTTTCATTCAGCATAGTTTCATAATATGATAAATTTTACACACAAAAAAACTTACACCTCAGCTCAGATACTAAATTTTTAATTAATAATTTCATTTATCAATAAGGAAATTAGTGTTATATGAAAAAGTATCTACTTTTTATTTAAGCATTTCTTAAATCAATTTACAAGCTTTTTTATTTTTTTCCATTGCATATGAGAAGTAAATTTCCATAAACAAGGGGTTTTGTAAAACAATATTGGGGGTGGAGGTTAAACCCCTCAGATTAAAGTAAAAAGATATCTGACTTGTTAAAACTAAGTTGTTTTTTAGAGGGGCAAGAGTAGCAATCCCTTTTCATAATTGGAAGTCCTAGCAGAAGGATATTAAAATAAAGCACAGATACAATTTTGTTCTTTATAAGCTAATGTCTTTGAATCTTTATATATGATTATAATTTTTACAATTCAGGTTCAGAGAATTGTCAAGCTCCTACGGATGCTAATTGCCAAGATGTTGTGGACATTATTGAAGGTTATCCAATCATCAACAGATGGCCATGTAAGAGTTATAAATTGACTATAAAAGTTATAAACTAATTTACTGAGATTACTTTATAAAAGAGACAGTATGGCTTGATATTAGTTTGTCTGTGTGACTGTATGCCTGTGTTTACAAAAATAGTTTGCTAACTACAGACCAATATGGCCTACTTACAGTAAAGCTTCTTTAGATCAATGAAACACTTTTGATTATGAAACATTACTTTCAAAAAAATTGCTTATATTCATGAAAATAAAAAGCTCAATAAGTTTATTCTTAGTCTTCCTTCTGGTTGTCTCATAAACTAGAAAATGCATTGTCTTTGTCTTTTACACCCAGTTTATAAAATAACCTTTTATGCATTACTAGAGACACACCACTAGAGGTTTCTAGGAGCAATTGAGGGAAGATGGAGGGGGGAGGGAGGAGGAGTGGTTTTTAAGCATTCACTTTTCATTTTAGTTTTAAAAAGAAAATTAAAAGTAATAAGGGGGACCTTCCCCCAAAATGTGTTTTCTTTTTTAATGAACTATACAAAGCTTTATTGTCAAGGAAAACCATATTGGTCCAGGAGTAGGAAAGAGCTTACAACAACGTGTATTTTTGTGCAATGTCAAACTTAGAACTCTGTTAACATGCAAACTCAATAAATTCAATTAAAATGGAAAATGGCATATTACTGACATATTATTTTTAATTGTCATTGTTTACTATAACAATTTTATGGAATTTAAAATAATAGCCATGGCTGACCATTTATCAAGCTAACAATATTCTACTACTTACTTCCAGGGAGGGAGGGGATTTGGATTATAAATAAAACTGGTTAACAAAATTTTGTAAAAACGCTATTTTAATCATTGGCTCAAATAATCTTGGGTACTTTGGGTAATTCAAATTTGATTGGTTGGTTTATTTATAATCATAGGGATTCAATTTATATTCTTTGTCCTATTCCTAAATATCCCTGAATAATTACTCAAAATTTTGACAATGATTCAAAATATAATATTTGAACTATTAAAAAATTTATATTTTTTATTTAAAAGGTGATTGTCAGAAAGTCTGGTGGTGTGAGGATGGAAAACTTCAGACTGACATCTGCACACCATTTGATGATGGAACAGAATCACGTAACAATATTTACTTAAAGGAAGCCTGCAAGAAATACAATGCTTTAACTGCTGAAAGATTGCCAAAAGTAGACCCAACACCCAAAATTTGAAGCCTTCAGCTTCAATAACAATAAAGTTCTAGGCATTTCAAAATGACATTTTATGTGCTCATAATAGAAAAAACAATATTAAATGACGTCACCTAGACACAAAATTAAAACCGTATCTTTGTCAGAAACTTAGATTGCCAATAACTGATTATATTTTTACAATTAAAACACCACATATCATTTTAAAAATCTCTGAAAAATATTCTGTTTAAATTGCATTTGTAAACAAAAAATCATAGCCGAAACCAATGAAACTACTTCCAGCTCAGCTGTGATTGGCTGTTGAGCTGATTCGGCCTTCTAATTGGCTGAACATACGACAGTACTCCCAGTACAACTCAAGTTAAACTTAATTTTGTTTAATGATTTTGAGTATAAAGATTTTTTTTATTGTGAAAATATAATTAGTTACTGGCAACCTAAACTTATGACAAAAATAAACTTATAGTTTTCTTTCTAGGCTACATAGTTTAATTTCAAAATCTCTAACATGAGCAATGAAAATCTTTCAAAATTTTCATTGTACTTAAAATGTCATTTTAAAATGCCTAGAACTTTTTTCTTATTGAAGATGAAGGCTTCAAATTTGGCGTATCTACTATTGGTCTACTTGTGGCAGTCTTTCACCAGTTAAACTGTGGTATTTCTTCCAGGCTTCCTTTAAACAAGTTTTAAGTAGAACTGTGTTGTTAATATTATCAATCCTTATAAAAAAGTAACAGGATGTTTGTCTGTTTGTCTGTGTGTAATGAAGGATCTTGTTAATCGCTGAACCGATCAGGCTCTCCTTAACAGCTTCTAATAGGTTCAGGGAAGGTTTATAACTATTTTAGGAGAGGGTACCACCACCCTCCCATGAGAAATCATGAAAAATGGAGAAAAAAATTTAATATTTGAAAGCTTTAACACTTAACGGCAGTTTTTTCTATCTCATTTTCTGTGTGTGAAAGATAAAGAGCCCAAACTGCTCGACTTTTTAAGTATGGGTATAACACATAACTAAGAGTTGGAAATTTTTGAATATCTCCATCCTGGCGGGCACAAACCTGGCAGGGTGATCCAGGTAAAGAGCAAAAATATTTTCTTTTGACTTAAACAAAGCATTTTATCTTACTAAAATACTAAATTATCCTCTAGTAGTACATCCTTATATGAAATACAAGTGTTCAAGTCGATTTCAGATTCCAGGTATGATCCTGCAGGTCCTGTTCTTCCAGGTCTACAGAAATCTTTAAAAGGCTCCAGTGGCTGCAATTTTTGACTTTGAGACTTCAAATTTTAAACTTAACCCATTAGTGACGAACCGTCTTTTAACACCCGGTTCCAGAAAATGCCGAAAAAAAACCGGTTCTCCGTTTCAGGATTGCATCATTCTCAGTATGAATCCCCCCTCTACTACCCTGGTTTTCATTTCCCCCTGGAGCAGGCAGTTTTGCTTACTTCCATTTGCCGGTATAGCTCAACAAAATTTGAAAACCAAGAAAAACGAGGTGATTTTAAAATACCCCTCCTAACTTTTTTGTTTATGAAGTAAAGTTAGTGATTTTTTTTGTGAAATTTAAAGTTTATTGGCAACTACATTCATTTGTGAATTTGTTTTATTCAAATTATTATTTTTTATATGATTTTTTTATCGTTTTTTTATGTTCTATATTTAGTTTTTATACATAGTTTTCAATTGCAGATCGTATTGTAGTATTAGCTACTCTACAATTCACTATGGACGTTCAAAAATTACATTTTTAATTTTTTGGGCCAAATAACTGGGTATTTAGGACAAAACCGGGCTTGAATGCCGGGGGAAAGCACCAAAAAATGCCAAAAACGGTTACCTATGCCAAACGGTTTCTTTACTTGCGCCGAACCCGGTTTAATTGCAACTTTCCTGTGCACGCCACTAGAGCAAAACAAAAAAATTGGAATTCCTTTTTTACCATAACAAAGCTTCTGTGAAATTTTCAGCTCAATCGGTCCATAAAAGTGGCACTCGGCACTAATGGGTTAAGCTTTTCTTACATGTCTACATATCGTATTAAAATTTCATAAAGATCCGCCACCGTTTTCCCGCCGACCCGGCCTAGTACAGCTGCGGCCGCTGAAATTTATGTTTTGATATTTCTAATATAAAATTTACATAAAGATAAACATTTTCTGTGAAAAAATTGTTCTTCTAGCTTCAAAAATAAGAAAATTACAGCCGTTTGAAATTTTTATGTGAAAAAGGACCTAAAAACAAAGGTTGTTAAATAAAAGGGTGAAGGAAGCGAAAATTGACTTTGACTCACTTAAGGTCGGAAATTCATTATCAAACAGGGGACTTGCACAAAATTTTTTAGCCCTCTAGCTCTAATAGGAACTGAGATAATAGGGGGGGGGGGCGTTGGACGCCCCCCCCCTGACTGATTAAGGTGCGGCAAGGGGCCCGACTGTAAGGGGTTAAAGAAAACATTGGTAGGTATTGTAGAGACTTGAACAAAAAAACATTTAAGGTGCCACTAGAGGCCTCTAGGGGCGTATCCGCTAGTATACAAAAGTTTACATGTTCAATTTTGCACAAACATAGGAAAAACATGGGAAAAATTGTGCTAGGAGTAACTTTAATTAGAGAATTTTGATAATATTTTTTGGCTTAAAGAAAGATTTTTTATAAGAAGGGCAAACCACTATCAATATATAATATACCCCTTGATTGATTGATTGATTAGCCATAGTTTCTTAGGGTTTGGGCCTAAGTAGTCATGGAGTAGGCTGATACACTTTTGTTTAGCCAATAGGCCTATCAAGCTCCACGTTCAAGCACTTTTTGACTTCACCCGCTGTCTCATGAGAGCTACTCATTATTACCTCACCTTCGCCAAGTATGGCAGGTGTCCCAATTTAAGTCACCGTAATGAATGACGCTCTCCTCAGAGGAGCTTGGGATAAGGGTAGTACTGATATTATGTACGTGACTATTGAGTATCCAAACTTACTCAATAATCCCCTTCTAACACAACCAGGGGAAGTTGCGTGATTATTATTGCGAATGAGAAATTTGAGTCAACACACGGAGAATTGAACTCGAACTCTCACCACCGTAGTTCAGTGTGTTACCACTGAGCAATGGCGCCCCTATTAATAATATACCCCTTCCCTCCTTCTACTGTAAGAGATTGAAATGATATGTCCAAATCTATCCTAAGAGTATCCAAATTAGGACATGGCATGGGAGGGGGAGTAAGGTAATTTTCTTGCAGGGGGGCTGGTGGTAATTGACTTCTCAACTGCATGGAAAGTTCTCATGTAAACTTTTTTTATTTCACTTTAATCAATATCTAGAAAAATCTGGCATCAACAGTGAGTATGAGTAAAAGTTAATAAATGACTAATAGATTACACATTAAAGTAAAAGAATAGAGGAGGCAGAAGCTTTAAGTGACTCTCTCCACAGGACATGTACCATGTCCCGATTTTTAACTAGTTCTTGGAATCAGTTGATAGCTTCGGAAATATAAACACAGCAGGGTCCCTACAAAAAGGTTTAGATGAAAAGTGTCTCTGCCATTTAGGGAAGGTAGCTGTGTGGATTATGCATCTGTTCTTATAATCCAGACCTAATTTATTGTATATCCAAATGATAGATATTGATGATATGTTGTACTTTTTTTATACATAGAGAAGACTATGAGAGAGGGGGACTTAGATAGAGAGTATTAATGGGAAAGAGGCGAAGAATATTTATTGAATGTTTCCTAATAATAAAATTTTTACATAATTATATTTAAACTCTTAAATACATGAAATTTTTTTAGCTTTTTTTGTTATAAAATATTATCAATAATTATTTGAATTTTTGAACATAAATGCTGCAATGTTGTTGTGGGGCTTAAATTATCATCATTAAGTCCTATTTTTCATTATTTTAATATCCTTTATCTACAACTTTTTAACCCCTATATGGAGCATTTACTGAGGGCGGAACAGCTAATATTCTGTAAACCTAAGCCTGTTTGTATAGTCCTATTCATTTAAAATATTGTATAATAAGTTCTGTATGCATAACCAGCACTCTTAAAATTGAGATTCTCTGTAAGAATACCCAAAAAGTATGAACATAATTTAAATACAATGAATTATTACTGTTCCGATAAAATATATACATTACATATTTATCCTATTAGCTTGAATTTTAATTATTGATGATCAAATAATAGGAACTTTACCATTATAGACCTGAGAACAGACATACTTATGATAAAGTAAAAGGATGTTTGTTTGTTTGTCTGTTTTTACCAAAGGATCTGGCAAACTGCAGAACCGATCAGGTTCTCCTTAACAGGGTAGCTTTAAGTCCTTAGAAGGTTTATAACTATTTTGGGGGAGGGTACCACAACCCTCCTAAGAGAAATAACCTTTACAAAAAATTACCCTTCAAAATAACCCATTAGTGCCGAACCGGGTTTAAAGCCAGGTTCCAGAAAATCACAAAAATAACTGGTTTCCAGCTTCATAATTGCATCATTCTCAGTATGAATCCCCCCTCTACTACCCTGGCTTTCATTTCCCCCCGGAGCAGGCAGTTTTGCTTACTTCTGTTTGCCGGTATAGCTCAACAAAATTTAAAAATCATGAAAATTTAGGTGAATTCAAAATACCCCTTCTAACTTTTTTGTTTTTATAGTAAAGTCGCTGATTTTTTTCATGAAATCTAAAGTTTATTGACAAGTACATCTATTTGTGAATTCCTTTTATTCAAATTATTATTTTTTATATGATTTTTTTTATTGTTTTTTTACGCTCTATTCAGCATGGCCAAAAATGCCCAACGGTTTTGGTTTTATTACCCGGTTTTAACTTTTCAACCATTAAATATTTGTTTATGATTTATTATTCTTGAGCCACCCTAATCAGTATACCCTAGTAATCTCTATATGTGTCACCCAATATTTGTATGCTCTTTTTCTGATATGTAACACCCATATTTTATATGTTCTTTTTTTTGTAGTGTGTGTGTTTTAAAACTTTGAGAAACGTTTTTTTTTAACCGAAAAGGATGGTACCTATAGCCAAAACACTAAATGTGATATAAATCGTTTCGTATATTACTTGTAGCTCTATAGATTACATGAGGTTATGTAGTTTTCAATTACGGATCGTTTCGCAGTATTAGAAACTGTTCATCTCACTTTAGACATTCAAAAATTACATTTTTCATGTTTTTGTAAAAAAAAACGGGTTTTTACTACAAAACCAGGTTTTTAATACTGAGGGAAACCGCCCAAAACAGGTCATAATGCCCGGTGGGCATTTATGGCCATGCTGAACTGGGTTTTTTTGCAACTTTCCTGTGAACGCCACTAGAGCAAAACAAAAAAATACGTTTTCCGTTTTTACCATTATAAAGCTTCCCTGAGATTTTCAGCTCGATCGACCCATAAAAGTGGCACTCGGCACTAATGGGATAAAATTTTTTAAAAAAATAAAGGGATTTGAGGGGGGTGTATATTTTACTTTTTTTCAAATCTGATTTTTTTAAAATTAGGATTCAACTCACCTCTCCTCAAGTGCCCCTAGAGGTGAAACCGCTAGTATAATAATAAAGGAACCCCTTTGCTTTAAAAAAATAAGTATCTTATTCAAATGTAACCCCTATCTTTCACTAACACAAATGTAAAACTCTCACTATACATTTGTTACAGGTTACTATACAATTAGAGCATGTCCGCTTATCTATATTTTTAAAGAAAAATAATAGTGATAAACTCTGTGCTTTTTATCTGAATTAATTCTATAAATTTATTATATTTTAGTTCATTTAAGCCAAATCTTCTTAAAAATCATTAAACAACAGAAGAAATAAAATCATTTAAAAAACTTTATGTGTCCTAGTCATTATTTACAATTGAAACATTAAATATGTTATTTTTGATAATTAGATGTGAGGCTTGATGGACATTGTATGTATGTTACTGATGCACCAATAGATATCTGCAACACAGGTAAAACATTTAATACCGCCAGGAAAGGAGGGGACATGGTTTTCTAAAATTATTTTCCTCTTAGATGTCTTTAAAAACTGTAGAGCCTTTAATCTTGATTGTTTAGTACCAGGTAGCATTTTAAAAACATTTTTACTACTTATTTTAATCTAAAAAAGGGGTACTTTACTTGATTATAGTTAGGGGTGTATATTAATTTATAATTCATTGTCTTATCCCTTAAGATCCCTGAATTTAATTTTCATATTCGTTTTTGGCATTAATTTGCATCAAGTTAGAAAAAATTCTAAGTGAGTATTGTATAAAACGTTAGATTGTACTTTGTACTTATTCTTTCAAAAGTAAAACAAATTTCCATAGAGTAGTTACCCTGCATTTTGTATTCACATGGCACAGCATGAACTTAAGAATAATATTATCATTTGGTGAATATGCACAACTAATATTTTAACCTAACCTATCCAGTACTATAGAAAGTAAACAAAGTTTCTTTTAATATGAAAATATAAATATACTATTATTTTGTTTTTCTTGTTTAAAATGCTAATTTTTACCTCCTTCCTAAAAGTTTGTTAGGCAGTACATACAATAGATTACACTAAAAAATCACTAGAAAATTAGGCTGCAATTTTAAAGTACAATAAAAAGATCTATTTTTCTATAAAGGTTTAATCTCTTCCTGAGATGGTGGCAAATTAACTATGTCCTTATTTTAAGTTATTGGTTTTTTTTTAGTTTTATGAGATCAACAGATAATTCTTAAAATATTTTTCAACATATGAACAGTATTTAGACAATGCAAAACAAATTTAACTAGGAAAAAATGCAGAAATCTTTGCAGCTCATACATAGACGTCCAAGTAAAGGGGTAAAGGGGTGTTCACTAAGATATATAAGTTTTCCGGAATTTTAAAGTTAGGGGGAGATTTGAAATCAAATGCAATTAACCCATTAGTGCCGAACCGGGTTTTAAAACCCGGTGCCAGAAAATGGAAAAAAAACCGGTTTCCGGCTTCATAATTGCATCATTCTCAGTATGAATCCCCCCTCTACTACCCTGGCTTTCATTTCCCCCTGGAGCTGGCAGTTTAGCTTACTTCCGTTTGCTGGTATAGATCAACAAAGTTTGAAAATCATGACAATTCAAAATACCCCATCTAACTTTTTTGTTTTTATAGTAAAGTCGCTGATTTTTTTCGTGAAATCTAAAGTTTATTGACAAGTACATCTATTTGTGAATTCGTTTTATTTAAATTATTATTTTTTATATGATTTTTTTATCGTTTTTTTACGCCCTATATAGGCCCGGTTCGGCATTTCCATTTTGAGTCTGAAATTTTTGTTACCCGGTTTCACTAATAGATCTTTTTTGACAACAACAACAAAACAGGGTTTTTTTACCCGACATCGCCGGCTAAACACGAAATTTGAAATAAATCGCTTCGTATTATACTTGTAGCTCTTTAGATTACATGAGGTTGTGTAGTTTTCAATTACGGATCGTATCAAAGTTCTAAAAAGTGTTCATCTCACTTTTGGCGTTCAAAAATTACATTTTTCGATTTTTGGTCAAAATAACCGGGTTTATACAGGTCAACCGGGTTTTAAAACTGGGGGAAAGCACCAAAAACGGGTGTTAATGCCTGGTTGGTATTTATGGCCAAGCCGAACCGGGTTTTTTTGCAACTTTCCTGTGCACGCCACTAGAGCAAAACAAAAAAATACGAATTCCGTTTTGACCATTATAAAGCTTCCCTGAAACTTACAGCTCGATCGGCCCATAAAAGTGGCGCTCGGCACTAATGGGTTAAGTTAATTAATTTTGGCATCTGTGATTGGTGGATTTAAAAAATCTGCGCTCTGATTGGATGGCGTACATCATTTAACCAATTAGAGCGCAGGTAGTTTAAAATCCACCTATCCTATTGGTCAAAATCAATTAACTTAAAATTCCGGAAAACTTATATATCTTAGTGTTCACCCCTTTAGACTTTGAAATCTCTTATTCTACACCCCACAAGATAACCCCCTTGAATGTATGGAACCCCTCATTCAAAGTAAAAAGCTTGGCCGTCCTTGAGTTCACATTAGTTTATAATTTACTTAATGTTTATTTGCCAGCACCCGGTTGTATTTACATTTTTGAAAGATTCAGCTGATAGCAAAGACCCAACCCAAAGATGTTATAAGGCCCTTAAATAAGGAAAAGGGTTACACAGCTATATATTCATATTACTTTAATAATAGGACAACAAAGCACAGTTTTGTAAGTAAAGCATTTCTTTAAGCAAGACTTAAATAAATATTTGTCCTTAAACAGAATTGTGTATCTTAACAATTTTGCAACAAATTCATATGCAGTTTAGTTTAAAACTTTTATTTGATTTTCGTAATTTAAGTTCAGACAAGTGTTGATGTTGGTTTGTCTAATTTTAGAGTTTTGCATTTATGGTTGTTGCCATCCTTGTTATATGATTTACTTGTACTATGGACTTCTTATTCCTAAAAGGGTATCATCTAAATTACCATATTTAGAAATTAAAGCATTTAATAACTAGCATTCTTTCTGTATTTTAAAATCTAATAGCAAATAAGATTCAAATGAAATATAAAAAAACAATGTTACTATATATTTCCTAATGTTTTTTTGTTTATTTTCTTATTTGATGTGTTTAGCTTTTAAGATGTTGTCATCCTTGTTTTCTAACAAAATAATTGCTGTTTAAGTAAGTAATTGTAAGTAAGTAAAGTCAAACTATAAAATTATTTTTTACTTAGATGATACCTGTCAAGATGAACGTCCAACAGATGCCAACTGCACAGCATTTCAAGATGGATATTCTGATTACTTTCCCCTTCCATGTAAGTTAATTTAGTTTTAACTTTAACTTTCTGTTTTTTTCCTTGTTGTTGCAGCATCCTATAATATAAAGTAGAAGAATAAAGTTTTATAGAGCTTAAGATCTCAGGAATTGCCCTAAAATAATGCTTTATTAATGTCTTTGTATAGTAATAAGTTGCATTTTTCCCTCCAACACATTTTTATAGAAGCTAAGGGAGAAGCAACTTGTATAAAACAAAGTAAAACATTATCCGTCTTTTTTAGATGATAAGCTACTCTATAATTTTTATCTAAAGCAATAGATCACCCTCACATGTTCATTATTTAGAAACAAAACCGCTGAGTGTATATTTCCTATGGGATAAGAGCAAAGCTAATAGTCTATGGTTTAAAGTAGAAAGGTTGTGAGTTAGTCAGATGATCGCATTAATGGCTATTTATGAGTCATGATATTAGAGAAGCATCATGTATGTATATCTTAGGGTGGTTATAATCAATTTTCATTTTTTAATGCCGGCAGAAACCGCCCAAAATGGGGCTCAATGCCCGTTGGGCATTTATGGCCATGCCGTACTGGTTTTTTTTGCAACTTTCCTGTGCACGCCACTAGAGCAAAACAAAAAAATGGAATTCCGTTTTGACCATTTAAAGCTTCCCTGAGATTTTCAGCTCGATCGGCCCATAAATATGGCGCTTGGCACTAATGGGTTAAAAGCCCTTAGAGGTTAGGGCACATTTGATTATAATACAAAAAAGAATTATGTAGTCTAAACTTTTAAGGGGGTCAAACACAATAAAAAATCCTTAATGTTCAAAAGTGGAGGAAAGAGTAACTTAAACACACTCCTATTCTACACCTTCCCCTATAGATGCAGTGTCTATGGTAAATTTACTAGTATATCATAAAGTAAAATACATTTTCCTATAATATATTAAAAATGTGTTATAAATTCCTGATTATTTATCTGCATATCCACCTGCTAATTTGCCAATAATATGCTTTCTAAAATATGAATACAACTTTTCAAATGAAATTTCCGACTTTTGAAATGCCCTTACTTTCTAGAAAAATTTAACATGATACATAACCACTACCATGGCTGAAACCTAAAAAAAAACAATAGACTAATAAAAACATAACAAGATAAAGATCATTTTTTTTCAAGTAAAATATCAAACAATAGTTTAAATGGACATGTCTCTTTTATGTTTAACTATTGGCGCGCATAAAATATCTAGGGGCTCTCTCTATCTTAGTGTGAAAAAGAGCTTGAAACCATTCCAAGACTAAACAAAGATTATAGATTTGCCTAAAACCATTTCAGGAGTTTGTATACCTTACCTTGAATATAAAAGTCTATTAGTCCATACAAATATTTTTAAAGAGAAATTTAAATAGTTTTTTTTCACGCATTGTAATATAAATAGCTTTCCGCAGATATAAAATGTACAATTATATGATAAAAACCAGTTTTTTAGCCCAAGATGCTTAAGGCACAGGCTAAAAAACTGGTTTTAATCTTATGATTGTATTTACATTATGACCTTTGTAGAAAACTGGATATTATACAATGCTAGACATATTTTTTTCATTTGGATGAGTACCGGTTTTAATCCATCAGATAATAATATGTTTCAAATGAATACCAGCAAAAAAATTATTATTTTATATAATAGGATTATGCTAAATATATTTATGGAAATTTACTCTATGTTCCAGTGCTAAGAACCTGCTATTCATATTTAGGTAATTGTCATGGTCTTTGGTATTGTGATACTGGTAAAGTCAGAATATGTAAGTTATTATTTCTAAATCTAATCTTTTGTACATTGTACAAATCTCAATACATCACATTCCTGCTAGATTCAACAATTAAATTATTATTTTAGTTTCATAAATAATATAATATTAATTAGCTTCATACATTAGTAGCACAGCAACAATATGAAGAAAAAAAAACAAAAAGTAAAATGTAGCGAAGAATATTAAAATGTATAAGTTTATGTAACAAATAGAGAAGTACTATAAGCCCTGCTTAAGAGTATTTGTCTGTGTGAATTTACGCATTCAACAAACTATAATGTCAAAGTGCGTGTGTGTGTGTTAGTGCGTGTGTGTGTGTGTGTGTTAGTGCATGTGTGTGTGGTTGTGTGTGTAAGTGGAGCATCAATTTTTCTTTCTGTCTGTAATAGGAGTAAAGTAAATATTAAAATACAGAGTGTCCCACATAAACTGGTTTTTTTTTTAAAACGCTTATTATCTCTTAATATTTGAGCTATCTTAGTAAAATAAAAAGTATTTGGCAGCCTACTATTGACCATTTTATGAGGTAATGATGAAAAATCCACAAAATAAACAAGAAAAAATCTACGAGGTATTACATAAGAGGTTCATTTGATAGAATTTAGACTAACCCACAAGAAAATATGTGCTTTGTGAGCTTTAAGATTGATTTGGGTCCAAACTGCTGGTCGCTCAGACTTTCTAAGCACAAAAAAAGAACAATCTTGACATGGCATACTAGAAATTCTCAATATTCATCAATCTGAAGTGTAATATAAGTGAATAATACGTAAAAATAAGCATGATATTGATCTTTGTTAATTTTTCATGTGAGCTCGCTTTGAATGCACACAAGAACCTGAAATATACCAGATTTTTTAATTAGACTGCAATACCAGTTCTTATGTCTGGAGTAAGTCTTTGTGATTCACCGTTTGACCACCAGCTGCTTTAAAAGTTAACTTAGGCATATTTTTCTTGTGGATTATTCATATATTCACTAAAACCAGCCTGTTCTGTATTACCTTGTAGATTTTTTTATGTTAACTTTGCGAATTTTTCATCACTATATCATTAAATGGTCAGTAGTTTGCTGCCAAATACATTTTATTTTACGAAGATAACTCAATTATTAAGGGAGTAATAAGCGTTTTAAAAAAAAACAGTTTACGAGGGACACCCTGTAGTATCAAACATTATCATACAATTCTTACAATTTCCAAAGGCATGCAAGATACATAAATATGAAATAAATGTATCTAAATTATTTTTGGTATTGCTTGACCAAAGATTGTTATCTGATCTGCATTTCTAACAAGCCATTTTAGTTTTAGTCATGTTATTCTACTACTCTATTTAGACATTTTAGAGTAGCTTCAGTATTTTAACTTATATAAGATATTAATTGTGATATTAAATGATGAAAAGAATAAATTTGAACATTGCATACCTAATTATAAAATATTATTAGATGAGGAAAGGTGTTCTGAACGACAAGGTAACAATTCATATTCTATTTAGATTATATAATACCTTTAAGCTTAATAGTGAATGTAAACAATCTTAAAAGCAAAGCTCACCAAATTAATTGTAATTAATTATGGCATATATTTTTAGAATCTTTTATCTTATCCAATTTATCATATCCAATTTCTATTAGCATGTATTCAGACAGACATAGTAGTCTAAGAATGATCTACACAATGATCAACACCAAGCAAATTTCACTATCCTATTATACGAAGTAGTAAGCTTTTTTTTATCTGTAGCAAAGGATCTTGCTAACCACTGAGCCAACATGGTCATCCTTTACAGTGAAGCTTCTTAAAGGATCTAGGATGGTTTTAGGCTATTTTTTACAAAAGCTTGGGTATGGTTTTAAAATATATATATGCCATATCCCTTTGACTATATATTCCCTAGATGCTAGGGTCACAGAAGTTAGTTAAATAATAAGTAAATAAAGACAGATGGAACAAAATGAGGTATTGTGAAATTGTTCTTCCCCTATATCCCAATGTGCCCATACCTAAACATTTAATTTTGGTTTTTCCTAAAGTACTTGGTTATCACAACCCTCTCCTCCCAATTATTATTTTAAAAGTTCTACACTTTCCCGTTTATCCAATCTATTTCAAAATAAGAAGGGGAGGGTAGATTGTTTACTGTAAAACAATGCTGCTAAAATTTGTCATTTATTGGCACAAGAACCCTGAGGCTTGGATTAATGATTTTTATGATGATTTATGTATATACTTGAATTTTTATACATAATTTTTGTGTACAACACACATAAATCAGATTCAGACAGTTAGGTGGTTTAAACAGTTTTATAAAAGCAGAAGTATAATTTATGATTTGACCTTTGACAATATGATAGACTGAACTGGAATAATTTCAACCACCTAACTGGAAAAAACTTTTTTATATTTATAAAAAATTATACTTTTAACCATACTTTTTTTTTAAATCAAAAGCATTAGTAATTTTTGTATTTCTATTTTAGCCTATATACCAAACACTAAATGGGATTGTTCTAAATACATGGATTCTTCATATTGCAAGGTTAAGAAATAATAAAAATAATAAAGTTAGAAAGAAAAAAAAGAACAGACAATTTCTATTGGTAAAATTATGAAAAGAAACAAGACAAGGTCAAAAATGACAGACAAACCTTAAATAGGATTGTCTAAATTGCATTAAAGTAAGAATATTTTTTTTAAATATTGTTTCAGGGTGGTGCTAGTGTCATAGAAACAGAAATAAAAACAGTTAATCTAAAAATAGACAAATTATTTCTCAAATTAGATATTTGAAATAAAAAAAAACCTTTAAAGTGCCATTAGCCTATAGTATACCCCTTAAGTTTTTAGCTAGTACAGAAACCTCCAACCCTCATTATTTTCAGGTAAATTTAAAATTTAAATGGGTTTATTTTTTGGTCAGGTGATATTGAATATTGAAAGACACTTCACCTATGGGCACTCCAGGGGTTGGGTAAACAAAAAGATTCCTTGTTCCATATTTAAAATTTATTTTCAAAATAATGGAGTAGGGAATTTATTGTGCTTTGAGGAAAAGCACCTATAAGCCCAAAGGTAACATCCTAAATAAATATATACACAAACATACAATTTCCAAGAAGGGGTTTTTCCATCTCTCTTACAAAATTTTCTTAGTAATGATTACAAGTTCATTCCTCCCCCCCCAAGCTCTATAAATAATTCATATTTAACACTTTTTCAAAGATTTAAACATTATGGATGCTTTTCTCTTTTTTAAATTAAAAAAAAAAAAAATCAGCTCTGTAAAGAGTCTAATTTGTAGTGTATTTATCTAAATTTTCAATCTCATAAATTTATGGTCATAGCTTTTATAAGACTTGAGTAATTGGTAGAGTAAGCTATTATATCACTTGTTCTTTTTTGTACTAGAAACACCTGCTATCCCAGACTACTGTGAAAATGGAAATAAATCTCTAAAAAAAATATACAATTTCTATTTGTAGAATTATTGTAAGAAATAAGACCTTTATAAGGTTTTCTTCATGGTATCACTTGAGAATGAATTGGTTTATTTTGTATTAATTTTTGACCAAAACTGAAGGTTTTTTTTATATTGAAAAAAGTGAAGCAATATTTTTTAAAACACACTTTGTATTTGAAAAGTTGAAAATGAAATGGGTATTTATATAAAGAAATGGGATGTAGGAATCAAACCCCTCTTGACAGGTTTCTCTAACCCATGATTTACCACTCTAAAATTGATTTCACACATATTAAAATTTATGTTGGTGTAATATGCTTCCATTTGTTCATTTTGAATTTTATGTTTGTCTATATAAATTTATTATTTAAGTATATGATTTGATGTGAGATTTATTTAGATAGCTATACTTTTTATCATTTTATTAAATGTCCACCCTAAGGCTTGACTACCAAACCATACACCTGACACTGATATAACATCTTCTTGATGTCTGTACATCATACTTTATATTAATTTTTATACTTTAAAACTGAATAAAAACCTATATTCTAAAGCACCTTTATCTGTACTAATCAACCAAAAACATTCTCTTAACAAATACATTGAAAATCTCAACATTAAAATTATTTCAATGATGATAATACTCTTTTTTTATTTTGTTAGATGATAAAAGAAAAAACTTTTAGGAATTAAGATATACTTTTATCAGACTGTACTTTTAACAAAAAAATTTACATATACTGATATTGATAAAGTAGGGCAAGAGATAGGCCAACTGAAGTTAATTGGACACTTATAAAGAAAACAATTGCGCAAAATTAAAACCTTTTACTGGCCCCCCTCCTCCTTATTTTCTGTTCAGGGATACATCAATTACTAAAATCAGTCAATAAATAAGGAAATTATGCCCCAAAACATGAATATCTCGTAATAAGGTTTCCCCTCTGGCATACTGGATTTACTTGATTTACCTCACTCAACTTTCTGGCGTGTTGTACAGTGAAAAAACTACCCCCCCCTTATTTTTGATTTTCTTCAAAATTAAGGGGGGGGGTTAATTCTTTGCCTTGCCGTGCTTTTTTCCTCCTTGCCGTTTTCCAGACATTAAAAAACTACCCCCCCCTTATTTTTGATTTTTGTCAAAACTAAGCGGGGGGGGGGGGGGTTTTCGGTGCTCCAGTCTACCACATGTAAGCAAGTACCAAAAACACTGTATAAACCTACTGCAGGGGTGTTGAGACAATCCCTATTCTTTGAGGCACTGCACTGCTGTACTTAAAAAACAAAGAAAATAAGCCATTAGTCATTAATTTCTGATGACTAGAAGTGAGGTTAAATAGCTTTCAAAAAGTTCTCATAAAAAACACACACTGTAGTTTATTAACTTGATATCATGATGCAACTAAGCCTATCTTTGGGACATAGGACTTAGGTAATAGAAAATTATTGTTTCTAAATGATATCTTTCTATTATTTAGATATTTCAATTAGAAACTACCACTTCTACTACAACAAATACTACAACTCTATCAACAACAACTACCACCACTACTACAACAACAACAACTCTATCAACAACAACTACAACTACTACTACAACTCCATCAACAACAACTACCACCACTACTACAACAACAACAACTACCGCTACTACAACAACAACTACTACAACTCTATCAACAATAACTACTACAACAACAACAACTCCTACTACATCAACTACCACTACTACAACAAAAACTACTACCAATAGTAAAACAACAAAAATAACTACTATTACCACTGCTACAACAACTACTACAACTCAATCAACAAAAACTACCAGCACTACTACAACAACAGTTAGAGAATGTACCAAAATAGGTAATAAAATAAATCAATAGACAGAGCATACATTGAATTCTTGTCTTTTAAAATAGATTAGGCATAAAGATGTTTTGGGATTAAATCAAAATTTAAGTTAGAATTTCCAAAGAAAAGTAGCAAACAAAAGGTTAAATAAATAGTACATAGAGTTTCATAGTTACATTTAATTTATGTTATCTTTTACAGATAAGCGGGGTATGGAATGGGTGGCATTATTTAATGAACTAGCAATAAAAAACTGTTCTGAAAATTCCAATTCCGCAGGTGCAGTATACTGTCAATTTCAATTTTAAAGGTTTTGATTAAACATATTAGAAAAAGCCATGGTTTATTTTATGATTTAGATTTTAAGTTATTCTTTCAAACCTGAAATTGTAAATGTAAGTTTGAGTCTGTTTCTAATTTATCTAAAATTGATTAAAGTATTAAAGTATATAAAAGTATATAAAAGTCAGTTGTTTGAATGATATTAAGGTTAACCAAAATAATGACTTTTGGTATATAAATGCTACAGGTTACTGAAAAGTATTTTGAGAAAAGCAAAGAAATGTTTTCTTATGAAACTAAAACTTAAATGTACATTGAGATATAAGTATTGAGGTACTATATAAATATTTCAGAAGGATATGCATATTGGTTTTGTGATGGAATAATAGGAGACTTCAACAGTTCAGAGCCTGATAGGTAAGTTATTATCCAAATCAACGAAAATAGATTAACATCCTAAAATAAAAAGTGAAATGTTCCTAGAGGTCCTTAAAGTGGCTGTGAATTTGCAAATAACGTTATATATATAGGTAGATAACTGACAATTGAAGATAAAACTTTAAAAATATTGCCTTAAAAAAATCATAAATATCTGATTAGATGAAAAAGAATTTTCAAATTTTGTGAACAGTTCAATACCGTTCGTATCATTTTTATCAAAACTGAATAATAAATGCATTAAATACGAACAATGGCAGTGTTTTATAGAGAATTGCGTTCAAAATAGGTAAAACATTGTGTTTTTTTTTTAAATGTCATTTAAAAGTAACATACATTACAATCATTTTAATGATAAAAAATGAAAAAAATAAAAATAGCCAATGGTTCGAAATTTAAAATCTATTTTATTATCACGGGATTTCCTCTCTCTCTCTCGATCGCTCTCTCCATAACTCTACCTACCTTGGTAGCTCAGTGAGTGTGTCATGTGTGTGTGTGTGAGTAATGTACGTAGTGTGTGTGTGCGTTTAATGGGAGGTATATAACAAAACTATCTATCTATCTATTTATCTATCTATCTCTCCATCTCTCCTCTTGACATATTTGAGAAGATTTGTAAAGAAATAAAAATGAATATTTTTATGTAAATATTATACACTGCTAAATTTTTGCTGAATATGTCCGGCAAATATTATTTGTTTATTCTATTTAAACAATTCAATTCTTAAATATCATTCTTTCTAGGGATTTAAACAATTTTTCTATTGTCTTTATACCAACTGAAACATACCGAAATTTGGTTAATGATTTTATAAAATAAACCAAACTTTTTTATTACATTTTAAAGAAAGTTTGAAGACAAATATTAATAGAGGTTTATTACAAAATTATTTCCTAAGTATTGATTTTTTTTTTTTTTATCTGCAAGCGAAGAAATGGCTTATTTTCTTATAGTTTAATTGTTGCTCAAATTTTAACGTTAACTTCGTGTTGAATTGAACTTGGCATTTTAATCTAATTTTTTTCTAACTTCTTGGAGCTTTTAAGAAATTATTCCACGAAAATTACTTAAAAAATAAGGAAAGGTAAATAAAAATGAATTCTGAAAAAACTAATTCGTGATCTCTTTAAACAAATGGCCTTAACAATTGTGAGAAAGGATAAAAAAAAAATTGTTTTTAGGAGCCAATGTTATGAATCCTGGGTAGCGGACATAGACAACATGATAAATGAAGGTGAAAATATTTTGAACTGTTATTTTACCAAACAATGGATCAAGGCTACTTTTTACAAATTATGATTATTTAAAATGATAAGATTATTATTGTGTTGATACAATATCTTAAAGGACGAATATAGGTCCGATATGATATGAGCTTATATCAAAAGTGCCATTACATACTTTTAGAATATCTATGCCAAATTTAATAATTCAAAAAAATCCTTAAGTAGATTTTGCAATTTTCTGTTTCAATTGAACATATAATAAATGAGATTGCCAACAAAATTGATTATTTTAGCCCTTTACAAGACTTTTTTTTTTACTATTTTGCTTAAGTTTGATTGACTATTACATTAGCACACATCTTAAATGATAATTTAAATGTTTATTATTTTAGATTAAATACTATTTTATTTCATTTTTAAAAAGCGTAAAAATAATCTTAAAGTTTATTTTCTGTACAAAAGATAATTGATTAAATCTAGATGATATAAACACCCTTAATTACGCATTTTCAACACACACACACAGGGCCACAAAAAAAACAGGGATTTGAAATCATTCTTCCTCCAAGAAAATTTTATTGATTATTTTTTTTACTTTTTACATTATTTGATGTTTTTTTAAATATTTTACTTATACATTTTGTATGAAGGTAGATTGAGGGTATATTTACCCCTGATTAATTCCCGAAACCTTTTTCTCATTTATTTGTACTGCTTAATAACAACAGTATTTAGGCAAACTCTACACGCATCCTGTTGTGAATATGGGTATTTCAATATGTTAGGGAACCACTCCTCTGACGTCTATAGAATAGTTATTTAGTATTCCCCTGTATATCTCTCCTTTTGTTTGTCAGTGTGTTGTTCTAACGCATGTAATTATATTTTTTTGAGCTATGATTGCTGATTTTTATGATATCTTTGTATTTATAACAATGTATTTCTATTTGAATGCTACCCTGTCTCTCTTTTGGTCAAAAATTAGATATTTTCAATTTCTGTTGACAAATTATTATCATAGTTTTTAGGCTTTTACTGACAACCATCTAAACTCTGTTATTCTAAAACTTTACTTTACAATTAAATAATCTAACACAATACTTTTAAATCCTTTTTGAAGGTTCCAATATTGACATTGAAATTGTTGATTACATCAATGAAGAATTGAGCAAGGATAACAAGGTATTGACCATTTTCTCTTCTCTAACCTAGAAAATCTAAAGTAATTATCATTTTAAGTTATTTATTTTCTTATATTGATTAGGAGCAATTTGGGGGAACTATAATAAGATTAACAGATGCATTAGATAAACTTGTTTTTGATGGACAAAATGAGTCCAGGTAAAGTTTGTATTAAATTGTTATTCCAATTGAAGGTATTTTTAGGGAAGCCATATTGTTTTCATTCTTTCCTGTTGTTCTTGTTTAACCCTTACAGATCGGGCCCCTATTCCCACCTTAATAGATCAGGGGGGGGGGGGTCATATTGACCCCCCCCTCTATCTCGGCTCCTGTTACAGTTAGAGACATAAAATTTTTTTCTGGTGGTTCATGTGTATTTTTAGAGAAAATTACTTTTTCTAGTAATAGCGGTCAGACCACTCCTTAGCCGCTTTTTAGCGGCCAGCCGCTAAATATTAAAACAGCTGTAGAGCGGCCAATTTTGCAGCTAGGATGACCAAATTTTAGGACGAACTTTTATTTTTCATAACAAAAAAATTACTTTTTCAGATCATCGCCGAAAAACAGCAAATTACGGAAACCGCCATTTTTGGCGGTTACGGCGGTAAAACGGCGGTTGGCGGCGCCAATTAATATTTTTATCTGTTTACTGTTGCTCAAGGATTTACCAAAAAAAATTTTAGGCCTCTAGCTGTAATAGAAGCCACGATATTCATGATATATGTCTGTAGTAAAAGTCGGACAAAAATCGGTCATAAAGTCGGTCAGGGAGCGGTCAAATGGTCATAACACCACTTTTCTCAGAAGGTCATTGATATCTAAGTATTCACCAAAAAAATTTTAGGTTTCTACCTTATAAACAAAAGTCATAATGTAGAAATTAAGATTTATTTAGAATTTTTTCTAAATTTGGTTCCACCTAACCGACTTTGACCGGACGCCACGACCGACACAGACCAGATATCCTTATAAGATCAACTCTTGCCGACGTATAATTACTAAACTTAAAAAGTCATGAAGTCACAACTCTCTATCTTACCTACAAAAAAAATGACATTGAAAAAACAGAGGGGGGGGTCAATATGACCCCCCCCCCCGATCTGTAAGGGTTAAAGTTTTCCACATTTAACATCAGACAGTAGGTAAATCTGAAACATGATAGCACTGGATGTTGATTTAGATTTGTCTTAAAACTTGACATGGTGATTCCTGTAACAGATTAGTACAGTTTATAAATTGCAGAAACCTTCTTTTATTTACAGAGATTTGTACACAGTCTCTATATTATCTAGTTTATATACTTTCATATTGGTTCTTTACTGTAAATTTTTTATCCGATTTTATATCTTGTAAAGATCTGCCACTCTCCTGATTTTGAGTCTAGTTTTTATGGAAAATGTAAACTAAAATAAAACTTTTTTTGCTCTTGGCAACATTTGTTGCAAGAACATATTGTAGGTACTGTATTATGTAAGGTCATATAATGTATAATTTACTTTTTTGTTTAAATCATTGAAAAATTAATTTATAGTTTGGGTAAATATGAGACTGATATTTCATTTCATTCAGCCTTTGCAGAACTTTTCTACATATTTGATGCTTTGATGCTGTTAAAGTGCCTGTCAAGCATTGGAACCCTCCACCTCATTTTAAAATGAATTGAAAATAACGAGGGCTTAAAAGTCTAATATTTTTTTATGTACTATAGTGAAGATGGCTATGATAACATTTTTGTCAACACATACCTGAATGTGACAGATCAGATTTTTAGGTATAAAAAGAATTCTATAAATAATTTATTATGTAGAAAGATGTCGAAGCTTTTTTTATTATGGTAGGGGTAATTTCATTTAAGTACATTATTTTCAGAAAGAGAAATAATATATCAGAACATAAATCAAAAGTTATATAGATTACCAAAGAATATGGTATCATGATTATGCAAAACGAATTTTTTTTTCATGTCCAAAATCTATTACTCTTCAAAACTTAGTCACTACATATGTTAGCAAAACAAAATGAAAATGAAAAATACACCATGGGAAATCTAATTAATGATATATCTAGGTCTTATCTTGGCTGGGAGGAAATTACTGATATGGAAACTAAAATGAACACTGTAGTTAAAAATCTAGGTATGAATATATAACAGTAATTTTTATCCACTTCCATTTAATTTAAATCTTTTTTATTATATTTACATTGTATTTTAGAAACAATTGATCAAGTGGGATACAAGCTGGGAAAAGCATTTGTCAATACTAATTCTAGGTAATCTCATTTTATTTTATTAATCCTATTGTAAGAGAATTCTCTCATAGTATTATAATTAAAAGCATATTAAATAGAACTATAATTACAAAAACATTTTAGTTTATATTTTTTATTAAGAATGTGTAAAGCATCTTGTCTTTACAAAAATTTTGTCAAAGTAAAATCAAGTTTTAATTCTGTTTTTCAGATGTGAAGACTCAGTCACTGAACAATTTGCAGCAATAGAGCTTCAAGTTAAAAATATAGTCCAAAATCAAGATTCAAATGAATACTGTTTTCAACTAAACCAAGTAAATATGTATTAAGATGTTATGGATAAATAAACTCCAATTATAATACTAATCATCTTTAATTATCTTTATGATTGTTATTTAGGGAACAATATGTGTTGGGTTGGAATTGGATAATTTGGATTGTAATATTTTTGTGCTGACATCAATAAAGTCAAAACAAGATGTTAATGACAAGAACTCTCCCATATTTGCAGAGTAAGTTGATATCATTTTTATCAAGTATGTAAATTATAACAAGGATAAGGTTAATACACTTGAGAAGAATACTATTTTACTACATCTATTTCTTTAATTCATCTAAATTCTATTGTTTACTAATATGCTAAATTTATTGCAATTATTCATGGCTCAAAAAATATTTTCACTATTAAAAAAAATATTTTATTACCATATTATCTATTTCATAATATTTCAAACATTATTGTTTTTCTAAAGTTTGCCAATGGATTCACTGAACAATGGAGGTATGCTTGGTGATAGACTCCTAGGTAATTTAAGATAATATTAAAGGGGATGTACACTTTAGTATTTTAATAAAGTTTTGAATCAGAATATCTTTTTTAGCAAAATATAGTCTCAAGATTTCAAATCTTCTGACTTGAAATATATTATAGCATCTAAAAGCCCTCTTCCCTCCCCTTTATAATCTACAAAAGTGTTTATTTCACATCCATATTTTGATAAAAAAAACAAACATGAATTTCACATTCTTTTCATTAAGTCATTAATAAATAAACACATTTTAAAATCTAATAGGACTGACCATTAACAATGGAAGCTACAGCAAGGACAAACTGATCTCAACTATAACTTTTAATATGGGAGAAGTATATGAGGTAAACTTGAAAATATCTAAAAAATATATCAATAATTTCATTTTATTTACCATAATTTTTGTAGAATATTCCTGGATGCCAGTTTATCCCTGGGTATCCAGATTGTATATACTTGGATACTGAAGAAAATGAGTGGTCTACTAAAGGATGTGTGGTAAGAATTATGTATTGTATGAGTTGGAAGATTGAAACCAACTTCATGTTAAAAAAAATATAATTTATGATGAATATTTACAGTTACTTTACACTCTTGTCTCATATTAGTTTTTGTAATCCTAAGTCCTAAGTACAGTTTGTTTTTCTGTTTTTTTTCATATACATAATCTAACCCTTGCCCTTATTTTGATATAAATAGAAAACAAGAGGGTATTGTTATTTATGTTTAATACTTTAGGTTATGGTTAAGATTTTATTAGATATATTTATGTTAATATATTATATTAAAGAAATAGGTTTTAAAAAAATTAAAGAAAATAATAATAAGAAAAAAACATGACAAATGGTGTTTGATCACATCAGCTTAATTATCAAATCTGCTCAGAGTTGTACATTCAAAAAAGGACCATATAGAAGAAACAAAAATAGAGGGATTATTTTTTTAAAAGTGGGTAGCTACGAATTTTCATTTGGTAGATCATAAATGAACTGTTGTATTTTGTCCATTCAAATTTTAAGATTTTATGTGGTATTGATATACCACCTTTATAAACACAAATACAAAACTAGTTCCATTTATAAAAAATAAAAAATTTTAGGCTATATACAGAAAACGCCTATCTCAAAATACGCCCATCTCAGAATTCAACTATCTTAACCCTTACAGCTCAGGCCCCAATTCCCACCTTAATAGATCGGGGGGGGGGCTCCAAGAGCCCCCCCCTCTATCTCGGCTCCTGTTACAGATAAAGACGTAAAATTTTTTTCTGGTGGTTCATGTGTATTTTTAGAGAAAATTACTTTTTCTAGTCATAGCGGCCAGGCCGCTCCTTAGCCGCTTTTTAGCGGCCAGCCGCTAAATTTTAAAACAGCTGTAGAGCGGCCAATTTTGCAGCTAGGTTGACCAAATTTTATGACAAACTTTTATTTTTCATAACAAAAAAATTACTTTTTCTGATCATCGCCGAAAAACGGCAAATAACGGAAACCGCCATTTTCGGCGGTTACGGCGGTAAAACGGCGGTTGGCGGCGCCAATTAATATTTTTATCTGTTTGATGTTGCTCAAGGATTTACCAAAAAAAATTATAGGTCTCTAGCTGTAATAGAAACCACGATATTCATGATATATGTCTGTAGTAAAAGCCGGACAAAAATCGGTCATAAAGTCGGTCAGGGAGTGGTCAAACGGTCATAACACAACTTTTCTCAGAAGGTCATTGATATCTAAGTATTCACCAAAAAATTTTAGGTTTCTCCTTATACACAAAAGTCATAATGTAGAAATTAAGATTTATTTAGAATTTTTTTCTAATTTTGGTGCTACCCAACCGACTTTGACCGGACACCACGACCGACACAGACCAGATATCCTAATAAAATCAACTCTTGCCGACGTATAATTACTAAACTTAAAAAGTCATGAAGTCACAGCACTCCATCTTACCTACAAAAAAATTGAGATTGAAAAAACTAGAGGGGGGGGCTCTTGGAGCCCCCCCCCCCCGATCTGTAAGGGTTAAAAAACGCCTTTTTCATAAGATGCCTACTACATTTTTAAATATTATCTTGTAGTGAAACATGTCAGTCCAAGAAGGTATTGTGAGTATTGTATAATATGTACATTTAAATCTTCTTTTTGAAATATCTATCCCTAAAGTATAATATCACTCTTGTACATTCCTTAGGCACTTTTTATTCTTTTAAGCATTTTGATAACAACATACTAAAGGTTTGCTTTTTGAAAATTGATCACAATTGACTAACAAAAACTTTTACATAGTTAATTCTTGTTTTAAATTTTTTTTTCTTCATATATCTACTGCAAACAACCCAGTTAACTTTTTAGTTATTACAATAAGATGAACAACTATGAGCTCTATTAAAACATACTTTTTATTTATTTTCTTTATCATTTGACCTAATATCTTGAATTAACAGAATATTATGTTGAAATGTTGTAAATATGACTAAACCTAGTAAATCCACCACAAGCCCATGAGAGCTTTCCTAAACAGGAAAACTCACTCAGTTCAGTAGTTATTGAAATCCTAACCTTCACAAATAATTATATTATAGAATATTAGAAACAAGCAAACAAAAACTAGAATCCAAACACTAAATTTTTAATTTTTTCTATTCTCATCTAGGTACTCAACTTAAGGGAAAGTATCTAAACTAAGTTTACCTAATTGTTTGGGAGTACAATAAATTATTTGGATCTGTTCTTTTTGTGACAATGCCTCTTGTGGCGTTTCATCCTATTTTCATATTGGCTTTTGATAGGTTATTTTAGGTTAGGATGGTGATTGCCCCACAGGGTTAGGCAATTGGTCCCGCAGGATTAAAGCCCCTTGCAGGGCCTAGAAATAGTAGAAAATTAGAAAAACACCCCTTAAGAGTGGCATTGCTATGAAAGGGATTATACTCTAAGTGATTGTTACTTAAACTTACATATCATTCAGAGAAAAGAGGTGTTTGGGAAAAATGTGACATGTGTGTGTGATCATCTCACTAGTTTTGGAATCATGATGGATTTTAACAATGAAGTTAAAGCTGATGATCCTGGTAAGTTAATTTTTCAATAGTAAAGAAAAAAACCAAGACTTGCTCTACTATACAGATTATTCATTTAACTTTCTGTTTTTTAATGCTTCATTTCAAACACCAAGCTTTTATAAGACTACAACTTTCTACATAATGCTGACAATGAAACCTGCAGCCATTAAAGATTAATTATTTTGTATGGCTATCTTTAACCTACTTCTAAAAAGCTCTACTAATAACATTAAAAGGGTATGAACAGTATTTTTTTCAGTACTTAAGCTTCTCTCCATCATATGTGGTGCCTCCTCCATCTTGGCTATCCTTGTCACTGAAATATTACTTTATTTTGGAAGGTAATTTTAAAAACTGTTTGAAACTTATGTTTATCCCTTAATGCCCCCCCCCTTCGGTTTTTCTTTTCTCATTTTATGTGTGTGAAAGATAAAAAGCCCAAACTGCATGACTTTTAAAGTATGGGTATGACACATAACTAAGAGTTGGAATTTTTTGAATTTCTCCATCCTGGCAGGATTCCAGCAAAACTGGCAGGGTCATCCAGGTAAAGAGAAAAATAACTTTTTGACTAGTAGTACATTCTCATATGAAATACAGGTGTTCAAGTCGATTTCAGGTTACAGGTATGATCCTGCAGGTCCTGATCCTCCAGGTCTCCAGATATCTTTAAAAGGCTCCTGTGGCCGCAATTTTTGACTCAAATTTTAAACTTAAGCTTTTTTAACATGTCTACATAACGTATTTAAATTTCATAAAGATCCACTGTCATTTTCCCACCCACTGCGGCAGCTGGCAGCTGCCAAGTACATCTGCGGCCGCTGAAATTTATATTACGATATTTTAATATAAAATTTACATAAAGATAAACATTTTCTGCAAAATAGTTGTTCTTCTAGCTTCAAAATTAAGAAAATTACAGCTGTTTGAAATATTTAAGTAAAAAAGGGCCAAAAAACAAAGGTTGTTAAATAAAAGGGTAAATTAAACGAAAATTGACCTTGTCTTACTTAAAGTTGGAAATTTATAATTAATCAGGGGACTTGTCCAAAAAAATTTAGCTTTCTAACTCTAATAGGAACTGAGATAATAGGGGGGGGGTTGTTGAACGCCCCCTCCCTCCATGACCAATTAAGGTGCGGCAAGGGGCCTGACTGTTAAGGGTTATTAATATTAAAAAGGAGTGGATACAAAACAGTGACAGTTACAAAACCGCACCATTACAAAACCGACCTATTACAAAACCGTGACAATAACAAAACTTCGACAATAACAAAAATATAACTATGTAGGAATTTTTGTAGGAATACAGGGCCGCAGTGCTAGGCCCCCTGGCCTGCCTAGCCGCAGGCGCTCAGCCCCTTCGCCCATAACCTAACCTAACCTAAATATTGTAAAAAAAAAATATTAAAAATTTGAAAAAAATCTACCAACCACTTTTTGTAAAATCCATGAAATTCTAAACTATAAATAAGTTAATGTACAATAAACATTCAAACATACAGGTTAGGTTAGGTTATAGGCAAGGGGGCCGAGCGCCCGCGGCTAGGCAGGCCATGACCTTCTAGCATTAAGATTTTTTTTATTCTAGATTTTTAGTATTATAGATTTTTTTGTAATGTCGCGGTTTTGTTATTGTCGCGGTTGTGTAATGGGGCGATTTTGTAACTGTCGCGGTTTTGTATCTACTCCAAAATAAACATTTCTCTCTAAATTGAATTGAATCTGAATTTTTCAATTTAGAATGTTTTTTTTTTTGTTAGGGACAAAGATGATGATGAAGTGAACATGAAGAGGTCTGCCGAGAAAAATCTAAACTTGTGTATGGTAATTGCACAACTTGGATTTATAATCTTTGTAGGTAAATAATGATTAATGAAAGAAGCTATCTTAAATTCATCTTCTGTAATAATACTCTGAAAATAAAAATGTTTGTGTATCTGACTGAATTATTTATTAAGCTTTTCTTTAATGGAAATTAAATATATTATTTACAAACATTTTAATGGTAAGATAATAATCCTATTTTATATAAGAATGTATAATTAGAATTAGGCCATTCCATTTCTTTTTTTTTTTGTTTTACAATAAGCTATAATTTAATATCCATCAACTTTCTAAGCTGTTTTGAAAATTCTTTTTTATATTTCTTGTTCTCAATATCTCTCATTGACTTTCCCTCTCTTAAAGTAAATGTATAATAAAATTGACCTGGTATATCTATAATATGTAATCATTTAATACACAGCCCAATCTCCACCCTCTTAAGAATTAAAAAAATAATAGGTTATAATAATATAAGCAGGGATCGGAAGCCGCGTGTAAGCCTCACTGAAATCGTCATTTTATCACTATAAAATTTAGCTGGATGTATAAAACTGCTCTTTGGCAGACAATCCTTCTTTTTGAAATTTATTTTTCTGCTCACAAGCAGGTTTATTCAGGTTTATGCGCAGCTGAGGTGCGGCTTCCGAACCCTGAATATTCTTACCTACAAAAACCATGCATGGTTTGGAATTATTCTCTAATACGAATGGACAGACAATGTTATACTCTGTGTCAAAAATATTCATAAATTCCTAGGTAGAAATGATATTTTACCCTGTGCTATTTGTGAGAGTTTTGGAGCTGCAACCCATTTTGCGTTTGTGGCCTGCTATGCATGGATAGGTAATAATTCTTATATTTCTAACCCAATGTGGTTGTTGATTTTATTAACAGAATTAAAATATTCATCAACAACAAGTTTCATAATTTACAAATAAAAAAATGTATGTTATATAATCTATTGGAAAACTGCAAAAAAAAAATGTTTTTGTGTCATTATTGTCCTAAGAATCACCATATTAAAAATTACATAAAGAGGAAAAATTTTATTTTGAATTATTTCTTAATGCTCCAGGAATCCTTATGTAAGATTTTAAATGTATAAAATGACAATAATATTTTAAAATTCAAAATAAGATATATCTGAATGATGAATTAGGATTGTTCTTGTGAATTTCTTCTTTGAGAAATAAGAGTTTCCTTCCAAATTTTTATCAAGCATATAATTTTATGCTTGAAATTAGTTTAGGTAGAGTTACATTGGGTATGCACTATCATATTAAGATACTAAACCTTAACAAATTTGTTATATTTTTAGTAATAGATTGTTCACAAGTGTACTACAAATTCTACAACAAGAGGGCACCACAGACAAATCTTCTCTACCTTTCCATTGCTTCATATGGTTTAGCATTTGCAATAGGTGAAGCATATTCATTAGAATCTTTTCTTATATATTGGAATTTATTTTAGCTTTCAATTTTAATGAAATTTTAGTATTATTTGATCAAAAATAATTTATTATTAATATTTCTTATTAGCTGGAGGAGTGCTCATCACTAGTCTAACAAATGAAGCCTATTTCTACCTGAGGAGGTATACAATAGATACATATAATTACAAAAAAAAAAAATTATGTCTCTTTGTCTGTCCGTTAAGATCTGAAGAAATGCTAAATTAACTTGCATTTTTAAAAATCAAACAAACACAATACTTGTTATCAAATATGAATGTACATACATTAAAATACAGATACAGAAAAAAACAAATAGAAATTTATTTTATTTATGTTTCTCTGGTCAATATTTTGAAATGCATGCAGCAAAATGATTTTCTTCTAAGAGGAAATAATTTAGAGTTATGAATAGAAATGTTTGAATTTTAAAGATTGTAACTGTAATATGTATTTTCAGAAGTGTGGAAGGCCATGTGGACAGTTGCTGGTTGAATGCCTGGGCTGAATATGCAATCATCATTCCCATTGGTTTATTTTTTTTTAAGTATTTTAAAGCAAATCTTTTCTGTAAATCTGAATGAATTGATAGCTGTTCATGTTTAATTAAACATGTTAGAATTCTCATAGATATTTTAAACTTGTAATAATTTAACAATAACAAGATACAATATTTTAAGCAAATCATCTCTTAAACAAAGTCCTTAAATTGTAAAAATGTAAGTTGTAACCAATTTATAGATAATCTTGTTGAGACCAATTATTTGATATATTGCTTGTAATTTGTAAATTATCTGTTTGATGAACCCAATAATTTGGACATTGCAACAAAAAAGCTTATTGTTTTCATAATCAAACATAAGAAAGCATCAGCATTAGTATGCTACAAAATCATTATCATTTGTTTAGAAAACTATGAAAATCTTAACTATTATTGTTTTCAAATAGACAAAATGGTGCAAAATATTTTTCCAACACCCCCTCCTCCTGAATTCTCTATCCCCTTAAAAGATTTAATGTAATTTTTAAGGAGTTGCTTTGCTTCTTTGCTTAGTTAGAATGGTCTTGACATATGTTTGGGTAAAGAAAAACTCAAGGTAAATGTTTTATTTTTCACTTGAAAATTTAGATTGCTAATGCTAAAATATTTTAATTGGATAAAAATTTAACTTATTTAGTGACACAACATGTGAAATAATCTTGGATCTCCTGATATCCTTCAGAAGTACACTGGTCCTAACCTTCGTGATGACTCTCAACATTGTCTTTGGTAATTTTGTACACTTTATAAACTTGAAATATTTTTCTTAAACTTGAATATAAGAAATTTTAATATCTTATTTACATAATGATGAACTGACTTTATAAAAGTAAAGATAAATGGAATTATTTAATTGATACTCCTCCCCCTTAAATAAATTTTAAAGATGGATGTGACCTAAATGTAGTCACGCCAGGACCTTGGTAAAAAGGTGTTTGGAGTAATATAAAATCTACTCTAATGTGGATATATGTACAAAGATGTATCTTTTTAGCCTTTGTTGCTGACTCCCATGTCTTTGGCTACATAATTGTTGTTCTCAATGTTTTCCCTGGATTCTTCATCTTGTTGAACAGCACTGTTTTCAACTCTGAGGTAACTCTTGTTTATATCTAAAATCTATTCATGATTTTGTTTCATTTTGTTTAATAAGTTATCTAAAACGGTTCTTTAGTGAATTCACATTTGCAATTACAAAGGCCATTGTTTTCATGTCTTTTTGCTAATATGAGAAACTTTGAAATTGCAAGAAATCAAAACACTTGTCCTGTCTAATTTTTATTGTGTAATGAATGCCAATCATATGAATAGCATTTATTTTATTTTCAGGTAGACATCTTTAGAAATCTGAAGAAGAACTTCAGAAGAAAGAATGCTTAAGATTATAAATTTGATTGGATTTGATATTCAAATGTCTAGGCAATAAAATCAACTTTTATTTCTAATAAATGGATGATTTTTTTTTAATTACATGAAAATAAAACCTTAATTACAGAAAATAAAACCTTTGTGTATAATCCTTTATATATTTGGAAAACCTATTATGAGACATTTATGTTTCAAATATTTAAAAATGATTATTTCAACAAATTATTCTTTAAAACTGGTTTGTCCAAAAGCCTTTTTTTGAAGATTTATTGATTTAAAGGTTGTAAAAAATGTGTATCTTTTTAAAATTCAAATTATGCAACTTGTGTTAATAGTAGAGAAATGTTATGCATATTGTTAGAATCATCATAAGCTATAGTTTTTAAATATATAAAAACCAGTCCTGTGCTACGTATAGTATAGGAGCTATGTGGTAAAATGTTCCTATTACTTAAAACTTTTAAACCTTTTTTTACATTTTTCAACATAGCTCCTAAACTATAAATAGCCCAAAAACGGTACTTATATTTTCAAGAACTAGAGCTTATGACGATTCTAATGGTGTGCGCAACATTTTTCTACTATTAACACAAGCCGCGCAATTTGAATTTTAAAAATATGTGTATTTTTGCACTATATTTTAAGTCTATAAAACTTTGCAAAAACAGGTTTTTAGGGCATAATTTGTTGAAATAATCATTTTAAAATATTTGAAACATAAATGTCTTATAATAGGATTTTACATAATTGTTTTATTTTCTATGCATAATTAAGTTTTTTTTTTAAATCATTTCTCTTGAATGACCCTGTAAATTAAAAGATAGATTTGAATATTATTACCAACATATAATATTTTGTACAAAGCAAGCCTGTAGGATATTCAGATATTTCAAAAATAATTTTTTTCTTTCCATCTGTTGTAAAGTTTTTCACTTATTAAAAAAAAACAGGTATTGTTGGTTGTGTTACATCACCTCCTAAGGGGCGTTTGGTCGTATTTTCACAATAGCTTTTCTCCTATTTCTACCCAGCATGTATTGATGTGGTTTTTTTTTCAATAGTAATGTTGCATTAACATGGTCTTAATTTTTAAATATGTCATGTTGACTACAAATTTATTACTTCTATTCCCCTGGCTTGCTTAGTCTTGTATAGTTCCAGGTTAGTTACACCTCCAAGCCAATAGAAGCAAAGCAAGGGGAACAGCTGACCAATAGGAATCTTATACTTCTGAAGCCTCCATAACTTTTAGTTCAAACTTTTACTACTAGGTGGCCAAATGCTTTTTGTATATATGTATTACACACTCTAAAAGCACATATTTTCTTTTATAATGAATCAAAAGTACATTATTAAAGACATATCATTGCCACATGTTTATTAAAATAATGCCACATTGAAAGCTTCTGGGCAGCAATACCCAAAAATTCTTATTGGTTCAAAAACTTTATATTTTTGTTAAAAAGATTTTAAAATTTTGTAATGAATTCAACTCAACTAGAAAATAAACCTGGATATTACCTCAGGCATGCTTTACTGACCAGGAATTGATTAATATAACAAATTAAAGAATAATGGATTGGCCACAATTAGTAATTTAGGAATTATTAATTGTTCTATGTATTTTTTCTATTTTTTGAATACAGTTGTTTGCATTAAAAAATTGTTTTTATTTTTCTTATTCATATTTTTTAAAGCAAAGCTTTTCTATAATTAAGTTTGGTCCGTCCACCCATCCATCAGTATGTAATGGTCAGCTTTTTTTGCTTAGGCATGTTAGAATTGTCCTATTGATTTTGAAATTTGCATGGTGATTCCTGTAGTAGTGAGGTACAATTCAGAAAGTAAATAATTGTTACAAACATGTTTATGTGATATGATTATTCAATTGATATGATTTTTAGAATACTGAATCTAATGTCAACAAAGTAAAAATTGAAAGCAAAGCATTTCTATAATCAAGTCTTTAAAATGTAAATATGCTGTTAAGCATTATCCTGCATTTATATAGTTTTAAAACACATTTACCAACAATTTAGTTTAGACTTTTATTCATTTATAATCTGAATATTCAGTTCTGACACTTTAAAGTGTTAATGTTTGTTTTTCTTTCTACTTCAGAGTTTGGCTTTATGAATATTATCTTCCTTGTTATTCAGAATATTAAGAATTAAAACATAAAGATGTATCTTTAATATATATATTTTTGTTGACAGTTTTGTTTAAAGCTTTTGCATGTATAGACTCATTGGAATTTATGAGGATGAAACCTTAACTTAATTATTACTAAGTAGATGCTTTACTTTGCAATTAATGTTATAATCGTCCTACATATTTAAACCTTGCATAAAGAATACTGTAGCAATATTGTGTAATCTCAACAGAGTAGCAACTCTATAATAACTACTGTAGAGTCAGAGCATCCATCAAATTTTTAGGACTAGGAGATTTTATAAACTTGATTTTTTAAAATTATAAAATAAAAATATTGTACATAATGTTTTACTTGTAGATTAACTATAATTATGAAGGAAGTAAGTATGTCCATCTACAATGATACAAAAAGATCTTAAGGCAGTTTCCCTCAAAGTGTTTGAAAGAGTACAGAACCCCCTCCCTATTATATTGGAAAAAAGGTATTTTTGTGCGTGTTTATTTTTAAAAGTGAAGCTTTTCTATAATTAGGGTCCGTCTGTCTGTACATCTGTCCATAACAGCTCTTTTCGTTAATTTAAACAGGTTAGAATTGTACTATTGATTTCAAACTTTTTATGCTGATTCCTAATAGTTAGGTACGACTTAGAAAGCGCAGCAATCACTGGCGGACACGTAGCAGGAGAGGATCCTGGGTTTGGGCTTCTAAAACTCGTTCTGGATCCAGGCGTACTGCGGCAGGCCTGCCGGGCGCAGCTGGCGCGGGTTCCACTAGCTGGCAAAGGTGGTGGAGGTACTCAGCCTCCTCGGCTACTTCCTCAGTGGAAGGGGCAGGCATGTTGTCGTCCTCTCAGCGACTGAGAGTGCCGGCGCTGGTGTTCTGGGAGCTGGGGCGATAGCAGACTTTGAAGTCCAAGGCGGCCAGCTCCTATTGCCAGCGGGCTACCATTCCTGTGGAGGCATTGAGTGACTTCATTTGCAGCAGGGCAGAGGAGTCTGTGTTGATCTAGAAGCTACGGTAGGACAGGATCCCATGGAACTTGCGGATCCCGTACATGATGGCGGCCATTTCTCCCTTCCAGGACGGGTACCGGGTCTCAGGGTCAGTGGTCTTGCGTCCCACGGCAGCAATGAGCCTCTCCTTGCCGTCCTGGCACTGGCTGAGGATGGTGGAAATGGCCCGGCTGCTGTAGTCGGTGGTTAGCTGGAACACGGCTGGCAGGTTGAACCGCGGCAGCGCCCGGATCAGGGTTTGACAAAACTTGTCCTTAGCTGTGCCAGCTGGGCATCCATCTTGCCGGTCCACGTCAGTGCTTTGGCCGTCTTTTGCCGATTCATGTCGTAGGTGAGGTCGGCGTACTCCGGGATGAACAGGCGGTAGTACCCAAAGAACCCCAGGAGAGCCAGCAGGTCCTTGGGTGTACTGGGGGCTGGCCAGTCTAGGATGCGGTCGATGTAGTCCTCCTGCATCGCTATGCCCTCTCTGCTAATGGTGTGGCCTAGATAGTCGACCTTGGCTCGGAACAACTTGGTTTTGGATGGCTTGAGGCGGATTCCTCCCCGACGGAGGGCTTCCAAAACCTCTCAGAGTCTAGCCAGGTGGGCCCAGGTATCGTTATGGAAGGACAGGACATTGTCCAGGTAGGACTTGAGGTTGGATGTGCCCAGGGGGTTGAGGACCCAGACGATGAACCTGGAGTAGACGGAGGGGGCGGTGGCCAGGCCGAAGGGCATCCTCTTCCACTGGTACAACCCCCTAGGGGTGGTGAAGACTGTGCAGGGTCGGCTATCCTCGGACACTCGGATGGTATAATAAGCGGCCACCGCGTCTAGGGCGCTGTATACGCAGTGTCTGCCGGCTCGCTCTACCAGCTGCTGAATCTTTGGTAGAGGGTAGCTGTCTAGCTTTAGGCATTTGTTGAGAGCCCGGTAGTCGACAGCCCAACGGGTGCTCCCATCCTTCTTCTTGATGGGGACCAGGGGGCTTCTCCAGGCTGAATCGGAGGGCTTGATTACTCCTTCCTGCAGCTAGGTCTCCAACTTGCTTTACAGCTCGGCCTGCTGCCGAGGGTTGAGATCGCAAAATTTCTGGCGGATCGGCTGGGTCCCAGGCTTCAAGCGGAGCTGTAACTCCACAATGTCAGTGCAGCCTGGGGTAGAGTTGGAGAAAACATCTCTGTACTTTGATATCATCGTCCAAACCTCCTTCTTAAGCAGGGGGTCCTTGTGTAGGAACTCGTTCTCCTCTAGCTCAAGGTCTGCCCACAGCTGCTGCATATCTGGGGGTTCAGCGGGTTCTTGGATGGAGTGTATGATAGGGGGAGGCTCATCTGAGACCTCTAGGATGTCAGGTATCACCAGCTCCCCTGCCACGGGGAGGCCGGCATCCAGTAGGAGAGGCTGCTCCCCCTCATTTACCACCAGCACGCTGGCGGAGCCGGGCCGATGCGCATACAGGCCTTACGGAATGATGAGATGCTCCCCAAACCGTTGTTCTGGGGCAGACAGCTGGATGGCGTCCTTAGTGCGTTGCCCCACCAGCTGGACGGGCACGGCCACTACGCTGCGCCCAGGCAAGGCCACTTGTTTGGCCGTCCGGAGTTGGGGCGGCTGACCGTCGGTTGGGGTGACGGCGTTCAGCTTGTAAGTGGCCGCCCGCCACTTGCCAGGCTCCGCCCCGGGGGCGTCCGGCCGCGACTTGACAGGCTCGGCACCCAGGGGTGGCTGGATTCCGAGGGTCGAGTGTGGCTCCGAGGGCATCACACCACAACTTGACGGGCCTGGTCCCGGACTTAGCTGACCGAGACTCGACGGGTTTGATCCAATCAGAGATAGAATCAGCTATTTTAGCAGGGCTCGATTGAAACACGCTGACACCAAATTGTGGTAGGGTGAAGGGTTATGTAGCTAATATCACTGAATATGATGTGCCTATTATAGTATAGCAGAGCCATAACCCTGCAGGGACTATATCTACGGGGCTACTATGTAGCTAATATCACAGAATATGATGTGCCTATCATAGTATGGCAGAGCCCTAAAACCCTGCAGGAACTATACCTACGGGGCTATGTAGCTAATAATAAAGTAATTAACAAACAAACGAAAAAACAACCCCTACCTCTATTAGATTAGGGGAGAGGGTTTCTGTGCTCGACCAGGCAATTTGAGGAAATACACCAATTATTATAATTCTACCTGTATGAAAAGTAATGAAAACCAAGCTTGGAAGATTATTCAAAAAATAAAAATTTTTATTTGAAAAAAAAATATCCTTATATAAAAGTAACAGGGTTTCTGTGAGTCTTAACCCATATGCTTCATTTTAACCCTTTACAGTCGGGCCCCTTGCCGCACCTTAATCAGTCGGGGGGGGGGGGGGGGGGGGGCGTTCAACGCCCCCCCTAATTATCTCAGTTCCTATTAGAGCTAAAGGGCTAAATTTTTTTGTGCAAGTCCCCTGTTTGATAATGAATTTCTGACCTTTTATATGTCTAAGTCAATTTTCGCTTCCTTCACCCTTTTATTTAACAACCTTTGTTTTTAGGTCTTTTTTTATTTAAAAATTTCAAACGGCTGTAATTTTCTTATTTTTGAAGCTAGAAGAAAAATTTTTTCCCAGAAAATGTTTATTTTTATGTAAATTTTACATTAGAAATATCAAAATATAAATTTCAGCGGCCGCAGCTGTACTTGGCAGCTGCCAGCCGCCGCAGTCGGCGGTCGGCAGGAAAACGGCGGCGGATCTTCATGAAATATAAATACGTTATGTAGACATGTAGAAAAAGCTTAAGTTTAAAATTTGAAGTCTCTAAGTCAAAAATTGCGGCCACAGGAGCCTTTTAAAGATTTCTGGAGACCTGGATGATCAGGACCTGCAGGATCATACCTGGAACCTGAAATTGACTTGAACACCTGTATTTCACATAAGGATGTACTACTAGAGGATTTTTTAGTATTTTGGTATGATAAAATGCTTTGTTTTAGTCAAAAAAATATTTTTGCTCTTTACCTGGATGACCCTGCCAGGTTTGCTGGCATCCTGTGCCTGCCAGGATGTAGATATTCAAAAAATTCCAACTCTCAAATATGTGTCATACCCATACTTAAAAAGTCAAGCAGTTTGGGCTCTTTATCTTTCACACACAGAAAATGAGATAGAAAAAACCCGATGGGGGGGCGTTCAACGCCCCCCCCCCCTGACCGTTAAACATTGTATCTTCTCATAGATTCTGAGAAGGTTTATACTATTTTCGGGGAGGGTACCACCACCCTCCTAATCTCCTCTAGAAAATTCAGAGAGAGAGAGAGGGTAAAATGAACTATTAATTACAAAAGTCACCAAAGTTTTAAAATAACGTTTTCTTAACCGCTGGCTTAACAACTTTGTGGACTTGATAAGTTGGTTTATTAAATTGAGTATCCACAGAATCTACAGAAGAGATAATTTGTATATTAACATCGGTGATTGATATCAATTAATTGGCCAGTGTCTTATCCCTTTAGAAACCTGAGAAAAAATTGTGAATAATAAGGAAACTAAAACTAACTTTTTTTACAAATTCAATATAAATAGGGAGGGAAGGGACATTAGACTCTAAATTACAATGATTCTATATAATTACTAAATTTAATTACTAAATAATTCTAAAACTTTGGGTACTTGCAACTTTAAGCCACAGTTGCAACCTACCTAAGCTGTTTTATAGAAGAGCTGTAGTAATGGATATAAGATATAAATGGATATATTGACAGGGAAAATTTGCATTCAGCCATACAGCTCCAATTTTCCAGTATATCCTTTATTTTATCTTAAAATATCTCCTCTCCTATATTCTGCAATAGCGGCTACACCCCTATATAGAGGCCTCTAGGATGGAGGGTAAATGTATCCTCTCCAAAAATAGTTAGAAACCTTCTCTGGACCTTTATTTAGCTTCACTGTAAAGGAGATTCTTATCAAGATCCTTTGCTACTGACAAAAAAACTTAATACTTTATATATTAGGATTAGTTTTCTATAAGTTATTCTAAACAAATTACTAATCCAACTTATTATGGAGGGGTAAACTTATGGAGGGAGTGGACATTGGACTGTAAATTATGTTGGGACCCAAAGTTTCATCTTCAAACAATCTTTTTCCTTGCTAAAACTTTGGATACTTAATTGAATTTTGATTAGTTAATTCTGACAGTGTCCTAACTATTTAACCAATAATTTGTATCTAGAAAATAATAAGGTTGTTGCCATACTTTTGGACACAATCATTCTCCTTATAGTTAAAATATGCATTCTTATTTTTGCCTTAAATTTAAGTTTTTGGTGTAAAATTTTTCTGCTTATCTCTAAAAGTAAACATAATAATTCCAGGGACATAGATATAGGGATATTAATTATTTTAAAAAGAAGCAGCTTATAGTGCTTATAAAAAGTTGTCACACAATACAAATGATCAATGGTGGTAATGATGACAGGGGGGGGGGTGACGCTTCAGGTTCAAGTCCTCTCCACGTAACCTTTGAACATACTCGGCATGTTAAATGGCTATATAACGGGCACAATTGCCTAGGCTAACCAACACCCATCAAACTAACCCTTTGATTGCACGACCTTTTTGCCTGTCTTGGACTAACGCATTTCCCCTACTCTAACTACTTCGAACCTATCACCTTCCGGATGACAAGTTGTTGCGCTTTGTGTTGAGCCAAGATCGAGGGTAATGACCAATGATAGGCCAGTATACACTATAATTGACCAATTGTAGGCATCTTTGATTAAACTTTTTTTTATCCCTGAATAGTTTATATCAGGCTGGAGGGGACATTGGTATGTTTATTACACCAGTCCCCAAAGTTCTATTATAATGCTTTCTCATTTGTTGGCTTAATAATTTTAGAGATTTTTTATTGATTTTTTATTGATTTTTTATTGATTAGTTCATTAAGTTGAGTGTCTAAACATTTCAACAACAAATTATAATCTACAGAAGAGGTAATTTAGTGTATCATGATAGGGGATATAGATCATTTCATTGGCCATTATTTTATCCCTTTAGATCCCTGAATAGTTTATGTAGTGAGTCTAAAATTCCACACAAGTATCACATTATTAAGTCAATAGAACAGGATAATTCTTATATAAAAGCAACAGTCTTGTATACTAATCTCACTAACCACTGGACTGAAATGGTTCTCCTTTACAAATGTAGATCCAGTAAAGATTGATAACTATTTTGGTGGAGGGAATATTTACCCTTCCAAGAAAAAATAAACACTAAAAAAGAATCAAACCCCTAAAATTTTACCTTATATAAGGACTAGCGCCTACGCCCTCTAGGGGGACTGATAGCGGATAGGAAAAAGTTGCCCTCCCCCCTTATTATATTTCTTTTTAAGTTTGTTTCTTCAGTCAAACCGACACAAACATACACACACACATACAAACAGACACCCAAACAGACACCCAAACACACACAAACATACACACACACACACACTCATATAAACACAAATACACACACATGGGTACACACGCACACACATACAAACAGACACACAAACATACATACACACTTACACAAACAGACACACACACATACACACGAAAATACACACACACACAGAGGCATCCTGTTACTTTTACATAAAGGTTTATGTGCTTCATGTAATCATATGCAGAAATTATAACTTACCCTAGACAGGGGCTGTCATTCAGCCAATTAATTCCATTTCAAATTTACAAAATTAAATATTTTGTTTACGTAGAGATGGTGTAAAATTTGTTTCTGGATGTAGCAGAAAGGAAGTGGGTAAGAAAGGAAGAATGAGGGAAAAGGGTTGTGGGGAAATTTTGACTTATAATTGTTTGTCTGAATCCCATTCCTTTGTCCCTAACCTTAAATAAATCCGGGTGAGATTATATTGTAACAAGAATGACATAATCTATTACTTTTAAGTTGCGAAACATACAAATAAAAACTATATATTATATGGGCCATTTGTGGTCAACAAAACTGGCATCTTAATTTTTCTATAATATAAAACCTACAATACATAATCATTTAAATCGGTTTTGAAGCCATACTGAAGTAGCTATATTCGCAACGTATTATAGACAGCTTTCCACAGATATTAAAAGTAAAATTTTAAAATTAAAAACAGTTTTGTTAGACACCGAGAGGTCGAAGGCATGGCCTAATAAGACCGGCATCAATATTATGACTTTTATTTTAATATTAGTTGAAAATTGTATATAATTTAATAGGATTTTTCATTCCTGAGAACCAATTCTATTCCTGCGGATATGAATTGGTTTTGAAGCCATACTGGAAAGTCTATCCGTAATAAATGCTGAGAAAATTCTTCACTTTATGAACGTTTTATGTTTAAAAGACAGACCAACGTACCAAGTGATTTCTATAGAAGATAATTTATTTTTATAATATAGCCGTCTATCTTTAATAGCAGCTTGGTAAATAAATAGAGAAGTTTCAATACTAAAAATAAACAATTTTAAAATTATTTGAATTTCGATAATCGATACTATTATTTGGATGTTGCACCAGATTTTCATGTACTCTAATAAAGTTATACTCGCAGTTGACTAAAACAATGATAACCCCAATCAACCCCCTTAAACCCATCAGTTTTCCTGCTACTGGATGAACGAAGGGACCAATACATTAAAGTCATATTAGCAATAAAAATAGTAAATTGACAACAATTTTTTCCAATTTTATAATCTTCACGTAATAGTCCAAATGTCCATTAACCATCTTGAATATTTAGAATTTAAAAGAATGTTTTGTTTTTTTTGATGTTGTCATCCTTGTTTCATTTTAAAGCAAAAAACACTTAACTAAACAATACAATATTCATGTAAACCAAATTTGACAAGCTTTACAGCATTATACATTCAAACCTACACCCTCACACACACACACACACACACACACAAACCTACAGACCAAGTGAGTAACAAAGAAGATTTGTCAATTCCATATTTGCCATTTATAGTTTTATAAGGGAAGCTTTTCTATAATCAGTGTCGGTCTTTCCGTCCGGATCAGATATCTTTTCTTTCGTTAAACTGTTTTTAACCTATTATTGAAAGGTATATTAAAAATATACTCTGACACCTGCAGAATTATACTGCAAAGCCAAAAATGAGAACAATTGCCCACATTGATTTTTATTAGGATTTTAAAAATTATTTTTTACTATGGATTAGATAAATTTTACTGAATTGTGATGTTTCTTTCCTTTGTGGGTAAAATACTCAGCTTTTAGATTGTCTTGCTTCATAAATATTGTATGCTAGTATAGAGTAAAGTTATGTCTTTTGATTTTATCTATCAAAACTAATTAAAAATTAATTCTTTACAATATATGAATGAATTAACGTAAAAATGTTTCATGATATATGATATAAAATAAAATTATTCAAACTTATTTTTTAAAATATTTTTTTAAAAATATGTATCTTTAATGTACAGTTTTCATTCTTTTCATTTTAATTAAATAAAAGTTATTCTATTATATTGGAAATAAGTCACTTTGTGAAAACACTATATTTAAAATTTAAAGATTTCTAGCTTTGTCATTGGTTAATGCTGAATCCTCATAGTTTTTATGTTAATTCAAAGATATATCCTACATCTTTCACTTTTAATGAATAATTATAAATATAAAATCAATAAAAGCTATTTTTTTACTATAATTATCTTTTTATCATATTATGAAGAAAAATGCTTTGTAAGCAAGAATTTTACCCAAAAAGAAAAGACAGTTAATGTTTCAGTAAAATTTACCTAATCCAAAGTAGAAAATAAACTTTAAAATCCTATTAAAAATTGATGTGGGCTATTATTCTCATTTTTAGCTCTGCAGTTCAATTCTACAGGTGTCAGAGTATATTTTGATAAACCTTTCAAAAATAGGTTAAAAAAAGTTTAATTTAGGCATGTTAGAATTGTCCTATCGATTTTTTTATATATCACTTTGCATTGTGATTTCTGTAGTAGTTAGGTACAGTTTAAAAAGTGTGGCAACTCTATAATCATTACAAGAGTGTCCGTATGTTCATTTTTAACATGTTGATTTTTCATCTTTTTTAACAACATATTTTTATGTGATCTAAATATATTTGTTCTGATTTTTGGTATATTGATTCTCTATAATCAAGTCCTAAAAATGTAAGTATGTCCATAAAAATTATCCTATTTCAAGCAGTTTTTCAACAAATTTGCTTCAACTCTTATACATTTATATTCTGATTATTCAGTTCTGACACTATACAAGTGTTAATGTCCGTTTGTCTTACTGTTTCAGTGCTTTGCTTTAAGGATGTTGTCATTCTTGTTTTTTTTAATTTTAAAGTTGGTAAAATGAGGGGATAAACACTCCTGGAAAATCACAATTTTGACTTGGAGTTTATTCACTCTAATTGTTAATGTTCATGTGTATGAATATCTGTTTTCAGACCTTTGTTATATAAAATTAAATAAATACAGGGATAAGACAAAGGTTACAGAAAATTGTAAAATTAACCGGTTCCCAGTTTCTCAATTGCATCATTCTCAGTATGAATCCCCCCTCTACTACCCTGGTTTTCATTTCCCCAGTTTTGCTTACGTCTGTTTGCTGGTATAGCTCAAAAAATTTGAAAACCAAGAAAAACAAGGTGATTTCAAAATACCCCTCCTAACTTTTTTGTTTATGAAGTAAAGTTGCTGATTTTTTTGGTGAAATGTAAAGTTTATTGGCAAGTACATCCATTTGTGAATTCTATTTATTCAAATTATTATTTTTTATATGATGTTTTTATCATTTTTTTACGTTTTATTTAGGCCCGGCTTGGCTTGGTTAAAAAAGCCTGCTAGTTTTATTACCCTGCTCGGCTTGGTTATAATTACCCGGTTTTAACTTTTCAACCATTATATATAAAAGTTTTAAAACTCCTAGAAACGGGCTTTTTTAACCAAAAAGGGTGGCACCTATAGCCAAAACACTAAATGTGATATAAATCATTTTGTATCTTACTTGTAGCTCTATAACTTTGGACGTTCAAAAATTACATTTTAATTAAAAAACATTAAAAAACCGGGTATTTAGTAAAAACGGGTTTTAACCCTTAATGGTCCGGTTTTTTCTTTCTCATTTTCTGTGTGTGAAAGATAAAGAGCCCAAACTGCGTGACTTTTTAAGTATGGGTTTGACACATAACTGAGAGTTGGATTTTTTGAATATCTCCATCCTGGCGGGCACAGGATGCCAGCAACCTGGCAGGGTGATCCCGGTAAAGAGCAAAAATAATTTTTTGACTTAAACAAAGCATTTTATCTTACTAAAATACTAAAATATCCTCTAGTAGTACATTCTCATATGAAATACAGGTGTTAAAGTTAATTTCAGGTTACAGGTATGATCCTGCAGATCCTGATCCTCCAGGTCTCCATAAATCTTTAAATTTATACTTCAAATTATAAACTACATGTCTACATAACGTATCAAAATTTCATAAAGATCTGCGGCCATGAAATTTATGTTTTGATATTTCTAATATAAAATTTACATAAAGATAAACATTTTCTGTAAAAACATTGTTCTTCAATCTTCAAAAATAAGAAAATTACAGCCGTTTTAAATTTTTCAGTAAAAAAGGACCTAAAAACAAAGATTGTTTAATAAAGGAGGGAAGGAAGCAAAAATTGACTTTGACTCACTTAAGGTCGGAAATTCATTATCAAACAGGGGACTTGCACAATTTTTTAGCCCTCTAGCTCTAATGGGGACTAAGATAATAGGGGGGGCGTTGAACGCCCCCCCCTCCCCTGAATAAGATGCAGCAAAGGCCCGACTGTTAAGGGTTAATACCGAGGGAAACCGCCCAAAAATGGGTCCCTATGCCCAATGAGAATTTTATAACCAGGTTTATTTGCAACTTTCCTGTGAACGCCACTAGAGCACTACCATAATAAAGCTTCCCTGAAATTTTCCCATCTATAGTTTAAATTATTGGTTGAAAAGTTTGTCCCCTACCTATCAGGATAAAAATATTTAAAGCCACCTAGTTTTGATGTTAAACTTTCAATCTGTTTTTTTTTTAAAGCGAAGCTTTTCTATAATTATTTAATAAAATATTATCAAAATTTTATAAGAAACTTTTATCTATCTATCTAAATAACTATCTATCTTTCTAAATAACAATCTATCTATATATCTTTCTAAATAACTATTTATCTATCTAACTACATAATTATCCATCTATCTATCTACCTACCTACCTATATAAATACCTATCTATGTATCTATCCATCATTTATCTATCTGGCGTTATCCTCTTAGAAAATTTTTTCATTTGATGGCTTAACAACTCTGGGCACTTTATTCAATTTTGGTTCATTGGTTCATTAAGTTGATAGTTTAAATGATTCAACTTCTAATTGTAATTTATAGATAGGTAATTTTGTATATTACATAAATTTATTGGCCATTGTCTTATCCCTTCAGATTCCTGACGTTTTTCAAGTATATTATTAAACAGGAAGACATTGCTTTATCAATGAAGTAATAATAAAGTTAGTTACAAAGTTAATGTTCAGTTGTAATAAAAAAAGAGGGTAAGGAAAAACAAAATAAAATCACAAACATTAACATGTCATATAACAAGCATGACAATGTTCATAAAAGCAAGAAATATGAATATTTAACAGTTCAAAGACAATTTTAACCAAAATATTTAAATTAGTTATAATATATAATATTATAACAAAATACAAGGTGTTTAAAAGAAACTGGGTTTTCCAGTTTCAAGAAACAACCAGTAGGAGTATGAAAAAAATAATTATATATTCTTTTTCTCTATAAAAATATTATAAAAGGTGTTTTTTAATATCTTTTGCAACAATAGTGCTATTTAGAGCTTAAAGAATTCAAAATGTATGTGTGTTGCTTTATACTTGTAGAATTTAGGGCTATAACGTTTAACTAAATTCTTCTTTTTACTTCTTTTCATGTAGCTGAAAAAAAAAAAATATGTAAAAACTCTGAAATGGTGACATTGATTATCATTTTATTACTTTAATATTGTAATTTTCAACCTATATGTTGCAAAATAAATGCATTGTTTGGTTAGAATTGTTATCAAAAGTTTTAGCATCAGGCAATTTTACCCTACATGTACCTTTCAGTACAGCTGCATTTTTAAGATATCAAAAAACACCTTAAGTAAATGTTATGTACATTTTTATAGAAAATATGAACTTTTAATCTTTTGTTCATGCTCCTTCTGGTTGATTAAACACCATGTATAAATGTGCAGTTAATTGTCTTTTTTTTTCTTTTAGAGATAAAACTAAACGTTTTGACATAATTCTCTATTTTTCCTAATGGTTAAGCTGACTTTTAACGTAATCCTTGCTATAAACTAATGCAAAGTTACTTAGAAATTGATAAAATAAGCAACATTTTCTTTTTAATATCAAATACAATAACAAAGCAAAAAACATGTTTTCTTATTAGTATCCAAGTAACTTCAGTTGACCAATCTCTCGCCCACTTTCAATCAAAAACTTGTAAATGATAAAGATGCAATATTTCTTTATTAACAGTCTGACAAAAGTGTAATCCAAATATACTAAGTGGGTTAATTATTTTCAAACACAATATAAAAGGATATTATCATTTTAAATAACCTCTGGGATTCATCCCTTTGTAGACAATGAGGTATTTTTTTGTCAATAATATGAATTTAAAATAAATCTTTATTACCTAATTACTACGTTATTAAATCATGAATTGGCAATTTTATGTCATAAAATAAATCCTGAAAAGTAAGTAAATTGTTTATACTACAGCATGACCCTCAAAAAAGTATTTTTAAGCATCTGCAGCCCTTATTTCTCAATGAATTATAAAAAAATGCATATGTCCTTGTTCTCCATAGTATTCCACATAGGTAGATATAAAAATATTTTTTTTACCTCCATTAACACCGGAGATTTTTAGAGCTAAAGTTTTGAAAAATTGACTGAGGAAAAAGTAACTTTTAACATGAAACAACTTTTTTAGCAAAATCCTTTTATTTTTGTTACTAGCAGAAACTTTATACAAAAATGATATAAAAAATTTAGTTTTTGAGTAAAAAGCATTTTTTTACACATATTTTTTGAGTCTTTTTAGTTTAATGATATTTTAAAAAACTTACTTATTAGGCAAAATTTTTTAAGATTAAAAAACCAAATAAATCTTTATGAATATAGCAGGAAAATTGTTTTTGTTTCACAATCCTAACTTTAATAACAAAAAAGTTATGAAGAAAATAAAATTAAAACATAATGATTTTTTTGTCTAAAAAGCTTAATTAACCCCCTATTAAATTATTGAGATGTCAGAAAAGTAGGCGGAGCAACTGTCATAATTAATCCTTTTCTCAAATAAGGGTTAATAAATAACCTAAAATTTGCAAATAATCAATTCATTCAGTAGTATTTTTTGCCATTAAAAATTTATATTTTTTGGTGGAATAAAAAAGAAATAATTAGTTAACTTGTTTTTCTTTGTGTCTCATTATTCAGTTGCCAGAAAAACATGATATAACCATCCAAAAAATAAGAGAAACAAAAAAAAATTCTTTTTCTCAGTCACTTTTTCAAAACTTTAGCTCTAAAAATCTCCGGTGTTAATGGAGGTAAAAAAAATATTTTTATATCTACTTATGTGGAATACTATGGAGAACAAGGACATATTCATTTTTTTATAATTCATTGAGAAATAAGGGCTGCAGATGCTTAAAAATACTTTTTTGAGGGTCATGCTGTATATATGACAAGTTAAATATCCCTAGAAACATTTTTAAAAATGAAAACGTTCAGATGTTTCCTGTTTTTTTTCCGTTTTCCCTCTGAAAATATCGGAAAATCAAGGCATAATCCTCAATATTGTTATCATTAGGACGTTTTTGGTTGATCAGTATAGTGATATGTGCTTAAGATTTAATCAGATGAGAATTTTTACATACACACTCCCTTTAACTAACTTAGTTTTCCATTTTATCTAGTTTTATAAAGCAATCAATGTTTTCAAAGTCATACTGTAAAATATCTTACATTATAGCTTATTTTCTTCATATTCTATGTTAAAAGTATATGCTTATAGAAAACATCCTTGAGAAGAGAAGCACAAAACCTTGCAAAATATTTCTTGTTTTCAATCATTAGTTAAGTTAATTGTAATTATATATTACATAAAAACTATGAAAATAATTATATATTATATATAAATAATTTATTAAAAGTAAATGTGGTACAATAAAAGAATTAGAAAAGTACTAAAAGTTATACGCAAAAAATATTCAAAATAAAAATCTGCCCTAAATAGATTGATGGCAGAATGTGCAGTCTAAATATTTTCAGATGATTAGACAGACAAGAAGACAATAGATAGATATATACATAAATGTTTGGGTGCTTTCACACAAAATGCCTGTTGTGCACCAAAAATCCTCTCACACCTTATTTTAGATGCAGGACAAAGGATAGAGATTGTGAAGTTGGTTGTGGAAAGGTCAGGGGGGTTTACCAAGTTTGAGGAGGGGAATAGTTTGGATAGTTTTCAAATAGCAGGGATGTTAGCATAAGAGATGGTGAGGTTTAGTGGTTTGGTAAGGTAGGAAATGCCATTTGGAAAAGGGCAGGGGTTGGAAGGGTGGAAGTTTCTGATGTTGCTGTTGATTTTGCGGATAATTTTTCTGGGTTAATGGGAGGTCTTTGGTGATGATGAATTCAATTTCTCCAGTTAGCATCATCTAAAAAAAATCAAAAACCTTACTTTACTTTAGGACTAGTGGATACACCCCTAGAAACCTCAAATGGTATTGAGGGGTATTTGTTAGACAGGCATTTACTTTATTATAAGGATTGTATTGTACAACAGGCACTAATAGGTATACAATAGATATTAGAATTTGTTTGTCTTTCTATCCAAGATAATTAATATACTTTTTATCTAATTTTTAAAAAAATCTAATTTAAGATTTAAACATAAGACTGCACAGATCATGAAAACAAAGAGGCAGGTTTTGTCATAGTTTTATTGTAGCTTTTCTCCTATTTCTAGCCCCTGTGGGGGGCTCTAAACAATTGATGCCAATTTCCTAACCCTGCAAGGAAATTAAAATTTACCTATCTAAAATAACCTATCAAAAGCCAATTTAAAAATCAGACAAAACACACTATTTCCTTTTCTTTCCATGATCCAACTATACTTCAATATCAATAAATAAGGGACAAATATGTTTTTAAGTAACAATGAATACAAACAAGCTTACCATGTTGTTTTCTAAGAATTTCTGCTATTTCTCTCTTTTCTTTTCTTATTTCTTTATTGTCCCAAGAAAATTCTATATGAGCCTCATCTAGAGCTGTTCTGCCTATAATATTTATTGATTATTTAACTTATAGATAATCAAATTTATTGGAGTAATATGGTTTGATAGTTTGGATAGGTTATAGTTTAAGAAGAGAGATAGAGAGAGAAGATTGTATGTAATAAAAGTACATCATAACATTTGTAATACAAAATGATACTCAAATTTAATTACATATAGGGTTTTTATTACAATAAATAGATTAATAGAAATAGACAATTAGGCAATAGACAGATAGATATAAATAAAGATTGCAAGATGAATAGGATCAAGTCATGCAGAGTTTGCCAAAGACAAAAAGTAAATCAAAATGTGCCAATATTTTGTCAAGTAAAGCAGAATATGCCAATATACCCCTAAGTTAAGCAGAGTTTGCAAATATTCCCCCAAGTGAAACAGAGTGTGCCGAAACAGGGTATTGGCACATTCTGCTGTACATGATACAATGCATAGATAATTATATGGATAGAAAGATGATTTGAAAAAAAGGCTGAATAGATATATACATAGATATTGTAAAAATGGTTATTTAGTTAAAATATAATAAAGATGTAAATAAAGTATATAAATAAAAAGTACTATGTAACTAACCTCTTTTATTCATAGTTTTGACATCAGCTCCATGTTCAAGAAGTATCTTTACTATAATAGAGTTTCCATAGAGTGCTGCATTATGAAGACTGGTAGTTCCTAGATATACATATATTCACTAATCGCAAAGGTTTCTTCTAAGTTACATATATATTCTTTAGTTATATAGATAGATGTATACAGATATGGATAAGTTAAAAGATTTAGAAATATATAGATAAACAGATCAATAATCTAAGGTATCTTAAGAAAAGTAATTCATCTTAAGAAAATATAATCTCTTACCTAATTAATCAGTGGCAAAATGCCTACCCCTCTCCTTTTTTTACAAACCAATAACTCTTTAAGTTGGGCAATTTGAGACTTGGGACAAAAAACTGTATGAAAATTCTATCTACAGCAGTCATGGTAACTGATCAAAGTAATCAATTATTTTAGATCATATTTTTATTCTTAGAATATTTAACAAGTAACAAGGAAGAAAAAAGATTTAGATGTTGAATGTAAATTTTTTATAATTTCATGTTGCAGGAAGATAAAAATGAAAACTTACTGTCTTTGTTCTTATCATTCACATCAGCACCATGTTGTATGAGCTCTTGAACAATATCTTCATGTCTGTTCTTAGCAGCATAGAGCAATGGAGTGTTTCCTATTCAGAGATATCACACAAATTTTAGTTTATGAAATACTAGATTAAGTATCCCTATTCCAGAAGGGAAAATGATACTATATAGAATTTTTGACTATATTATAGATTGGCCCATTTATTGCTTCTTAATCCCTTTTATTTAAAAATGTTTGCCTTTAGGTACTTTTTTATAAGTATAAACCTGAAAAACAAATCATTTATGGTATTACAGACCAAGTGAGCATTTTAGTCCCCATTTGTCATGGTATTTTAATTTCAATAATATTAATCTATCAATCTCTAACATTAATTGAGTAAAATTTATGAGATAATATACATTATATTATATCAATATTGGGTATAGTCCTTTTAGGAATATTTTCCTAAATTTAAAAATTTTTATACCATACCTCCCCCCCCCCCACCCTCTACAAACTACAAAATAATGACCATGGCCGCATCGCACAGCCCCCTGGCCTGCCTAACCCCAGGCACTCGGCACCCTAGCCATATAACCTAACCTAAAATTTGTAATCAGAGGGGTTGGGGTGTGTGGTTTAAAGCTTTTCAAATTTTCCAAAAAAAATTCCAAAGAGGATAATGCCCAATATTAAGTAACTAACCTCCTTTATCCTTCGTGTTGACATCAGCTCCATGTTCCAACAGTATCTTTACAACATCAGTGTATCCATTTTTTGATGCAGTTATAAGAACAGCCATTTCTTAAAATAAATTTAAAAATATGTCACAAATTTTTGTAGTTTACGGTAATATATATATATTTATTTAAAATGTATTGCATTAAAAGATATAAACTATCTTAGATGATTATATAAATGGCAAAATACAAAAGGTATTAAGAAAGTTAATTCAAAATATAGTATTGTAATAAAATATGTATGACTTACCATCATCTTTTGAATTAGCATCAACCCCATGTTCTAATAATACTTTTACAATATCACTTTGACCATATTGTGTTGCCCATATAAGACTGGTGTATCCTAGATAAAATATGTGGGAGAAGAGACTTGCCACAGGGGGGAGATACTAGTTTGCCAGTCAAAAAAAGCTTTTTAATTTTAACCACTTCTAACTCCCCTATTCAAACCCCCCTTATTTAACTAATTAAACAAAGGCCTTTTCATACAATTTAATTATGTTTTTGCTTGTTTTTGTTTTTTTTACTGCAGCTATAGAATTTATCAACTTTTTGTGTTTTTTTTTACAGTGTAAACACAGATGCACCTTAAAACATAAAGCATTTATGAGTTAGATAAAAACAAATCATCAATCCTTACCATCACTATATTCTTTGTGTCTTTTCTCCATTGTAAACTGCAAACTGGTAAATCCTAGTTTAAAAGTTTTACATTTTTGTATAAATAGATTAAATATTATAATGTAATGTATATTAAATAATTTATTGTAATGGTATTATAAAACTAACCATAAACATCATGAGCACTGACATCAGCTCCATATTCTAATAAATACTTTACTACATCAGTGTAGCAATGATACGCTGCATACATAAGACTGGTCCATCCTAGTTAGATATATATATTTAGAAAATAAATAGATATTTTACACTTTTTTATTTTAATTTCTTTAGATATTTTACTAGAGATAAGGACCTGACCTGACACATTCCTATCATTCACATTAGCTCCCTGGATGATGAGGAACTTTACAATTGCTTCATGTCCTTCAAGAGCTGCCAACATCAATGGAGTCCATCCTACATAAAGTTAAGTTCATGGTCTTTTTATTGATTAATGTATGTAATGCAAAGGTAGCTAAATTAAAAGAAAAGCAAAGCAATAAATGGGTCTATCTATGTGGTTGTTTTGAGAAAATTTATAATAAAAAGGGATAATCAGCCAAAAATTTCTAAAATTTCTTTCTCATTTTAGGTTACTTTATAAAAGGGTCAAATTTGGTTTTAGTCACAGCTTATGTAAAATAAGACAACGCACAAAATCAGACAACTAGCTCGTCTAAAAGTTAAATAATATTAAGAAATTTACCCCAAGGTGTGGTGAGGTTTCCCTCCCACTCTCTTGTTTATAGTTTCTTACAAGAAAAAAAATTTGGTGGGAGGATAATATTTTCTTTCTTGGAGTTGTCCACACCCTCAAAAATAGCCCAAACTCACCACAAAATCAAAAGCACTATTCTTTGAAGAGTGGAGCCTAATCAGTTCTTTGGTTACTAAGTTTTGAAGCTTCAGATTGACAGACATCAGGGATAGATGGTTTACAAGTAATCCAATGATTTTGTTAGTAAAATATAATTTTTTATATGGTAGAAAAGGAAAGCTTACCATCTTCATTCCTATGATTTACATAAGCTCCATGTTTAATAAGCTCATGAACAATATCTAAATGTCCATTCTTAGCTGCTAGGATCAATGCAGAGTTTCCTATACATTGGTAAATTTTAGTTTAGTTTATAAATTACAAGATTAATGATATTGCAAATACTTTCATATGGCAAAAAAAAACTGTGTGTCTGTCTTTTTTTCTTGTTTGGCTGAACCCTGAAAAATTGCCTTCTGTCACACTCCGCCAACCCCTTACTAATTTGTACCCCCAATCAAAAGAAATGATAATATTAAAACCACAAAGTAAGTTGAGGTAAATCAGAGTTTACAGTGGATATACAGGCTGAATAAAATTATTTGTTCAGGATAAACCAAACATATTCTTAAAATCAAAGACTTTTTTTATCATATTTTAGAATATCTATATAGATAGATAGATAAATATGATATACAGAATGATAGATAGATAGAAGTATAATAATGTAATTTATAGTAAAGATAGAAATATAAGCAGATATAATAAAGGGACATTAAGATGATATACATATCATAGAAATATTGTATTATAAAAATAATATGTAACTAACCACTGATACTCTTTGCATTGATATCAGCTCCATTTTTTAACAAAATCTTTACAACATCAGTCTTTCTATCCCTTGCTGCAGCATACATTAGACTGGTCTCTCCTTGATATAAATAAATTGGATTATCATAGATTTATTTATAAACAAAAAGAAAAATTAAGATTCATATGATAGAAATATTGTATTATAATAATATTATGTAACTAACCATTATCACTCTTTGCATTGATATCAGCTCCATTTTTTAACAAAATCTTCACAACATCAGTCTTTCCATCCTCTGCTGCATGCATAAGACTAGTCCTTCCTAGATATTGATATATTAAATTTATTATATTAAGTAGTTTAGAGTAGAGTTATAGATCCACAGAGAGATAATATAAGATATAAGTTATAAAAATAATGTATTAAAATGATAATAATAATCTAACCATCATTATCTTTAGCATGTATATCAGCTCCATTCTCTAATAAAACCTTCACAACACCAGTCCCTCCATTCTGTCCTGCCCACATAAGACTGGTCCATCCTAAATTTAAATTTATTAGATGTATTATATTTTTAGAAGTTTAGGGTAGAGTTATAGTTTCACAGAGAGATAATATATTTTAGTAAGATGAATACATTTGTATCATAAGAAAAATAGAGAGATAAATGGATAAAATATTTCGATGGATATTAAAAAAATTTTCAAAATAATGTGTTATATGGATAATAAAAATCTAACCATCATTATCCTTTGAATTGATATCAGCTCTGTTTACTAATAAAATCTTCACAACATCAATCTTTCCATTCCTTGCTGCATAAATAAGACTGGTCCATCCTAGGTATAAATATATTAAATTTATATTAGTAGTTTAATTTATAAGTAGTTTTGTGTAGATACATTTTAGTTATTTTATTATAATATTGTGATTTATAATAAAATAGATAAACCCTGGATAATTTAGTTAGGCAATCTATATTTTCCTGGATATTTTGTTTTTAGTAGTCCATTATTGTACAGCTTTACAATACATTGTTTACATTTGTAAACGCAACACGTATGATAAAAGAAAGTGATTATTATTAGAGTAAAATGCCTAAATATAATATCCTTTGCATTGAGATAGATATTTTGATGGATATTATGAAAATAATGTTTAAAAATAGTAATAATAATCTAACCATCATTATTCTTTGCATGTATATCTGCTCCATATTCTAATAAAACCTTCACAACACCATTCTTTCCATTCTGGGCTGCCCACATAAGAATGGTATATCCTAGATATAAATATATTACATTTATAATAGTCTTTAGTAGTGATTATTTAAGTAAGATGAATGAATATATATGTATAATAAGATAGATAGAGAGATATACAGTAAGATCCACGAAAAAGTATCTTTTTGGGTTTACTTTTTTCTTAATGTATCATAAAAAGGAGCATATATCTGTGTTCTCTGTGCATATTTCCACACAAGCATATATAAAAAGATTTATTTTACCTCCATTAACACCAGAGATTTTTAGAGCTAAAGTTTTGAAAAAGTGACTGAGAAAAGAAATTTGAAATATGTGTTGAAAAAATGCTTTTTAATCAAAACCTAAATTTTTTATTTCATTTTTGTATAAAGTTCCTACTAGTAACAAAAATAAAAGGATTTCTACCTTAATTTTGCTAAAAAAGTTGTTTCATGTTAAAAGTTACTTTTTCTCAGTCACTTTTTCAAAACTTTAGCTCTAAAAATTTAATGGAGGTAAAAAAAAATTTTTTGTATCTACTTATGTAAAAATCTATAACAAGGAAATATACATTTTTTAATGATTCATTGAGAAATAAGGGCTGCAGATGCTAAAAAATACATTTTTGTGGGTCAATTGGTATGAAAATAATGTATTATAATAACAATTATAATCTAACCATAATTATCCTTTTCTTTGATATCAGCTCCATATTCTAATAGAATCTTCATAACATCAGTATTTCCTTTCTCTGCTGCATACATAAGACTGGTCCTTCCTAGATATAAATATATTAAATTTATTAGTTTAGGGTAGTTATAGATACAGATAGGGATAATATATTTTAGATAAATAATAAAAATGGATATATAAACAGATATATCAATGGAAAATTTGAGTTATAGATACACAAACAGTTATATAAATATATTAGTTGTAATATTGTGATTTATGGTAAGATAAGTATATAGAAATATAGACAGATTTGATAAGGAAACAATTAAGAAAATAGATATAATAGAAAGTTTGCATAATGATAGTATTATGTAACTAACCATTATCACTCTTTGCATTAATATCAGCTCCATTTTCTAATAAAATCTTCACAACATCAGTCTTTCCCCTAACTGCTGCTTCCATAAGACTGGTCCTTCCTAGATATAAATATATTAAATTTATTATATTAAGTAGTTTAGAGTATGTAAGAATTGTGATGTATAGTAAGGTCAGATCTCCAGCCATTTTTATTTTAGTTTGAGGAGGGGATTTTTTTTTTCTAGGGCTACAAAATATTAATAAAGCTATGACAATTAAGCTACATTGCAAAGGAGAAGCATATCAGTTTAGCAGTTAGTTTTTGGTACAGAAGACACAGTCACAGATCCTGCTAAATAGTATATATAGTTGAAACAAATTACTAACTGTTAATGATTCATTTTATGACATAAAATTTACAATTCATGTTTTAATAACGTAGTAATTAGGAAATAAAGATTTTAAATTCGTATTATTGACAAAAAAGTACCTCACTGTCTTAGTGGTAATTTAAAATGATAATATCCTTTTTTATTGTGTTGGACAATAAATAACCCACTTGGTATATTTGGATTACTCTTTTATCAGACTGTTTATAAAGAAATATTGCACCTTCATTATTTTTTTATTATTATTCTATAATTTATTTGGTTTTAGTGAAATAAACATAAAATATTGATTAAATACGTATATATTAAAAAAAGATAAGATAAAGTAAAAGCGGTGAGATATAGTTTTACTGGTTTTTAAGTTTAATGGCTGTATTGATTCCATTTTTCATGTTGATGTTGTCATCCTCTGCATTGTTGTTGGTGTTGATGATGGTGTTGCTGTTGAAGATATTCTTCTTTGATAGCAGGGAAGAGAGCTGTACCTGTAAACTCTTCTTAAATCTGGAAGTTGGTTTGTTGAGTTTGGTTGGCAGACCAAACACAAATTTTGAAAGTGTTTGTGTGTCGCTGTCCTGTAGTTAAACGCCGTCGGTGTGGTTGATGGCAGCAAAGTTGTCACCAAGCACAGCAGGATATTTGATGTAGTGAACATGTTCGTGGCTGAGACCGGGTGACATGTCAATATACTTGGAGACAGCAAGAGTGTAGTTGATCATGTTGACTGGGTTGCCTGTGACGTCAACAAAAGCATGGTCACGGTTGTCAGCGCATTTCTCTATTTGTTTTGGAAAAGGATCAAGCATAACTATTTTCCCTATGAAAATACTTGTTAGTTTGACAAGTATTTGTGACAGCAGGACTATATGAAGGGCAGCTTGTTCATCATTGAGGAGTTGTGGGTAAAGAAGGTGATACTGTCCATTAGCTAGTTGGTGCTGTTCTTTGACTAGCATACTGTTGCCAGTGGCATGGAGGATTATAATATTATCTTTGTTACACTCCTTTAAAGGAGACAAGTCAAGTTTTGTGAATGAATCAAAAAAATCACCTCCTTTGGACCAGTTTATAGTCTCAACTCCGGATTCAACTGCTCTCAATATTTCTTAGGCCAAGAAATATTTTTCTGCCAAGATACCTAGCGTTGCATAAGGATTTGTGAACAAGTTCAGAAGTTGGAATTACCACACGTTCAAAGGTGTTTGTGACTTCATTCTTCTTGAGTGTGGATATAATATATTCTACAAACTATGCCGCAATGTGTTTGGGCGGTCCAAGTTGCCATTTGCCTCTGAATCCTGTCACAAATTCCATACTGCAATCATTATTTTTAATTTTGTAATTGAAGGTAGGTGAGATATAGGCCAACTTAAATTACTTGGTTACTAATAATAAACCTGTTTTTAGCTTTGTTATTGTATTTGATATTAAATAAAAAATAGTGCATATTTTATCAATTTCTAAGTAACTATACATTGGTTAAAAGCAAGGATTATGTTAAAAGTAGGCTTAACCATAAGGAAAAAAAGAGAACTATGTCAAACAGTTTAGCTTTATCTATAAATGGAGAAAAAGACAATCAACTGCACATCTAAATACTCCGTAAATATTTCTTCCAATCTTGGATTTAGTAAAAATCAGTAGAAAAAAACATTTTTTAGGGAAACAAGAGCCCTCTTTCATCAAGTTTGATGATTATTGTATGTCACTGCTATATAGTAATTTTTTCCTGTATTATGTCTTATTAATTAAACTGCAAACCAAAAAAATAGGCAAATCTGAATTTGTAGAATGGTGGCTTTAATATTAATTTAGGATGATTTTACTGTAAATATAAAATGTAGATGCATCTTTTGGTTACAAGTTTCCACCGTTAATTTTTCATTAACCCATTAGTGCAGAGCACCACTTTTATGGGCCGATCGAGCTGAAAGTTTCAGGGAAGCTTTATAATGGTCAAAAGGGAATTCTTATTTTTTTGTTTTGCTCTAGTGGCATGCACAGGAAAGTTGAAAAAAAAACCGGTTCGGCTCGGCCATAAATACCAACCAGGCATTATTACCCGTTTTGGGCTGTTTCCGCCGGCGTTAAAACCCGGTTTTGCTGTAAAAACCCGGTTATTTCGACCAAAAATCGAAAAATGTAATTTTTGAACGCCCAAAGTGAGATGAACACTTTTTAGAACTTTGATACAATCCGAAATTGAAAACTACACAACCTCATGTAATCTATAGAGCTACAAGTATAATATGAAGCGATTTATTTCAAATTTAGTGTTTCGGCTATAGGTGCCGCCGTTTTCGGGTAAAAAAAACCCATTGCTCGAAGTTTTAAAAGACACACACTACAAAAAAAGAACATATAAAATTTGGGTGTTACATATCAGAAAACGAGCATAAAACTATTGGGTGACACCTATAGAGATTACTAGGGTTATTAGGGTGGCTCAAACCCTTACTAATGACGTAAACTGTTATTTTTATTGGTTTAAAAGTTAAAACCGGGTAATAAAAACCGAAACCGAGCCGGGTTTTAAAACTGTCAGGTATTTATGGCCAAGCCGAACCGGGTCATAATAGGGCGTAAAAAAACGATAAAAAAATCATATAAAAAATAATAATTTGAATAAAACGAATTCACAAATAGATGTACTTGTCAATAAACATTAGATTTCACGAAAAAAATCAGCAACTTTACTATAAAACAAAAAAGTTAGAAGGGGTATTTTGAATTTTCATGATTTTCAAATTTTGTTGAGCTATACCGGCAAACGGAAGTAAGCTAAACTGCCTGCTCCAGGGGGAAATGAAAGCCAGGGTAGTAGAAGGTGGATTCATACTGAGAATGATGCAATTATGAAGCCGGAAACCAGTTTTTTTTCCATTTTTCGGAACCAGGTTTTAATGCCCGGTTCGGCACTAATGGGTTAATCAGCACCACGGAAGCACAAGATCTCAAAAACAGCATTTTGGTTAAAAACTGGTGAACCAAAAAGATATGCAAATCCAAAACAAATCAATGGAAAAAACGATTTTTTTGCACTTTTCTTCTGTTTTAAAGATTGATTCTGATAAATTAACAATTTTTTAAGGGATTTATGCATTAATTATTATGAAATGTAGTATAAGGTAGAAATTAATGATTTTTTAAAATAAGAAATATTAGAAAAAAAGAAATTCGACCCCTATCACTTTAGAGGACAGCTGCTGACTTCCAGTCTTATGGAGCTAAATACATGTTAAAGAGAAAAATTACTCCCAAAAGTATACAAAAATTATTTTTAATGTGTTAAAAAAATCCATTATAAAATCTTGATTTTGATGATGATGGACTTTAAGATGCTCCTACAGGTAGTGATGGTGAGCCAAATGTTATCAAAATGCATGACCATGATGACAACTTATATATTGAACTATGGTCCAATTTTTGTATTCATAGCAGCCTCCAGCAAAGCAGTATTAAAAAAGAAAAAAATTGCAATTTCAATTACTCCAATTCATAAGGTAAATACTGTTATTTTTAAAAGATGTTTATATTTCTTGTCGTGAGGCTCTATGGAGATTGCTATGACTACAAAAAATGGTATATAGGTTGATAGACAAGTTGTTGTAATGGGCATGTACTTAGATAACATTTAACTCACCATCATCACCAACAGGAGCATCTGAAAGGTCATCATCCTCAAAATCAAGATTTTAAAATGGATTTTTTAAACACATCAAAAATAATTTTTGTATACTTTTGGGAGTAATTTTCATCTTTAACATGTATTAGGCTACATCCATAAGACTGGAGGCAAGCAGCTGACCTCTAAAGTGATAGGGGTCGAATTTCTTTTTTTCTAATATTTCTTTTTTTTAAAAATCAATCATTTCTAACTAATACTATATTTCATAATAATTAATGCATAAATCCCTTAAAAAATTATTAATCAATCTTTAAAACAGGAGAAAAGTGCAAAAAAATCGCTTTTCCATTGATTTGTTTTGGATTTGCATATCTTTTTGGTTCGCCAGTTTTTAACCAAAATGCTGTTTTTGAGATCTTGTGCTTCCGTGGTGCTGATTAATAAAAAAATAATAGTGGAAACTTGTAACCAAAAGCTGCATCTACATTTTATATTTACAGTAGAATCATCCTAAATGAATATTAAAGCTGCTATTCTGCAAATTCAGATTTGCCTATTTTTTTTGGTTTAGATAAGTACAATGCCAGATACCAGAGCTTTTACTTTGAAAAGTTTTTTAATGATATATGCAAAGGAATTCTGAAATCTGCATAATATGATGGTTCAGTAAATTTCATGAATTATTTGTTATTTTGGCTATAAATAGATTAAAACCTTAATTTTGATTTAATAACTGTGGAAAAGTGTTTAGTAATGAAGCATGAATAAAATTCCTCCAATTCCATAAAAAAATGAATGAAAACATATTGCACTACATTATTACACCAGTAGTAATATGAATTTAGATAACACAAATGTATATAAAAAATGTTTATAGAAGGATGGATGGATAGATAGATATTGTGACAATAATAGTATGTAACTCACCATGTATATTCTTCGTGTTGACATCAGCTCCATGTTCTAAAAGAATCCTAACTGTATCTGTGTGACCCATTTCTACTGCCCTCATAAGACTATTTCCTGTATGTATATATATATTAAATTTATGTTTTATATTTTGTTGTTAGATTATATTTATATATACACAGAGATAAATGCTTAGAATTGTGTAACTCACCCCAATCCCTCTTTATTTTAACATTAGCTATAGATAGATGGATAATTATCATGATATTAGTAGTATGTAACTTACGATATTCATTTTTAGCGTTGATGACAGCTCCATGTTCTAAAAGAATCCTAACTGTATCTGTGTGACCATTCTCTACTGCATGCCCAAGACTATTTCCTGTATAAATATATATTAAATTTATGTTTTATATTTTGTTGTTAGATTATATTTATATATACACAGAGATAAATGTTAAGAATTGTGTAACTCACTCCTCTTAGTTTCAACATCAGCTATAGATAGATGGATAGATAGATAGTTATCATGATAATAATAGTATGTAACTTACCATATACATCGTTAGTGTTGATGTCAGCTCCATGTTCTAAAAGAATCCTAACTGTATCTGTGTTACCAGAACTTGCTGCCTTCAAAAGACTTGTAGTTCCTATTTATATACATATTTGATTTAAAATATACTTTATTGTTTTGAGTACAGTTTAATATTATAACAGTGTTAAATAATTATGATTTAACAAAGGATGAGTAACAGAGGTTATAAGTAATACACTGTGTTTCATAATGATACTCTTCAGTTACAATAACAATTTGATTCTCATAAATGTATATAGATATATAGATTGGTGAATAGTTAGATAATGTGACAATAATAGTATGTAACTCACCCAAATCACTCTTAGTGTTGACATCAGCTCCATGTTCTAAAAGAATCTTAACTGTATCTGTGTTACCCTGCTCTGCTGCCAGCATAAGACTGGTATATCCTAGAAATAGACCAAATGATGAAAAGAAGATATTGATTATAAATTTTTATCACTGGTAAATGGGTAATATTAAGTAATACTTTTGTTCTATTAAAAAAGAAACACAACACACTGTACATATAATTATAAAATATATAGAGTTGTATTTATGGATGGATATATATATTATAGTATTAATGAAAATGTGATAAAAATAGTATATAGCTTTGACAAGAAATTTTTTTTGTAAAGTCTCATAGCTTTAATAAGAATTCTTAAAAATGGAGACTTCCCAGTACCTCTTGGGGCAAATCTTTTACAAAGAATCTTCTTAAACCAATCCAACTAATATTCCATGAAAATTTTGAAACAATTTATTCAGCCTTTTATCAGATCTTGATGGATAGATAAAACATACACTGCTACACAAGTTTATTGCAAAAAAAATTATTATTATGATACTGCAGTAAATAGTATCACACCAACCTTGTGAATCCAAAGCATTGACATCTGCCCCATATTGTAGAAGGAGGTAGATTAGTTCTTTATTTTCTGATGCAGTTGCACAAATAAGACTTGTTTTGTTCACTTTCTCTCCAAAAGCAAAAGGATGTCTATTGCTAAATTCTAAAAAAGTATTTCTATGAACACATTATTATATTAAAGAAAAATTTTAAGTAGACAAATTTGAATAAAAAAGACACTTTAAAATCAATTATAGCCCATTTATGTTTTTGATATTAGTCAAAATGACAAAAGGTGGGAGGGTGATTGTTCAACTAAAGTAATTATGATAAAAAAATTTTTATTTTGTAATTATATTTTGTGTCAATTAAAAAATGTTACTTGTATCAATTTATAATACAGCAATTTATACATTTTCATTAAAAAAAAACTATATTTTGTATCTCATTTTTGTAATATTGTACATACTGGAATAGATTTCCAAATTATTCTGTCAATACAGTGAACATAGGGCAAAACTTGTCTACAAAAGGGAGAGAGAAATTTAATGTTTGCCTTGTGATCACACATTACCAGAATATTTTCAATGTTCATTACAGTATGAGCAATATTACAAAAATACAGTATGACCCTCGAAAAAGTATTTTTAAGCATCTGCAGCCCTTATTTCTCAATGAATTATTAAAAAATGCATATGTCCTTGTTCTCCATAGTATTCCACGTAAGTAGATATAAAAATATTTTTTTTACCTCCATTAACACCGGAGATTTTTAGTGCTAAAGTTTTGAAAAAGTGACTGAGGAAAAAGTAACTTTTAACATGAAACAACTTTTTTAGCAAAATTAAGCTAGAAATCCTTTTATTTTTGTTACTAGCAGAAACTTTATACAAAAATGAAATAAAAAATTTAGTTTTTGAGTAAAAAGCATTTTTTTACACATATTTTTTGAGTCTTTTTAGTTTAATGATATTTTGAAAAACTTACTTATTAGGCAAAATTGTTTAAGATTAAAAAACCAAATAAATCTCTATGAATATAGCAGGAAAATTGTTTTTGTTTCACAATTCTAACTTTAATAACAAAAAAATTATAAAGAAAATAAAAATAAAACATAATGAGTTTTTAGTCTAAAAAGCTTAATTTACCCCCTATTAAATAATTGAGATGTCAGAAAAGTAGGCGGAGCAACTGTCATAATTAATCCTTTTCTATAAATAAAGGTTAATAAATAATCTAAAATTTGCAAATAATCAATTCATTCAGTAGTATTTTTTGCCATTAAAAATTTATATTTTTTGGTGGAATAAAAAAGAAATATTTAGTTAACTTGTTTTTCTTTGAGTCTCATTATTCAGTTGCCAGAAAAACATAATATAACTATCCAAAAAATAAGAGAAACAAAAAAAAATTCTTTTTCTCAGTCACTTTTTCAAAACTTTAGCTCTAAAAATCTCCGGTGTTAATGGAGGTAAAAAAAATATTTTTATAGCTACTTACGTGGAATACTATGGAGAACAAGGACATATGCATTTTTTAATAATTCATTGAGAAATAAGGGCTACAGATGCTTAAAAATACTTTTTCGAGGGTCATACTGTACAATAAGTAATTATCATCCTATATAAACTAAAATGTATCAACTACATTTATTTTTTTATGATTTGATATGCCAAAATTATCTATTAAAATTTTTTAATTTTACACAGTCAGGAAAAGACGATTTCCAAATTAATCTGTCAAAATAATGTTTAAATGTGAAAAATTTAAATTTACATGTTCTCATTGTGAGAGATAAATTCCTAGCTTAAAAAGCAGCAAAACATGCTAAATCTACCTTTCCCACTCAAACTTCTTTCTTCAATATTGGCTCCAGCATCCAGTAACTCTTTTACAAGTTCAGTTGATCCATTTCCATTACAAGCAGCTTTTATTATTTCTAAACAAGTATATATATATATATCATGTGAAACCTTTTTATTACCACAGCTACATTTTTTCTGTCCTATATTACTTTTTACTTTTTCAGGTTTTCTATTGTTAGTGCCATTTTTTAAAGAAAATATTATCTGAAATTTATTATGAATTACTTTGTTTCTGAGATATGATGGGGGAGGGGGCAGCTGAGGGGGGTTTGGATTTGAATTAACCCATTAGTGCATTAAAACCGGTTTCCGGCTTCATAATTGCATCATTCTCAGTATGAATCCACCCTCTACTACCCTGGCTTTCATTTCCCCCTGGAGCAGGCAGTTTAGCTTACTTCCGTTTGCTGGTATAGCTCAACAAAATTTGAAAATCATGAAAATACAAAATACCCCTTCTAACTTTATTTGTTTTTTTAGTAAAGTCGCTGATTTTTTTCGTGAAATCTAATGTTTATTGACAAGTACATCTATTTGTTAATTCGTTTTATTCAAACTATTATTTTTTATATGATTTTTATGCCCTATTATGACCCAGTTTGGCTTGGCCATAAATACCCAACAGTTTTAATTACCGGTTTTTATTACCCGGTTTTAACTTTTCAACCAATAAAAATAACAGTTTACGTCATTAGTAAGGGTTTGAGCCACCCTAATAACCCTAGTAATCTCTATATGTGTAACCCAATAGTTTTATGCTCGTTTTCTGATATGTAACACCCATATTTTATATGTTCTTTTTTTGTAGTGTGTGTCTTTTAAACTGGGTTTTTTTAACCGAAAAGGGTGGTACCTATAGCTGAAACACTAAATTTGAAATAAATTGCTTTGCATATTACTTGTAGCTCTATAGATTACATGAGGTTGTGTAGTTTTCAATTACGGATCGTATCAAAGTTCTAAAAAGTGTTCATCTCACTTTGGGCGTTCAAAAATTACATTTTTCAATTTTTGGTTGAAATAACCGGGTTTTTACTACAAAACCGGGTTTTAATGCCGGCGGAAACCGCCCCAAACGGGTCATAATGCCTGGTTGGTATTTATGGCCAGGCTGAACCGGTTTTTTTTGCAACTTTCCTGTGCACGCCACTAGAGCAAAACAAAAAAATTGGAATTCCGTTTTTACCATTATAAAGCTTCCCTAAGATTTTCAGCTCGATAGGCCCATAAAAGTGGCGCTTGGCACTAATGGGTTAAAGCTTCTGAATACTTCACAAAGAACAACATTAGAGGGGTGGGCTCTTATCATTTCTTGAGGCAAAGAGAGTAATATATTGAAAAAGAAATATACTTTAGCAAAAAATGAGAATTTAACTCACCAGGTTCTCTTGCCCTTCTATCCTCATAATCTAATCTCCTTTTCTCTGCTTCTAAACCTAGTAAAACATCTAACTGTAAAAGAAATTGTAATCCTATGTAAAACAACTAGCATATCAGCTCTTAATCATAAAATTAAGAAAAACAGCCAAGCATTTGGAAGAACAAGTTAACACAAGATAACTGAGAGACAAACAAGCAAAGCTTCTTCTAAAGAACTAAGTCTTAGTGAATATGTCTTTGTGTGCACCACATGCACCCCTCACACAAATTTTGGTGTGAGCTTCCTATATCTTTACAATGAATAACTTTGCTTCTGTCTTTATATTTCTTTTAATTTCCAAGATATAAGGGGGAAGGGGGACTTTTGAAATTAAAACTACAGATTACATCAAACAGAACAACAAAAGAGGCTTGGGAAAAAAGAAAATACACAGGAAGACCCACAAAAAAAGTATTCAAGTAAGTTTAAGAATGCATTACCGTTATTCCTAATGATACGGGTTACAAACACAGGCCTGGTTCCTAAAAAGATTTATATATTAATGTAAAAGAATAGAGGGAGCATGCACTTTATGTAACTCTACACATGAGGTAAGGATCCTTTGCTGACTTTCAATTTGGTCTTTGAATATCAGCAAACAGCGTCAGAAATATAAAAACAGCCAAGTCGCTACAACAAAACAATAAAGAAAGCAATTTGCTAGCAGACAAAGAAGGTCCCTACCACTTGGATGGTAGTTGTCTGGTTTATATGTATATTATTATACATTCATTATAAAACTTAAATGAAACTCTTTAAATGTTGAAAAGTATCAAAATTAATAAACAAATGTATAGAAATTTAAGAAATAATTTCAGAATGGACATATTGACAATAGAAAATTTGTAGTCAATTTAGCTTGCTAATATGGTCAGTTTGTTCATCCAGTGGGAGGGTAGGGGATGGAGGGTTCTTTATATAAGCCAGCTGAGAGCATAACTTTAATAAAGTAAATAAAGATATGGTGCAACATCCAAGTAATAATTTATCGATTATTTGAAGTTAAGCAAAAAGTTAGCTTTAACTTTGCAACTTCTGCATGGGCTAGCAGAAGAAAGCTTCTGTTACATCAACTACAAAAGTACCTAGATGCTAGGTGCATATGCACTGTATATTGAAATAAATTTAAACTTTAGAATTACAAAAATGGTAATATAACTTGGTTCACTAGACTTTCTATCCTCATAATCTAATATCTTATTATCTTCTATTTCATGAGATTCAGCTTCTAAACAAATGACAATACAAATTACAAATAGGATATATCATTGGCTGGTAATATCACCCAAATTTGATTTCACAATTTTTTTTTTCATTTTAAACCATGCTTTCCCTCATAATGCCTAGGTTTTATAGAAAATCTCCTCTCTATCTCTAAAATGTATTGAAAATAAGAGCTACACAAGGTAAACCCCAAGTCATTGGTAGCTTGAAGAGTTTGGGCATGTTCTGCAAAATTAAAACAAATCTTACCCCTAAAATAAGAAGGATAGAACAAACTATTGCAGGATACCCTGCCTCCAACATACAATATCAAACAAACCTAAATATTAGTAAAACATGTATTTGAAGTAGAATAATTTTCATATGTAAAACAAGTAGCATAGCTCTTCTGCAGCAAAAGACAAATACAATTATTTGCAATAGTTAGAAATTTTTCACAAAAATGAGCCTTTTATCTCAAGTGAACTACACTTTTAGGAGTTTTTTACAAATAAATTCAACAATCTATCTCAAATTTGTTTCTTAACTTTTGATTGAGTATGTAGATTACATAGGAAATGTATACATAGTGGATGTATCCACCATCCAAAAGCTCACACACTCTCAATTATGGTTTAATTTACTAAAAAAGTGATCATATAATTGCTACACTTAATTAATCACTTAATTATAAAAAGTGATCATATAATTGCTACACTTAATTATAAAAAGTGATCATATAATTGCTACACTTAATTAATCACTTTATTATATATCTTTAAGGCTTAAATCTAAATATAAGCATTTCTGAAATGAAGAACCCAGTTGGTTTAGTATTTATTAAAATCTTAGGCTTCAGACAAATAACCTTATTACGTTATGAATTAGGATATGATATGTGGATTTAGGTTGACAAAACAATATAATGATTACAAACTTATGTTGATATAATAACAACACAATAGTTTGACAAGGAATAATAATTAGTTATTTCATTGTATTACAGTTCTGTGGAGATATGGAAAAATTTTAGGATTAAATTAACTTTAATTCGCCTCAAGGAGCAAAATTTTCAGGCCAAACAAAACAAGGATTAATTTCTTAATCTTAATTTGAGTTTTCATAAAAAATTCTACACAATATATTATAATCACTGCATTAATATAATATCCCATTACATAAGGATTATTGTCTATAGTAAAAAATGTCATAAATTTCTAGTTTGAATGGGTTGTAATTTTAAGAAAAATATCTTAGGTAGGTTTTGGGCTATTTTTCTGAAAGGCTTCAATATAGGCCTAGGTTTAAGCAACTAAATAGTAAACTTACAAAGCTAAGTGTTTTCATGTTCACAGACACTAGAGAACTGATGTTAAATAACCTTCACTATTTCCTGTTATTTTTGTAATTCACCAAGTTTAAAAAAAATGGTGATTCACCAAGATTCTAACCAATATTTCAGGGGTCGTACTTATATTGTAGAATGTGAGGTGTTGTGTAGGTGTGCGTCCGTGCACGTGTGTGTGTGTGTGCTTGCGTGTATGTGTGTGTTTGGGAGTGATTATTTAAGTGTGTGTGTGTGTGCGTGCGTGTATGTGTGTGTGCGTGTGTGTGTGTATGTGTGTGTGTGTGTGTTTGGGAATGTTTATTCAAGGGTGTGTGTATGTTTTCCTGCGTTCAAGCCCTTATGTGCGTGTTTGAGAGTGAATATTTAAATGTGTGTGTGTGTGATACCAGAGAGAGAGGGACAGTTTATTGCTCTAGTCCCCAAAGTTTTATAATATTTTTATTATTCATTGGCTTATATTTATTGTGGACTTTTTGTTGAATTTTAATTGGTAGGTTAATTAAGTTAAGTGTCCAATTGTTTCAACCACTAAATGTTAAATATACATAAGGGGTAATTTTGTGTACTAAATTTTTTGGTCATTGTCACTTAAGATCCCTGGTAAACTAAAGCAGGAACGTTTTTATTTTTTTGTTGTAAACAGGACCTATACTTATATAAAAGTAACAGGATCTGTGTATGTGTGTGTCCATCTGTCATGAAGGATCTCGCTAATGGCTGAATCAATATAGTTCTACTTTACAATGTAGGTTCTCATAGGTCCTAGAAAAGTATGACTTTGGATCATGATTCCTGTAGCAGTTTTATAAAAAAGATTCCTAGGACGACAACCCCCCCCCCTCTCCTTTACCACATTCTCTTCTCTCTTGCTGGATGGACAAACTGGCCAATATATAATATCCATGATAGCAACCACAATTTTGTCCTGTCATAATATCCACGTATATTCTAAATCCATTGTAAAAATGTTGTTAGCCTTGGTAAACTTGATTTTTTTATAGATAGGCCAAATCTGGAAACAATAGGGCATTGAAATTCTAACGCAAACTTGACCAGGAATTTATTCACTCTACATGTTCATTTGTTTTACTATCTGATTTCAGACCTATGCCATGCATATAAAAAGAATTTTTTTAGGGGTAAAATTATGATTTTAAAATGATCGTTGGGGTCTGTGTGAAAAATCATAGTTTTAAACAGGAGTTTTTGCACTCTACAAGTGTTCTTTTGTATGAATATCTGTTTTCAGACCTTCGCTTTATATAAAACTAGCGGCTTCACCCCTAGCCTCTAGGGGCTTTGCTCCAAGAGGTATAATTACTTGTTACCTGGAGAGCCCCCACTCCACCACTAATTTAAATTTAAAAATGGTGGGGGGATTTTTGTTTTTTGAGGGGGGGGGGGGTAGATATACCACACTTTTCTGGGATTTTGCCGAGTCAAGTATCAACAGTGGGGAATACCAAAGGATGACTCCATGCAAAATTTGAGCCGGATTTGGCTAAAACCGGCCGAGATTTTTATAAAAAACTGTTTTTTTCCGGTTTTTAGAGGGTATCTGTAAATCAATTCAGCTGGAGCAAAACCGGTTAGAGGTACAAAAAATTTTACTTTAGATAAAATTTAGCAAATGCAATTGCCTACAAAAATGTACTTCATCATCAACTTGATTGGACAACTCTTTCCCCTCCTAAATGTCCATCAAAACCTCGGAAACGGCAAGAATCGCCAAAAATCAAGCCTTCGGCGGCAAATAACGGCTGAACGGTCAGCCGGAGGCGAATCAAACACGAGTAAAGAAATGTCTGCCTCAAACAGTTGTTCAACATCTAAGAGATGCTTGAAGTCTCTAAAACGACTCCTTCCCCTCCTTTAAGGGGAAAAACTGAAAAAACGCGATAAAAAACTATTCAGTTATAAATCTTTCTCAACCCAATTTAAAAGGAAAAAAAGTCTACTTCATCATTCCGAAATATATTTCAAGTAAAAAATACTCATTATCAATCGCATCTGGAAAAAAAACAACAAAATAAGTATATGATAAAACATTCTTTAAGGGTAAAACATTTAAACCTAACTTTGATAACAAATAATTATGATAAAAAGCAAAAAAAGCATTATATAGGTACTAACAATTCACTAAGAAAAAATATGTATGACTTTACTATAAGATGGTTGTACAAAAAATGAAGGGGGAAGCGGTCAAAATAATGTGAATTGAGAGGGGAAGGGGGAAGGTTTGAGTTTTGTGGGGTGTCTATAGTAGCACAGCTGCTCTATAACTGGTGATTTTTAAAAAAAATTGCAACTGCATTTTGACTAACAAATTTACATTCTGCGATTTAACAAAGGTTCAAGTTTTCTAATATAAAATTTTTCTCTGGCTAATCTTAAATAATCCTTGGATTATTGCTTTTAATTTGTTCAAAAGGAATAAATTGTAAATGACTGAAATTATGGCCACTTTCTGAAAAATGTTGGCCAACTGCTGTGATTGCGTTAGGTGAAATTGAATTTTTATGCTCAGAAAATCTTTTGACTGCTTTGCAGCCAGTCTGTCCAATATATTGTGGGTGTGTTTTACAGTTTCCATTGTCTTTGGTACATGTTATACAATAAATTACATTCTCTGAGTCACAAGTCAAATAAGATAAAATTGGAATAGTTTCATGTGTTACAGATGATACAATATTATTAACAAATTTAGGCGAAAATTTACATAACATACAATTGAAACCACATTGTTTAAACCCTAGTTTATTTCTGGAAGGTCTATTGTCTTTAGGCAATTGTGCTCGAATCAAAAATTCTCTAAAATTTTTTGGCCGGGACCAGCACACCATCGGCGGTTCTGGGAAAACTTTTTTCATTTGGGGATTTTGTATCATAACCTTCCAGAATCGAAATAAAATATTTGAAATATGGGGAAGGCGGGGATCATATTGTAAACTCAAAATTGGCCTGTTTACAACTTTTTTCTCAACTTTTTGAAGTGCTGTTGTTCTGCTGATTAAAGATACACGTTCAAATGCTTTTAATATATAATTAAGTTTATAACCACGAGATAATAATTTACATTTCAAAAAATCTAATTGTTGTACAAAATCTACGTTTAAACTACATATTCTTTTTAATCTAAGAGCAAGTGAATAAGGGATGTTCTCAGTAATGTGCTTTGGATGTGAAGAAGATAAAAGTAAATAAGAACATCTTTTGCCAGGTTTTACATAAAGATTTGTTTTTATAAAACCATTTGAATCAATCGAAATTACAGTGTCCAAAAAAGCTACAGATTTTGTCTCAAAATTATACGAAGCTTTAAATTTAAGAAATGGGTGAAAATTATTAAGGTGTTCTATAAATTTTAGCAACTCTTGTTCTGTCCCATTCCATAGAAAAAATATATCATCAATGTAGCGTTTATAAAGGTTAGGTTTTAAACCTTTCCAAGATTTTAACATCATATATTCAATACAGCCCATAAAAAGGCATGCAAACGTAGGGGCAACACGGGTGCCCATGGCAGTTCCAATAAGCTGCAAATAATGTTGACCATTAAAAACTAGAACATTGCATTTAAGAACTAGTGTTAGAAGTGTTATTAGGAACACTGTGGGGACACTTTTATCACTACGAGTGTCTAAAAAGGCAGTAAAGATTTATATTCCTTGAGCTAATGGAATATTAGTGTAAAGACTTGATACATCAAGGGTCACAGGAATGGATCCTGGAGGTTGTGGCCCTTTTGAATTTTCTTTCTCAAAACAACGTAACATGTCTGGTGTGTCTGCCCAATAACTAGGTAATGATTTGACTAGATCATTAGAGTGAATATCAACAAAATGACTGGCATTTTCGAAAGTTGTACCACTAGCTGATTCGACAGGTCTTAAAGGTGGGGTTGTTGTCCCAGGGGGCCATTTTTCGGGATCAACGTGGTCTTTAACAAGACCATAGAGTCTACCGGGAATAGGCTCATCAGGTACAAGCCATTTGGCAATATCGCCATCTATCCATTTCATGGATTTTGCTTTACTAACCTCAGATTTTAATGTTTCAAAATCATTAAATTGTATCTGTGCAGCCTGGTTGGGATCTAGCTTTTGAAAATAAGGGTGATCAAAGCCGTCAGAATCTGTATGTTTAGCTAACAATAGAGTATGCCCACTTTGTGGGTGTGGGGGGCACTGAACCCATCACCCCAGTTTAGGCGGCCCACAATGCTAAATTTTCACCAAGTGAAAGTCTTGTGTCATTATCTCTTATGAGAAAAAAGTTATTAATTAATTAAAATTTCAAATTGTGATTTTTTGATGGATTTCTTTGATGAAATGACAGGCTGGTAAATTTTTAGGCCATTTTTTGCGGTTTTTGGCCCGCCACGCCCAAACGGTTTGAGATAATCTCACGGGACCTTTTGCCCAACCTAAGTCTGGTTATTTGTGAGGTCTAAGAGAAAAAAATCCCTGATTGGATGAAGCACGACGTCGCTGTGCGCCGTCAAAAATCGCTTGTCGGCTCATTTTGCCCCCCTAACTCTCACCTTGTGCCATTTTTCTGTGTAAAGATAATGATTATAATCTTTTGCAGTCTGATTTTTATTCCTAGACCTCACAAATAACCAGACTTAGGCATTGTCTTATCACTTTATATCCCAGGCATTTTTATTTTTAGAACATATTATTACACAGGAAGACCTTGTTTTTTTGAACACTAGCGGCTTCACACCCTAGCCTCTAAGGTGTATTAAAAAAATTTGCTGCCATTTATTGTGAAGTAACTGCCTAAAATCAATTTTTTTTTCTACTTTCTACTTTTGGTCCTGTGGTTGATTACAGCTATTTTCTTGGGAGGGTGGGAGATCCCCAACCTCCTCTCCAAAAAAAAATTTTAATTTTATATATTTTTATACATTTTTAAATCTTTTAATGTTTATTTATATTTTTTTATACTTTTTTATATCTTTTTATATTTTAATTTTTTTTTTTTAAATTTTTTTTCTTCTTTTAAACTTTGTTTTTTCATTAAAAAAGATTGAGAAACCTTCCTACTCCTGTAGGGGCGAAGCCCCAAAAAGGCTAATGGCAAAAAATATTTCAAAAACATTAACCCTTAACGTTTTTTTCTATCTCATTTTCTGTGTGTGAAAGATAAAACGCCCAAACTGCGTGACTTTTATAGTATTTGTATTAATCATAACTGAGAGTTGGAATTTTTTAATATCTCCATCAGGATGCTAGCAAACCTGGCAGGGTCATCTAGGTAAAGAGCAAAAATATTTTTTTTACATAAACAACGTATTTTATAGTACATCCTTATATGAAATACATGTGTTCAAGTCACTTTCAGGTTCCAGGTATGACCCTGCAGGTCCTGATCCTCCATGTCTCCAGAAATCTTTAAAAGGCTCCTGTGGCCACAATTTTTGTCTTAGAGACGTCAAATTTTAAACTTAAGCTTTTTTAACATGTCTACATAACATATTAAAATTTCATCAGGATCCGCTGCTGTTTTCCCGCCGACCGCTGACTGCGGCAGCTGGCAGCTGCCAAGTACAGCTACGGTCGCTGAAATTCATATTTTGATATTTCTAATTACATAAAAATAAAAAATTTCTAGAAAAAAATTGTTCTTCTAGCTTTAAAATTCAGAAAGTTACAGTAAAAAAAGACCTAAAAACAAGGTTTGTTAAATAAAAGGGTAAAGGAAGCAAAAATTGACTTAGACTTATAAAAAGTTGTAAATTTATTATCAAACAGGGGACTTGCACATAAAAAATTAGCCATCTAGCTCTAATAGGAATTGAGATAATAGGGGGGAGGCGTTAAAAAATATATAAATAAATATAAAAAGTTATAAAGAGTTATAAAAAGTAAAACAGGGGACTTGCACAAAAAAAATAGCCATCTAGCTCTAATAGGAACTGAGATAATAGGGGGGAGGCATTGAAAAATATATAAATAAATATAAAAAGTTATAAAAAGTTTTAAAGAGTTATAAAGAGTTATAAAAAGTTATAAAATGTTATGAAATACAGAAAACATATAAAAAAAAGTGTAAATTTTTTTTAAAAATTAGGTAAAAAAGCCACTAGAGGCTAGGGGGAAGCCGCTAGTTATTTATAAAGTACTAAAGTATAGATTAATAGTTAATGTTACAGTACAGTTATATTACTAAACTTAAATATAATTCTGATTAGAGTAATACATAATTTAAACAAATTTTAAAGCTTTATTTTTTGATCAATTATATTTATCACTAAAAAGATTCATTCCATTGCATTAGGAATATTTAACATTTAACATCTTCACTTCTTTTCTTTGAAACATTGAAGATATTGAGTGAAGGATATTTAAAGAATCAGTCAGCTGATTAGTCCTATAAGCAAATAGAATATACATATTATATGAAATTAAACATCTAAGATAAAACCTGTCACCTCCCCCCCCACATCCTTTTAGTAATAGCATATTATTAATCTCAGTATATAAAGTAAGGCTTTTTGTCTGTAGCTTAAGATTTCAATAATTACTCTTCTGATTTGATTCTTCATTTCAGGAGAGCATTGGTTTTAGGCTATTAATTTTTAGATTATAGGATGGTTTTAGGCTATATTTCTTTTATTTAGAGTGATAGATTTAGATTTATGTAGCTTAGATATTTGATAAAATTAGATAAACCAATACCAAGTAGCTACTAAATTACAAACAGCATAAAGATAATATGTATATTTTAAAAATCTAGCGCTCAGAATGGTTCTAATGATTTTCATAGTATTTTTCTACTATTAACACTTGCTTTACTATGTGTGTCTTAGAAATAGATGCCTTTTTTGTACACCCTATAGATAAGTAGTTAGAATAGGAAACATAAAAATTAATAAAGTAAATAAAGAATAAAATAATTAGATAGATAAAACTTTAATTATTATCTTCCTTTTTAATGCAACATGTTTAAAAAGATTTTAGAAAGGTATAATAGATCTAGATTACTGAAGATAAACTTTGATAGGCAAATTTACCATCTATGTGTTTTAACCTTTAAATGTTTATTTCTATATATGTCTTACCTGCTTAATCTAGTAAATATTTTTATTCAATCTCACTTCCTCTTTTACCTCCTATAATAATATAACATATAAACTTATAAGTTATTCATGGATCTCAGGGGAAAAGACAATTGAACATATGTAAATCCCAAATTATGTAAAAAATAAGGTCAAAATTGGTCAGAACATGCAAAGGTGTATGTAAATGTATATATGAGAACAAAATTTAAAGAAAAAACATGATACATCATTTGAAATAAAGGAAAATTTTAAACGATATATGTATATATCATTAAAAATTTTCTTTTAATATATTATATCCACACCCACTTTAAAACCTTAATTTTAAGAAGAAGTGGGGTTAAATTTTTATAAGGTTGATTTTTCCATACAACCTCCCCACAATCTATGAGAAGCTACACTGTTAAGGAGAATCATATTAGTTCAGCAGTTAGCAAGATCCTTCATTAGAAATAGACAGATAGACATCCTGTTATTTTTATATGGGTATAAGAAATCTATATTTATATAATAAATATGCTCACCATGTTTTCTAAGTATTTCTGCTGTTTTAGAGCTCCACTCTCGGGCAACATCTAGAGCTGATATACCTATGAATTTGATTATTAAATACTAGATGTTTCTCCCTAGATGCCTCTTGGGGACCATCAGGGAGGGGGCGTGAACCCAACACTTTATATTATAGATTTAAAAGAAAAAGTTAAAACACAAATTTATTAATATGCAGAATGATAGATAGAAGTATAATAGTGTGATTTATAGTAAAGATAGAAATATAAGCAAATATAATAAAGAAAAATTAAGATAATATACATATGATAATTGTATAATAATAATAATATGTAACTAACCACTAAAACTCTTTGCATTGATATCAGCTCCATTTTTTAACAAAATCTTCACAACATCAGTCTTTCTATCCCTTGCTGCAGCATACATTAGACTGGTCTCTCCTTGATATAAATAAATTGGATTATCATAGATTTTTATAAAAACAAAAAGAAAAATTAAGATTCATATGATATAAATATTGTATTATAATAATGTTATGTAACTAACCATTATCACTCTTTGCATTGATATCAGCTCCATTTTCTAATAAAATCTTCACAACATCAGTCTTTTCATTCTCTGCTGCATACATAAGACTGGTCCTTCCTATGTATAAATATATTAAATTTATTACATAAAGTAGTTTAGAGTATTGTTTAGAGTTAACGATCCACAGAGAGATAATATAAGATAAGATAAGTTGTGAAAATAATGTATTAAAATGATAATAATAATCTAACCATCATTATCCTTAGCATGTAAATCAGCTCCATTCTCTAATAAAACCTTCACAACACCAGTCCCTCCATTCTGTCCTGCCCACATAAGACTGGTCCATCCTAGATATAAATATATCAGATGTATTATAAGTGTAGGGTAGACTTATAGTTTCATAGAGAGATAATATATTTTAGTGAGATGAATACATATGTATAGTAAGCATAGATAAGTAGATAAATAGAGAGAATATTTTAATGGATATTATAAATTTTTCAAAATAATGTGTTAAAATGATGATAAAATTCTAACCATCATTATCCTTTGCATTGATGTCAGCTCCATTTTCTAATAAAATCTTCACAACATCAGTCTTTCCATTCCTTGCTGCAGCTGCATACATAAGACTGGTCATTCCTAGATATAACTATGTTAGATAGGCGTGATCAATTTATCTCATTTACATTCAATTAGATTTAGATTATTAGTTATTAAGAGCAAAGCATTTCTATAAATAGATAAACAGGCAGATGTTTATGGATTAAATAGTTTAAAATTATGAATTATAGTAAGATTAATACATTGAATAGTTAGATAGATAGCAAAAAATACACATAGGATATTTTGATGTATATCATAATAAAGTATTATAATCATAATAACAATCTAACCATCATTATCCTTTGCATTGATATCTGCTCCGGTTTCTAATAAAATCTTCACAACTTCAGTTTTTCTATCCTCTGTACCTGGACTGGACCATTCTAGATATAAATATACTAGATTAATTATATTTAGCAGTTAAGCGTATAGTTATAGATACACAGAGTGATAATATATTTTAGTACAATATTGTGATTTATAGTAAGATAGATATTTTATTATGATAATATTATGAAACTGACCACTAACTAAGTTAAGAAAATAATGTATTATAATGATAAAAATAATCTAACCATCAATATTCTTTGCATTGATATCAGATCCATTTTCTAATAAAATCTTCACGACAACATCAGTCTCTCTATCCTCTGCTGCATACATAAGACTGGTCCTTCCTAGATATAAATATAGTAAATTTAATATATTTAGTAGTTTAGGGTAGTTTTAGATACAAAGAGGTATAATATATTTTAGATATTAATCATAATATTGTGATTTATAGTAAATAATATAGATAGAAATATAAAAAGATATAATGAAGGAAAAATTGAGATAACATAAGTTATGAAAATAAATCATTATAATGATAATAGTAATCTAACCATCATTATCCTTTGCATTGATGTCAGCTCTGTTTTCTAATAATATCTTCACAACATTAGTTGTTCTATTCTGTGCTGCATACATAAGACTGGTCTTTCCTAGATATAAATATATATTAAATATATTATATTTCTTAGTTTAGGGTAGTTATAGATACAGAGAGGGATAATATATTTTAGATATTAGTTATAATATTGTTATTTATAGTAAATAAAATAAATAGAAATATAAATAGATATAATGAACAAAAAATCAAGTTATGAAAATAAATCATTATAATAATAATAATAATCTAACCATCATTATCCTTAATATCAGCTCTGTTTTCTAATAATATCTTCACAACCTCAGTCTCTCCATACTCTGCTGCATACATAAGACTAGTCCTTCCTAGATATTTAAAACATTAAATTAATTATATTTAGTAGTTTACAGTAGAGTTATAGATACACAGAGAGAAATATATTTAGATATTCAGTTATTATAATATATTCTAGTTATAGACTTGGTCATATTTTCTGTTATAGTTCTTTTCTTTTGATTTGCATGCAAATCAACCATAGTAATTAAAGTATGTAAGAAAAAGTTTGGGTGGATAGCAATGGGATAATATGATAATAATAATCTAACCATAGTTATCCTTAGCATATATGTCAGCTCCATTTTCTAATAAAATCTTCACATCAGTATTTCCATTGCAGCAATTTGTTGCTGCATGCATAAGACTGGTCTTTCCTAGTATGTATAGTTAGATAGATATTTTAGTGGATATTATGAAAATAATGTTTAAAAATGGTAATAAAAATCTAACCATTATTATCCTTTGCATGTATATCAGCTCCATTTTCTAATAAAACCTTCACATCACCAGTCCCTCCATCCTGTACTGCCCACATAAGACTGGTTCTTCCTAGATATAAACATATTAGATTTGTTGAACATTTAGATACACAGAGAGATAATATATTTTAGTTATTTTAAGTTTTTTTTTAATATTATAATTTTAAAAAAAGATTTTGGGGAGGAGAACCCCATCAGTTCATCAGTTATTGAGATCCTTTGGTACAAACATACAAACACACATCATGTTACTTTATTATAAGGATTGTGATTTGAAGTAAGATAAATAGATTGAAATATAGACAATAAATATAAAAGAAAAATAAAATAATTTACATATGAAAGAAATATTATATAGCAATATTATTATAGTTTAGAGTACAGTTATAGATACACAGAGAGACAATATATTTTAGTATAATATTGAGATTCATTGAAAGATAAATAGATAGAAATATAGAAAGATATAATAAGGGAACAATTAAGATAATATTTATAACATGATAGAAATATTGTATTGTAATAACATTATTTAACTTCTTGTTTATGTAGAGTAGTTCAATGCTGCAGCATTCATTAAGATATAACAGATATAATGAAGGTTTGAATTAAGATAATATACAAATGATAGAAATATTGTAAAGAAATAATATTATGTAACATACCATCATAACTCCTTGCATTGATATCAGCTCCATTTTCTAATAAAATCTTCAAAACATCAGTATTTCCGTTCCATTTTGTTGCTGCATACATAAGAATGGTCTCTCCTAGTATGTATAGTTAGATAGATATTTTGATGGATATCATGAAAATAATGTTTAAAATTGGTAATAATAATCTAACCATCAATATCCTTTGCATGTATATCAGCTCCATTTTCTAATAAATTTTTTACAACACCAATCTCTCCATTCTGTGCTGCCCACATAAGAATGGTCCATCCTAGATATAAATATGTTAGATTTATTATATTCTTTAGTAGTTTAGAGTAGAATTATATTTAAAAAGAGAGATAAATTATTTTAATAAGATGAATACATATGTATAGTAAGATAGATAGAGAAATATACAGATAGAATATTTTGATGGATAAAATGAAAATTATGAAAATAATGTAATATAATAACAATAATAATCGAACCATTATTATCCTTATCATTGAAATCAGCACCATTTTCTAATAATATATTCACAACATCAGTATTTCCATTCTCTGCTGCCTCCAAAAGACTTGTCTTTCCTATATATATTAGATTTATTATATATTTAGTAGTTTAGAGTTGAGTTATAGATACACAGAAAGATATTATATTTTAGATAGTAATTAAAATATTGTGATTTATAGTAAGATAAATAGATAGAAAGATAGACAGAAAAATAAATGAAAAATTAAAGATGATATACATATGATAGAAATATTGTATTATCATAATATTATGTAACTAACCATTATCACTTTTTGCATTGATATCAGCTCCATTTTCTAATAAAATCTTCACAACATCAGTCTTTCCATACTCTGCTGCATGCATAAGACTGGTCCTTCCTAGATATAAATATATTATATTTATTATATTAAGTAGTTTAGAGTAGAGTTATAGCTCCACAGAGAGATAATATAAGATATAAGTTATAAAAATAATGTATTAAAATGATAATAATAATCTAACCATCATTATCCTTAGCATATAAATCAGCTCCATTCTCTAATAAAATCTTCACAACATTCTTTCCAAACATTTCTGCATACATAAGACTAGTAACACCTAGATATAAATGTATTAGATTTGATAAATTTAGTAATTTAGAGTAGAGTTATAGATACATAGAGAGATAATATATTCTAATATCATAGATAAAATTGATATCAGATAGGATATTTTGATGGATATTATAAATGATGTATTATAATAATAATAAAGAAAAAAAGAAAGAAAATAAGGAAAAAAGAGATATTGTTAATATAATGTAACTAACCATAGTTATTCTTTGCATTGATATCAGCTCCATTTTCTAATAAAATCTTCAAAACATAAGTCTTTCCATTATGTGCTGCATACATAAGACTATTATTACCTAGACATAAATAATTTAAATTTATGATTTATTTAGTAATATAGAGTAGAGTATTTATATTCCTTGCTGCAGCTGCATATATTAGACTGGTCAATATAAAATCATCCTAAATGAATTATCAAGCTGCTATTCTGAAAATTCAGATTTGCCTATTTTTTTGGTTTGCAGTGTATTTTATATTAAGTAGAGTAGAGTTATATATACACATAGAGATAATATATTTCAATATTATAGATAATATTGATATCAGATCTATATATTTTAGTTATCATAATATATTCTAGTATAATATTGTGATTTAAAGTAAGATAAATAGATTGAAATATAGGTAGATAAATAAAGGGAAAAAAAGATAAAATACTATAATTTTCAGCAATTTTTGTACTCGATGTGAGTTATTTTCTGTCATATGATAAGAGGGGAGGGAGAAGCCAAATGCCAATTTATAGACTTGGTCATATTTTCTGTCATAGTGGTTATAATAAAAGAAATTCTTTTGATTTGCATGCAAATCAGTCATAGTAAGTAAAGTATGTAAGAAAAAGTTTTAATTTTTAAGTAATTCTTGGGGTGGATATTAATAGGTTAAAATGATAATAATAATCTAACCATCATTATCCTTAGCATGTATATCAGCTCCATTTTCTAATAAATTCTTCACAACACCAGTATTTCCAGTATGTGCTGCCCACATAAGACTGGTCCTTCCTAGATATGAATATATTATATTTATTATATATTTAGTATTTAAGAGTAAAGTTTTAGATATATTCATATATTCTATACTTCAAAATACAGTTACCATATTGATAGATAGAAGATTAGTATATTATCAGATAGATAGATAGATTGATATATGGATAGACATAATTCTAGTACCCAAAGTCCAAGACAGTCAAGAAAATGAATTTTAGGTCCATTGTCCCCACTGATTTTTATATGTATTGCAAAGGTATATAGATAAATTATATACATAGGTAGAATATAATGAAGATACAATTTACAAATATATAATTATTATGTAACTAACCTTTATTATCTTTAGTGTTGACATGAGCTCCTTTCTGTATGAGCTTTTGAACATTATCTAAATCTCCATTCTTAGCAGCAAAGATCAATGCAGTGTTTCCTATACATAGATAATACAGGAGTTAATTTATGGATTACAAGATTAATCATTTAAAATGTTTGAATATGTAGATAAACTGTATGTCAGCCTATTTTCTTCTGCCCTCTCTCCCAAAAGAAGTAACACTTTTTCAACAACCTATATATAAAACATAAGTTTGTCTTTTTGTAAAATGTGAAGAAATAAAAACATTATGTATCTAATCATTATTGTCCTCATCATTGACATCGGCCCTATCTTCTAAAAGAAACTTCATAACATCAGTTAGTCCATGCCTTGCTGCATTTACAAGACTGGATTTATAATTTCCTAGATATAAGTACAGTGTGTTGTTTTTTTTAAAAATTAATTCGATTTTTTTTTCAAATAATACTTTTTGTGCCTTTTTCTAAAGCAAATAGACAGAAACAATGCATTGATAAAAATCAAATTATCAATATTCATACCATATTATTTAATTGTAACTGACTTATTTCAATGAATCACATATTCTGCTTTAAAAACATAGAGCAAGAATTATTTTATTTTACTCTAATTGAGCAATGAAACTCTATGTTTTTATAGGCACCACAATAGTCCTATCCTCTTTAGGGGGTTTAAGACCTCAACAGGTACTTTATGTGAAATCACTGAGGTCTTTTTAAATATATGAAAGGTCATTGATTTGTTAATTACATGAAAAAAAACTTACTTGGATAAGAAACCAGACTTGATTTGCTGTAACCAACATACAATAGTAAACAAATCTAAACAATTAATATTGAATTGATATCAACTTGTCCAAAATTTAACAATATTCATGACTTATTAAAAGACTATAAGACTTTATCATTTAATTTTCATTATTTATATCAAGAAGAACAATGTTTTTGTGATGGATTATATTATTTAGGAACTTTAAAAATTCCCTTTGCTATTGCCTAATTACCTACTTTAAATTTTTTCATAATGCATAGGATTTAAAAGATATTTGTATGTTTCTACATTTATAACAAGATCTGCAAATTACACCTCATAAATTTTTTGTGAATTACAAAAATTGTGTGTTTTATATAACGTGATTTACTATTGGTATACTCCAAATGATCTTGTAAATAAATGTACTGAGCATTCAATAATTTAAAGATAATTTCAAAATGGTCTAAGTTGGTTTTAAGCTATTTCACAAAATAATGAAAGGGGTCAATTAGGGTAATGATCAATATGGATACTTTTTTAAATTCTAACTTTGAAACTTAAAAACTATGATCATTTTAATTAAATAACATAACATATACATAGAGCAGCTAAATAACTAAAAAGATAACTCACTAAGCTTAGTCTAGCCATGTTACCAAGTTCAAAGATAATATAGAACTGAGTGTGAGACAGTGTATTCTGTGGAATTTGATAGTTGAATAAAGAAAAATCTGTGATTTACAATTTTTTTTTCAAGGTCATGATTAAAGCTTAGCTACCAAAATGGATACATAATACATGGATATTGTGAAAGAATCTCACATACTAATATTAAATGTTTCTCCCAGCTGGCTAATATAACACTACCCCCCCCCACAGTAGGATTTTTGGTCATTTTTTAAATTTCCTCAAATTTGAGTTAAATGTCCCAAAGGCTAGTATTACCATTCAAAAGTTGCCATACAACAGATTTTTTTATATACTACAAAGTTAGGCAAAATACAGCCGTTTTGCTGAATGTGGTCAAAGGAATATTTTTAAAAAGTGAATTTTTTCATTAAAATCATCATACATTGCTTTTCCTACTTTTTCCTAGAATAAATTGGTGTAAAAATCTGATTAAATGATATCAATAACAATATTTCATTGATATAGACAGATGTTTCTACTTCAAAATGCCAAGAAAAATAAGAAAAGTTGTCATAAATCTGTAATTTAAAATCCAAGAACACCTCAAATTGCATCTTAAATTTACATGTATTTTTTATGTTTAAAGGTTTTTCTAACTTGGGGCTACGAGGTGCCAAAAGTTATTTAGGCCCTGATTAAATTCAAGTATTCATAATTCAAGATTAGTTCATAACTTTTGGCACCTCGTAGCCCTAAAATGGTAAATTAGCTTTAAAAATGGACGATTCTTAATCTTATTTATATATATCAAGTGCTATTATAAAGTCAAAATACCATCTTTGAAAGCGTTTAATATAATATATATATTTTACTAGAGGCTGCATCCCTATCAATTAATGGCTTTGTATTAAAGGAGTGAGAAGAGGTTTAAAAAATACCTTAAAACCTTCCTAGGACCTATGTAAATCTTTCTTAAAATGAAGAACTCAATCATTTAGGTAGTTATTGAAATTTTAAGCTTAAGACTTAAAAACTTACTAATTTATATAATAAGATAAAAACCTATTTTTAGCACAACTAATCTATAAATCATAATATCTGTATGTCTGTAAATCTGTCCATTTGTACGCAAGAAATGTTATTGACGGAAACATGAATTTCTCAGTAGCTATTCAAGAGACATCTGAAAATGAATGTGAATATTCCCTACACTAATGAGCAGCCAGTTTTTAATAAAATTAGTCAGTCTATTGTTAATTCTCTGACAGACAATTGATTTGTATTTTAAAAATTTCATTTACTCGGCTGTTATTTCAAATAAACATCTGATTTTTATATAATAATAATTTTCCTCATATCTATATCTTGATTGGTACGTCAGTATTAAGAGATATAAGTTTTCCGGAATTTTAATGTAGGGAGTAGATTTAAAATCTGCATCAAATTTTAGAGATTTTTTATAAAATTTGTTTTTTGTAAAATTCTTTATCTAAAAGCGAAAATACATTTTAAGTTAATTAATTTTGACCAATAGGATAGGAAGATTTTAAACTACCTGCGCTCTAATTGTTTGAATGATGTACGACATCCAATCAGAGCGCAGATTTTTTAAATCCACCAATCACAGATGCCAAAATTAATTAACTTAATTTGTATTTCCGCTTTTAGATAAAGAATTATACAAAAAACGAATTTTATAAAAAATTCTTAAAATTTGATGCAGATTTCAAATCTACTCCCTACATTACAATTCCGGAAAACTTATATCTCTTAGTCAGTATGTCTGTAATGCTCTAGCGGTCATCTTTCATAAAATGGCTTGACAATTAGATCAAATTTTTGTGCTAGTCTTAATAGGTTTAGAATAATTTTTATATGATACTTTTTGGAGCCAAGCTCAATATATATACATGAAGGTCATGCTGCCTGCCTATCTGAAATTGTTATGGTATACATGGTTTCTAAGCCTGACAAACTAGCTTTTTTTCTACATTTTTTGTCCGTCTGTTCTTATATAGCTCTGTGTAAAATATTTAATTATATTAAAGGTAAAATTTTCAACTATCAAGTGCTATTGGTCTCTAAATGTAATGGAATTAATCTTATAATCTACTTTCATTTACTCTATTACCTCAATGTTCGTCCAACTTTTTATATTCTTAACATTTAAAAGATTTGAAAAATTTTAAAAGTTTACAATATAACAAGAATGACAATATCCATAAGTAGCAAAGCACAAAAAAATTGGAATATACAAACGGGCAAATTGGGGTGGTGGAGCAGTTGTTCAGTTGTCAGTCATAACAAAAGAGAGAGAGAGAGAGAGAAAGATTATGTAAAAACTCAAAAAAATCACAAAACCTCTTAAAAATGAGACTTATGTCTTTTGAAGAATGACCGACAGATAAACGGACAAAATAATGTATATAAATCTTCACTACAGCTGTGAAAATCACATTTCTTCTATGGCGTTACGGACTGATATGTTATATTTTTTAAGATGTTTAAAATGTCATATATATGTATAAAAAAACGTTAGGTAGAAATCATAATAATATACATAAGCTATAATACTTTTTGTTATTGATAATATGATCTAGAACAACACTCTTAGATATCCTATAATATAACCTAAAGTTTTTTTGTCTGAAGCTTAAGATCTCAATAAATACTGAAATTAGGTTCTCTAAATTAGTACCGTGTTGGTTTTATGCTATTTCATTTTTAGATTTAAGACTTTAGGGTATTTTTCTAGCCCTTCTATGTCTCTTTTAATACAAAGCCCCTTGACTCCAGGGGCGCAGCCACTAGCACTTAATTTAAAGTAGATTCATTAGATTTGAAGAATATTCTTACTATAAACACCATGAATTAAAATCAGTTTATCGATTTGAGAACGTAAGTAAAATCATAAACAACATCACCTATTTTTTTCTATTTACATGGCATAATAGGGCTCGGCAGCCTGTATGCCTCAGGAAAACCATTTACAATTTTTAAAATCAACTGAAAGTTTAAACTTGACCCAACTTGGCTTTCCCTCTTATAAAGAAATTTTTTTAAAACATCAAAATGGATCTAAATTTGTGGCTTAGACACAGCTGACGTGCGGTTGCCGAGCCCTGTATGATTGTTGAAAAACTATGTATATTAATTGTAATCACCTTAATAAGACCTAAAAGTTATAATAAGTTATAATTGAGGTATAAGTCAGTGCTAAAAAACTTTTCTCTCCAAAATGAATTAAATTAGAAATTTTGAATTTTTAACCATTTGAGTAGGTTAGTTCTGGGGACATTTTTCTTATCCAGAATCACAATAATATGTGCATAATATGTTATATCATACAAGCCATTAACTGAATGTGATAGGTTTTAACTTTATTTTTATTTAATATAAGCTTTTGTTGGCATTTGTGACTGGTAAAGTTAAAAAATCCCCAAAACCGCCAAAAATTCCACTGTGCCCCCCCCCCCTTTCTCATGACTTTACCCTTTCCCCTTTCCTGACCATGGAGGAATATACTCACCAATATCTAAGCAACTATATTAGCAACCTAATTGAATAAAAGGATACCCTGTCACAATATCCATGCAAACTATATCCATTACATCCATGGTATACAAACCAACAAACTCTCACACACCCACTCTCAAGCACACACAAAATATTCTACACTTATGAACACACAACACACATGCTTATATGTACTCAGGCACACATGCACACTCAAGCACACACAAAACATTCTACACTCAGGGACACACCACACCCACAGACACACACACACTCATGCCTATGCACACAAGGTCATATTGGGCATATAACCAACATAACCTTGCACATTAAAATCATTATTATTTAAGTAGTGTAGCCACTCTACATTAGTTTATGTTTGAAAACTTAATATTATTCTGACACACAGATTATTTGTATATACTTTTTTTAATAAAAAGAAATCTTTATAAGTAATATTTCTTCTATCTAAATGGGAGATCTGACTTACATCCTTGTTCCCTTTAAAGTAGCCTAAAACCTGTTCTAGCTTTAAAAAAAAACATGTCTGAAAATTGTAGAATATTTTGTTAGTTGTTTTCTAGATTTTACTGGAGATTACATATAGACATAAATAAGGATATGAATATGTTTTATAATAAAAGTATTTTTGTGATTTACAAAACTTTATTAAAGTGTAATTCACAAACATTGTTTAATAAAATCTTCAGAAAAAATTATCTTAACCCATTAGTGCCGAGCACCACTTTTATGGACCAATCGAGCTGAAAATGTCAGGGAAGCTTTGTTTTGGTAAAAACAGAATTCCAATTTTTTTGTTTTGCTCTAGTGGCATGCACAGGAAAGTTGCAATAAAACCTGGTTTGGCGGGAATAAAGAAACCGTTTGGCATAGGTAACCTTTTTGTTCTAAATACCAGGTTATTTGGCCCAAAAAATTAAAAATGTAATTTTTGAATGTCCAAAGTGAGTTGTAGAGTAGCTAATACTACGATACAATCCGTAATTGAAAACTACATAACCTCATGTAATTGATAGAGCTACAAGTAAGATACGAAACGATTTATATCACATTTATTGTTTTGGCTATAGGTGCCACCCTTTTCAGTTAAAAAAGTGTTATTTACCTTGTTAGTCTCAGTTTCCCTAATCCTGATTGATAATCATCCAAAATATTTCACCAGACAAAATTGTGCAGCTTAGCTTAGGAAATCAGAACCTAGAAAAATATATATTTAATAAGATTTGATACAAATAGATACATTGATAGAATGATACATTTTGATTTAATCTAGAAAATAGAGAGATAGAAACTTTTTTTCAGATTTGATAAAATAAGTGTGATTTTTTTAACTTTGTCTATTAAAAATAGTTTGGAATGAATTTCTGCTATGATAATAAATAAAAAAAGAAAACATTTTTTACCCTATAAGAGCTATCCTGAATTTTTACAATTTAAAAATTCCAAGGAAAGCATCCTACCTTTTATTTGCTTTTTCAATTTATATACTGTTTGTTATATGTAACTCTCAGCAACATTTTCACTTTATTATAACTATGCAGTCATTGCAAATAGTCTGAAATATATAGAATATGTGCAAGTTTTTGTTAGATAAAATTTGTAAATTTAACTTTGATTATATCAAGTAATAATAGACAAATCAAATAGGCAATATGTTTAGAATATACATTTTAGAAACAAATAATTAAAATGAATTGTAGAATGTATTAAAGATTAATATTTTTATAATACTACAGTAAGATATTGTGCAATTTATGAAAATTTATTTAAATCAAAAGTGAAACTCAAATAAATCAATTAATAGTAATGGGTAGTTTGCAAAATTAGTAATATAATAGAAGAATGAGAAGCAATAAGAAAATAAAACAAACCGATTAATGTATGTAAGAAGGTAAGTTATAAATCATTCTCATATCAAGTAATACAATTAATAATATATCATCTCAATACTTTTTCTCTTCAGTTAATCATAGAATCTTTCCCCTCAGCCACTTGTTGGAACCAAGCTATCTCTAGTCCCATCAGGATGAAGGTAGATAGGATTTGCAGTATGATCCAGCTTTCCTTCAATGAAGTATCCAAGAACTTTCTCACCATCAGGATAAATGAAAATACCTGGACCATCTGGCTGACCCTTCAGGTAACCTCCAAGATAAATGAATCTATGCTTAGATGAAAAGGAAATAGAAGCTCCCAACCCTTCAAGGATACCATCCACATAAGTTCCAATCAGTGTTGCTAAAAATGGTTCACTTTTTAGACCAAAACCAGTTTGCATGCCTTGTTTCATCTCCCCTATATAGTAGCCTCCATCAAGTCCTAGTTCTCCAAAGCCATCCATTATCTTTCTTCTTCTTACTGTTGTAGTATCCCCAACATAATAAAGTTCAGGACTACCAAAGTATAGGGTTTCTATGTCATTAGGATTGTTGTAACAAGATATATCTTTTCCTTCTTGAAAACATTCAATTTCAGCTGCAGTAAAGTTGGCAACTTTAAAACCTTTTCGATTGTAAGTTGTATTTTTGTATGAGGGATATGTAAACACCAAGTCTGGAGTCATTGTCATGCCATGATAAATTTCATCATTCTTCATTTGTCCATAGAAACAGGATCCATTAGGCCATAACAATAATCCTTGTCCTTCTCTTTTGGAACTTTTCCATTGACCATTGTAGATACTTTCATCTTTATACACCATCTTTCCATAACCAGTTCTATACTCATCAATCCATTCTCCATCATATTCTACAAAATTTTTAAAATCTTTATATGTGTATCTTCCCCAGCCATTTATCTTGTCTTGTCTCCACTCCCCCTCATATTTGTCTCCATCTGCATAGTAATAGATACCTTGGCCAGTCTTTTCATCATCTCTCCACTCCCCCTCATATTTGTCTCCACTAGCCCAGGTATACACGCCCTGGCCATGCTTAACACCATCTCTGAACTCCCCCTCATATTTGTCTCCACTAGCAAAGTAATAGATACCCTGGCCATTCCTATTGTTATCTCTCCACTCCCCCTCATACCTGTCTCCAGCCCACTTAGATTCAGGACCCCAGGTATACACACCTGTGCCATGTTTGAGACCATAGCTCCACTCCCCCTCATATTTGTTCCCATTAGCATAATAATAAATACCTAGGCCATGTTGGTCACCCCCTCTGAACTCCCCCTCATATCTCACTCCATCAGGCCAGGTATAAACTCCTTTCCCTTGTTGAATTCCATCCTCATCAACATCTCCTCTGTAAACAGCACCATCAGCATATTCCACCAAAAACTGTCCAGTCATTTTTCCATCTTCAAAATTACCGGTATGTTTATCTCCATTGGCCTTTGTATAAGTTCCATTTCCCTGGGGTCTGATACCTCTTACATCACCTATGAAGACATTTCCATTGCCCACTGTTACTCCAAATGTTACCTAAGATAAAACAATTATCTTGATTTTAGAATAAAACATTGCAGGGCCAAGAAAATGGACATGAATTGTACCAATCTCTTTAGATGGAAAAAAGAGCCTTAGTCAATAAATAGTAAATAAAAAAAGTAAATATTCCAAATACATACTATAACTGTTTTAGAATATTTAAAAATTTTGTGATTATTTCTTCTTTTTGTTATTTATGTAAGGAAGTATAAACAATTAACACAATTAACACACCTGAATCTTTGTCATTAAAAGGACAACCAAAAGGAGTTTAGCAGTTTGCCTTGGTTGTACACAGAACATTTCTCTGTAACACTCCTAAAACATTAGAAATTTCTTATTTCTGTAAAAAAAATATCTGATATTTAAACCATTAAAGTTGGGCCCCTTTCTACACCTTAATCACTATGTTAACCACCCCCTATGTTAAAAAAAATCACCCCAGCTCCTATTAAAGTTAGAAGTAAATTTTTTTTTTGTGCATGTCCTCTAATTGGTGAAAAAATTTCATGAGTCACAGTCAAATTTTGTTTTCTTCACTCTTTTATTTAACAACTTTTGTTTTGAGGTGCTTTTTATTTAAAAACTTCAAAAGCTAGAAGGACAATTATTTCAGAAAATGTTTGTTTATATTTTTATATTTGAAATCTCAAAACATAAATTTTGATGGTAGCAGCTGTACCTGGGAGCTGTCAACAACCCCCATCATTATCCTCTTTTTTTCACATCATAAAATTTGTAAAACAACCCAAAGTCATAAATAATGAAATACCTGGATCTTTGGATCTCCTACCAAAGTGTCTCTCCTCCTCATTATCAATAAATTTCTGTAAAATATTTCATTACTTTTATATCATACCAAAATTGTAACATATATTTAGAATTAGTTATATATAACAGTATTACCTTAAAACTTAAAAGGGGGAGGATTTGTGGGATTTGTTAAATGCCACCTACTTTCTTATCTCATTTTGTTTATGTGAAAGATTGGTGCTTGCTTACATGTGAAGACCGGAGCACCGAAAACCACCCCCCCCCCCCTGCTTAATTTAGAAAAAATCAAAAATAAGGGGGGGGGGTAGTTTTTATCCCCCCGTTTAATTGTGAAAAAAATCAAAAATAAGGGGGAAGGGGTAGTTTTAACCCCCCCCCCTTAATTTTGAAGAAAATCAAAAATAAGGGGGGGGGGGGGTACTTTTTTCACTACATTTTTCACATTACCTGTGCAGAATAACATCTCTCCCTCCCTTTCCTCTCTGGTATACTGAATTAATTTGATTGACCTCACTCAACTTTCTGGCGTTTTGTACAGTGAAAAAACTGTATAATGCAATCTTTGTTTATGACTCCTTTTCGATAAATAATTCAATTATTTCTCTCATCTGTAACCCTTAAAGTGTCAAGTCCAGCATTGTAACCTGTCCCCCTTTTCATATTTGAAATAATTTTCCTATACCTCACCACTGCTAACCACTATACCCAATATAACCTAACATTTTAAAGTCTGACCCCATTCTGCTCCTTAAACTGTTTTTAACCTATTTTTGAATGGGGGGTCAAAAATATACTAGGAGACCTATAGAATCAGACTGCAGTCCCCATTAAACTTTTTTGGGGCATTTAAAAAATAATTTTTAATGTTGCTCTGGTCATTTTGACTAGAGCAAAAGGTCTTTTTTACTCGGGGTAATAATGTGGCTTTTAGAACAATTTATATAATTCACTTTATATTGATACAAAAAAAAAACATTACTCTGTTCAATGGAAATATTTTTTTTTTCTAAAACAATTAATTTCATTTAAAAATCTAACATATACAATAAAACATATATTTCTGAAGTCTGAACCAATAAGAAGTCTTCTTTCATTTCAATTCTTTACATTTTAAAAAAGAGTGTTTTTACAAAGTGACTTATTTCCAATGTAGTTAAATAATTTTTATTAAATTAACCCATTAGTGCCGAGCGCCACTTTTATGGGCCAATCGAGCTGAAAATCTCAGGGAAGCTTTATAATGGTAAAAACGGAATTCCAATTTCTTTGTTTTGCTCTAGTGGCGTGCACAGGAAAGTTGCAAAAAAACCCGGTTCGGCCTGGCCATAAATACCAACCAGGCATTATTTGGGCGGTTTCTGCTGGCATTAAAACCCGGTTTTGTAGTAAAAACCTGGTTATTTCGGCCGTTTTGGGTAAAAAAGCCCGTTTGTCGAAGTTTTAAAACCTGACATACACAAAAAAAGGGTGTAAAAAAACGATAAAAAAATCATATAAAAAATAATAATTTGAATAAAACGAATTAACAAATAGATGTACTTGTCAATAAACATTAGATTTCACGAAAAAAATCAGCAACTTTACTATAAAAACAAAAAAGTTAAAAGGGTATTTTGAATTTTCATGATTTTCAAATTTTGTTGATCTATACCGGCAAACGGAAGTAAGCTAAACTGCCTGCTTCAGGGGGAAATGAAAGCCAGGGTAGTAGAGGGGGGATTCATACTGAGAATGATGCAATTATGAAGCCAAAAACAGGTTTTTTTTTCATTTTTCGGAACCGGGTTTTAATACCCGGTTCGTCACTAATGGGTTAAAATGAAAAGAATGAAAACCATACACATAAAACATACATACTTTTAAAAATATTTAAAAAAATAAGTTTGAATAATCTTATATTATATCATATTTGTATATGTGACAAAAATAAATTTGTTGTATTGCATTAACATTTGTTTTCATCTTACAGCATCTTACACAATTTTAACCCGTTACAGCCGAATTTTATGTGTTTTAAATAAGTGATAGAAAACAAACATGATAATGTTAAATCATATATATATTGTAAAGAATTAACTTTTTAATGAATTGATTTAGATGAAATCAAAAGGCCTAATTTTACTCTATACCAGAATACAATATTTATGAAGCAAAACACTCTAAAAGCTATGAATTTTAACCAAATAAAAAAAGACCTTTTGCTCTGAACAAAAAGGACCACAGCAACAGTAAAAATGGTCCTACCCCAAACGTAAGAGTCCCAAACGTCAGAGTGGACAAACGCAAGAGTCCCAAACGCAAGAGTCCCAAACGTTTGTCCCACTCTGACGTTTGTCCCACTCTGACGTTTGGGACTCTTGCGTTTGTCCACTCTGATGTTTTTCCACTCTGACGTTTGGGACTCTTACGTTTGTCGTGGAACCGTAAAAATTAATTTTTAAATCCTCCCAAAAAAATTTATTGGGGACTTAATTCAAATTTAGGCTCTGCAGTTTGATTCTACTGGTGTCATAGTATATTTTTGATATATGTTTTAAAAATAGGTTAAAAACAGTTTAATCAGTTGGGGAGGGAAGGGGGCAAAGAATGCCCCCTCTCCTCAGCTATATAAAGTATATATGGCTAAATTAGGTGATATAAAAAATAAAAGGATAAAGATATTTCTGATTTCTGACTATAAACCCTTTTATATAACAACTTTTGATTTTAGATTCTTTCATTTACTTAAAAATTTACTTGAAAGTTTTGTAGAGTCAAGAACAATTTTTTTAGAAAATATTTGAAAATATATCAATTTTATATTAAAATTTTTAAAGAATTTCACTGTAAGTGGCAGCAAACAGCCTAAGCTCATACCTGGAACCTGAAATATATTTGAACACCAATTTTTCATATTGATTTGTACTATTATTGGATATTTTCATATTTTTTTTACATAAAATGCTTTAATAAAGTTAAAGTCAGTTAATTATAGCCCAAATGGAGGAAAGGTTGTCTGCCCCTTTCCTTCCCCCCCCCTTGGCTGTTAAAGATAGGGTTATAAAAAGACATACCCTAAAAGGTACAGAAGCTGAGAATGAGATAAATATCTAAAAATATTTATGACTATTTTTAGAATTTATTTCTTGTCTGTGTAGTATAGCTCTATGCTGCTGCGTTTTCCAAACTTGAAATTTTAAAAGCACAGCTTTACTGATCAACAAAAAATGTCCCATGAACAAAACTTTTAAGGATTTATGTCTTGATTTTGCAGCCTTTTCTATCATTAAGAAAATCATGAAAACTTTAAAATCTAAGAACCAATCTAGCAGACCAATTATTAGACGAATCCCAATGAAACTTTATGAAAATGTGTAAAATGTGAACTTATTTAAACCCTGAAAATTTCAGTCTTTTACCTTGAAATTAAGTTCAAAAAAACATGCCTCCCCCAAACCTTTTAAACAGACAGATGGACATATTTAATTATAGAGCAGTTTCACTACTAATACTTCACACACATTTACAGCTAAGTATTTAGGCTTACTGTCTTGGGGCTGAGATAATTCAGGGGGCGTTGAATGCCCCCCCCCCCAACCAATGAAGGTACAGAAAGGGGGCAGTCCCTCCTCCAAAGACTACCTGATAGACAATGCATACTAGAAATAATATCTATAATCATTAGCTATCTACTTAGCTATTTACTTAGATAATCAAAGAAAGCTGGTATTAAAGACATAATACTTGACTTGAGGCAATTTGTATGCTTTTTTATCTTTATAATTAAAAACTCTCTTTTTCACTTAAGCCTAACTAGGCATAAAGTATACTTGACTGTGTGAAAGAAGTTTTTAGTTGTACTGCCTTAGGCTATTTCTGTCTGCTTCTTAGGAAAATTTCTAACCATATGATATTTATGCAATTTCTTTTTGAAGAATGATTTAAATGTCATCTTTGCTCCAGAAAATTTTATATATATGCAAAATTTTTATAAACAGGCCATTTTTGTTTGTTCAGTATAGCAAAATGTGCTTAGAAGATGTTAAGTTTTGTTAATCAGATGAGAAATATTGTCATGCACCAACCCTGCAAAATAGGATGTTTTGAAATATATTTAAAGCTGAAATATGAAGGAATTTTTTGTGTGTAAGCATCTATATCTTTAATAGAAAATAGAAAAGGTCTGTCCTTCTGAAGCTTAAGATCTTAGTAACCACCAAATGGATTAAGCTCTACTCTTCAAGAAATGGACCTACTGGTCCTGTGGTGGTTTAAAGCTATTTTCTTGGGGGGTGGGGTGGTGTGGTTGTACTCTCCATGACATCTTGAGACTAACAAAATATTTAGAGATTGTTAAAAATGCCATATTTTTCTATAAAAACAGAATGAAGTACTATCAAAAATATACGAAAAAAACACCAGTGTCCTTATTACTTTTGTTGGCCAACTCCCGCCTACATTTATTGTCAAAGCTTTTATCATATTTTCCATGTATATTTATTAATAGAAAATCTCAGGGAGGAAGGGGATATTGTGTTTATTACATTACTCACCAAATTACATTATAACATTTTCTTATTTGTTGACTTAACCACTTTGGACATTAACCCTTACAGATCGGGGGGGGGGGGTCTCAAAGAGCCCCCCTCTCTAGTTTTTTCAATCTCATTTTTTTTGTAGGTAAGATGGAGAGCTGTAACTTCATGACTTTTTAAGTTTAGTAATTATACGTTGGCAAGAGTTGATTTTATTAGGATATCTGGTCTGTGTCGGTCGTGGTGTCCGGTCAAAGTTGGTTGGGTAGCAAAAAAAATTAGAAAAAATTCTAAATAAATCCCTGACCGACTTTATGGCCGATTTTTGTCCAGCTTTTACTACAGACATATATCATGAATATCGTGGCTTCTATTACAGCTATAGACCTTGAGCAATAACAAACAGATAAAAATATTACTTTGCGCCAATCGCCGTTTTACCGCCGTAACCGCCAAAAAATGGGGGTTTCCGTTATTTGCTGTTTTTCGGCGATTTTCAGAAAAAGTAACTTTTTTGTTATGAAAAATAAAAGTTCGTCCTAAAATTTGGTCATCCTAGCTGCAAAATTGGCTGCTCTACAGCTGTTTTAAAATTTAGCGGCTGACCGCTAAAAAGCGGCTAAGGAGCGTTCTGACAGGCTATGACTAGAAAAAGTAATTTTCTCTAAAAATACACATGAACCACCAGAAAAAAAATTTACGTCTTTATCTGTACCAGGAGCCGAGATAGAGGGGGGGGCTCTTTATGCCCCCCCCTCCCCTCGATCTATTAAGGTGGGAATTGGGGCCCGATCTGTAAGGGTTAAAGCACTTTTTATTTTATTAAAAAAATTTTTTTAAGTTTCCCCCTCCCCAAAATTTTTAAAAAATACTTTTATACATACTAGTGACTTTGTCCCTAGTCTCTATGTGCTTTGGCCTAAGACATATTCTGCATAGTATTTGCATCAACTTTTTAACAATAATTAAAGGCCATAATTTTTTGGGGGGGAGGGAGGGGAAGCACTTTTTCCATACCCCTGTATTTTTTTTGCTTAAAAGAAGAAAACAAATTTTGTTGAATTTTTTTGGAAGAGGGGGTGGGTGGGTTACACTTGTCTCGCCCAAAAAGAAAATTCTCTTAGTTTAAAAAAAAACACAATTTTTGAGAGGAGATTTATTTTTTTGGGGGGAGATGTCAATCCTCCCAAGAAAATAGCCTAAAACCATCACAGTACCATCATGATTCCCTGTTTGTTATTTGGTAATATTCATATATTTTTTTACAATTCTATATCTCATTTTAGTCAAGTATGTTGATAAACCTAAGCTATATTGTTTCTCTGCAAATCAACAGAGAAAAGAATTTGTAAATCACATTACTTGGCTTAACACACACCACACACATACCTAGCTTAACACACACACACACACAACTTGAATAGCCTAACAGTTGCACACACACCTACCTGGCTTAACACACACACACACAGCAACTACACATATCTTATCTAACACACACCCTAGCAATTCAGGGATCTAAAGGGATAAGACAATGGCCAATAATTTGATGTACATCTACAATGTTGATACAGACAAAATTATCTCATTTTGTAGATTACAATTAGTGGTTAAAATGCATTTACACTGATATTAATGAACCTACCAATCAAAATTCAATAAAAGTCCCCAAAGTTGTCAAGCCTAAAAATAAGAAAATGTTATTAACTTTGGGGACTAGTGTAAGAAACAGACCAATGTCCCTTTCCTCCCTGCCAGCTAATGGCAAAACAAACACACTCAAACTAAATATTGGGTTAATAATCAAAAGATTTAAAGATTTGTATTAAATAAAATTTAAAATATATATAGTTTCATCATTGTATATTAAACCGAATTGCAAAATAGATTTAAAAATGTTTTACAATGACTTTTATCTTAAAGCTTATTTTTAAATTCTTTTAATATTTACCTAAAAACTTTATATTCTTAAAAATCTTGTCTAGAGAGCTATAGAGCTGTGTGAAAGAGTGGTTCTGCCTTTAGCCATTTTTGTCTGCTTCTTGGCAAAATTTCTAACCATATGATATTTATGTAATTTCTTTGTAGAGAATTACTCAAATGTCGTCTTTGCTCTATGACATTCAATATATATACAAAAAGTTTATAAAAGTAGATGCAAAACAAATGTATAAATGGAACTCTTTGATTTACATAACTACACTCCTAGAAGCCTTTTACTATTTTATATATGTTACTATTTTATATAAAATGTGGATTGCTTATATATTTTTTTATTTCTGAACCAAAATAGTTCATATGATTATGTTTTATTTTTAGAGAAGCTTTATATTTGGCCCTTTTTTTATTTAATTAGAGGTTTGCTTGATCTTTGAAAAATTTGCTACTTAATAGCTTTTGCTATAAATAAGACTTGTTACTTTAGCAGGGGCATGAATATTGTTAGCTGGGAAGAAGGGTTGAACTAAAAAAGCAAGTTTTTCTTCCCAACTTGAGACTTTACCTTTTTTTTTTGTAAATTACAAACAAATCAACTCACACACATTTACATAACTAATTAATGTAGTGTGTAGGCTTACCACCAGGTTCAAGTCAGTACTAAACCATGCCATACCAAGTATACAAAAAATATTAACAACTGCTGTTATGTCTGGCACATGATATTAGTAGTAAAATAAAGGGGAATGCCTTAGCACTTTAATAGGCCCAACTTATTTCTATGGCATAAGTTCATACAATCAAAGAGTTATCATAAGTCTCCAGATGAATGTACAAATTTAGGCATATAAAAAATAACAATACACATTCCAAAAATATCCTAAGGGTATTATTATTCTTAGATTAAGTATGCAAAGGGGAATTTCATTTAATATTTTTAAATGCGTATAAGTAATGTTTCTTCTTGGACATACTGTCTCAGCATAGATCCAACTTACAGCCGTTTTTCCTTTAAAGTTGCCAAAAATCTGTTCTAGCTAAATACAAACCTTCAAAGACATCCAAGATTTTTATATTAAGGTGGGTATAAGGGGTCTGAAATAGGTGATGAGTTAGATCTAATGTATTTATTTTAGATATTGTGGGGGGTAATGTAAGGGGTTTTATAGTTGAGACCCACACTTGGACTTTATGCTAAACTTCTCTGAGAATTGTAGGTAGATTTATTTGGTTGTTTATTAGATCTTACTGGAGATCACAGACATATTTAAGGATATGAATCCTGCTTTAAGTTAATTCATAAAATAAGGATTTTTGCATTTCACACATAAAATTACTTATTCAGACAGACATACAGTTGTGGGGGGAAAAACTAAATGAATGTCAGTGGGTCTGTAGGGGATGGACCTCTTGGGTGCTGTATCCAAAACAAATCGCAAAATCTCTCCGTTAAAATAATTTATATATAATCAAGGAAGACAACATCCATAATAGAGTATACTAAAGATTATGGATAGACAAATGAACTTGGTGAATTATCAAATGTTCTGTGGTCTTAAAAAAGAGAGGGAAATAAGAAGATATTGAGAAAATCACAAAAATTCTCACTGGTGATTCTTTTACATAGGACGACATTTTAGTTAGTATTTGAGATATATTTTTTATGCAAAGCTTACATCCACAATTTGATAAGAAAATATCAATTCCAACCTTACAATATGTGAAACTGAATCCTATACTGGTTTTTAGAAGTACTGTAATATCTAAGTTAAACATGGTGATTTGTTTTATTTAAGTGAATCTTTTTCAAAATTAGAGAAGATTTGAGTGTCTGGCCTTATGTAATGGATTGCTGTCCTTGTTAATTTATGCATGTTAAATTGTCTTATATATTTCAATGATAAATCCATTAACAATTTGAAGTAAAGTATAGCAACTTTACAATTATTACTAGAAAATCAAATTTTGACCAAAAAAACTTATTTTTGGGAAAAAAAACCTTAGGCAAAATTTGTTTTGTTTTATGGAGTTTATTGAATATTGAATGCATCGTATCCTTATAATTCTTAGCTTTAAGACTTTTTTGTGGATAATTTAATTCTTGTTTCAAAAACCTGTTTGTAAAATAATCATTTTATTCATCTGTTTACAATAAAGTATAAGTTATTTATCTTAACATATTATAATAAGCTTTCCATGGATATTAAAATGAAAAATTAAACCACTCAGTAGCCTCAATATGCCACAGGTGAAATGAAAGAATCAATTGTACAGTCAGTCAGATGCAGAAGGATTTACTTAGAAAGATGTTATGTATTTTCATGAAAAAAACTAGCTGCTACGCCCCTAGAGGTCTCTAGGGGCACTTGAAGTAAGTTTGGGTACGTCACAACCCCCCAGCCCCATCAAGATTTCAATATTAATGTTTTTTGTGACGTCAAAACTTATTTCACAATGTCTTACTAATTTTTGATTACTTCATCCTTTTCATGGGTGCACTTTATTTTAGTGTTAGGCCAAAATGACTTAGCAATTGTATCTGTAAGTATGTCTAATAACACCCTTTGCTATTTTTAAAATCTTAGAAAATTTTTTTTAAAGAACCAACAAATACTGTCAGTATCTTTTTTCTTGTAATCTAGCAGACAATCAAATCATAACACAATTTTCATGATAAAATATTCAGGTTTTTACTTCACATTTTAAAAAATATACTGATCAATAAAATGTTCAAAATTTTACTTTGTACTAATTGAAAAAAATATTTTGTAATTCTTATTTTAGAGTTACATTTTTATCCCTGACAAAATCATAGATGACTTTTAAAGGCATCTTATCTAAACTTTTTGAAGAAAAACTTAAAAACGTTAATTAAGTATGAAAACTATTTTCTTCTATTTTTCTGAAATTATTATCGCATTCTATGGGTTTTTTATTATTATTTACTTATATCGAAAGTGCCAAACATTGTACCCCAACTTATTCATTTAATAAAAAATAAAGCGTGCTTTGTCTAATGGTGCTTTTCTACAAAAAGTCTTTATAACACTGAACTACCCCCCCCCCCCACCCTCTATTTTTTTAGTAAATTGAAATGTATCCTGCTATAAAGTTGAGTGATGCCACCCTTGTTTTTAAAAAGATGGATTTATTGCTCAACAGGGTACTTTTAGGGAAAACACCAAATTTGCTTAACCCTTAACGGTCGGGGGGGGGGGGGGGGCGTTGAACGCCCCCCCATCCGGTTTTTTCTGTGTGTGAAAGATAAAGAGCCCAAACTGCTTGACTGACTGATTAAGGTGCGGCAAGGGGCCCGACTGAAAAGGGTTAATTGTGTCTGTTGATTGGGCCAAGGCATGGCACTACCACTGTACCAGTGACAACAGAAAGACTTGGTTTAATACTACATGTTGAAAAAATATGCTTTTTTATTTAACTGGATAATTGATTAGATAAATAAAATAATATTGCAAATAAATTCTAGTTTTAATAGAAACAGCATCATAATGCACCAAATTTGGCATACTCTGTCAAAATGCCTGTTAATCACTAAACCCCCCAATCCTCCCCATACTCTTTTTTATAAGAAAAATTGAAAATGAAATATGGGGGGGGGGATTTATGACAGTTTAGGTTAAGTTATATTTGATGCTTGGTAGGCCCACAGATATATCCCTTCAGGGTTAGGCATAGGTAAGAGATCCCACTTGCTTCCATATATAATAATGTTTTTTCAAACTAAGGAGGGGGAGGGGTGGGAAGCTCAAAATTTTTTTTTTTAAATATCTATCACAAGAAACAAAATACATCTTTTATCAGTTAATTTTTGTTAAGTTAGTAGTGAGGTGCAGACATTGGACTTTAAATTCAACTTTAGCACTAAAATTGTTATACACATGTTCTCTAATTTGTTGGCTCAAAATCATCTAAATGTCAAAACTTTTCCACCAATAATTTCAATTTAAATAATTTGTATTTTTGTTTCTCATTGAAGGATGTTGCCCATTCCCCCTCAATGTTTGCTTGTTGAACCATATTATGTGTTGAGCTGCCCTTTTCCATGGATGTTGTCAACCTTGTTTACATAAAATCAGCATTTTATAAATTATTCGTTCTGCTCAAACAAGTTTTCTACATGAGCTTATCTCTAAGCCTCAAAATGTGAAAAAGGGATTTTATGTGCTATAAGTTAAAAACACGATAAAAATTTATGTTAAGTTTTAAAAAAAATTTTGTCTATAGTTCTTTTCAATAAGAAATACACATATTTAGTGAATATTATCATTCTACTACTATTTTTAAACATACACCTTTTTTAATGAAATTTTCATAAAGCAATAAAATTTTTTTTGTAGTAGTGCTATAATTTATCTTATAAAAAAGAGTATGGGGAGGATTGGGGTAATCAGTGATTAACCCTTACAGATCGGGCCCCTATTCCCACATTAATAGATCGGGGGGGGGTCATATTGACCCCCCCCTCTATCTCGGCTTCTGTTACAAATAAAGACGTAAAATTTTTTCTGGTGGTTCATGTGTATTTTTAGAGAAAATTACTTTTTCTAGTCATAGCGGTCATGCAGCCTAGATGACAAGCCATCATTGCAAAAAAATGGTCTGGGACTTAGGCCACTTTTCAGTCCATCATGTGAGATGGGACAGTTGTGGGGAGGATTAAAGGCAGCCTAGGTGACATGGGCACTTTTCACTCAAGCCATCTTAGCAACAAACTGGTCTGGGAGTTATGCCACTTTTCACTCCATCCTATGACATGGGATGGTTGTGGAGGATTAAAAGCAGCCTAGGTGACATGGCCACTTTTCCTTCAAGCCATCTTAGCAACAAAATAGTCTGGGACTTAGTTTTCAGTCCATCATGTGAAATGGGACGGTTGTGGGGAGGATTAAAGGCAGCCTAGGTGACATGGCCACTTTTCCTTCAAGCCATCTTAGCAACAAACTGGTCTGGGAGTTATGCCACTTTTCACTCCATCCTATGACATGGGATGGTTGTGGAGGATTAAAAGCAGCCTAGGTGACATGGCCACTTTTCCTTCAAGCCATCTTTGCACCAAAATAGTCTGGGACTTAGGCCACTTTTCCTTCCATCATGTGAAATGGGACGGTTGTGGAGGATTAAATGCAGCCTAGGTGACATGGCCTCTTTTCCTTCAAGGCATGATAGCACCAAGAAAAGAAATATGGAGCACTTGTCACATGTATTTTGGATAGGCACACACACACATTATGTGGATAGTTTAAATTAGAAAAAAAAGTCTACACACCAAAACTGTCATTGGGACATGGTAAATTTTCCCTCACACACAAAAAACACACTTAAATTTGACCATTATATGAATTTTATTATTTTATTTTTGTTCCAAAATGAGTGTAAAGGAATGAAAGTTATGATATGAAAGGATAACTTGTTGTGTAGATATTGATAAAAAAAAATATATATTATTATGTATTCTTTGTTTTTTTCATTTATTCTAACTTAATTTTGTTTTGTTTAGCATTAATTTTTTTTTTAAAATCTTCTAAATAAAATAGAAAAATCTTTGAATCTTGGTCAGTTTCAGTTTGGTGGAATGTTGATAATATCCTTTGTTTTATAACTCTTAACGTTTCTATGGTAAAAAAGTACCTAGGGACAAAAAAGATTAAAAAAATGCCATGGAACCAAAAGTAGACCAGTCTAATATAGTGTTGGTCTAATGGATTTCAATGTTGTGCAGGAGGTAGGTATTAGTATATATAAGGTGATATTGTATTGACAAGGAAGTATAGGTAGACAACTACCACTATCCATATGTTGTTTTGTATTAAACTGACTTTATTGTATAATAAAATTGTTTTCTAATATGTGTGAGGTGTAGAATATGTCATTTTTTTACCTAACATTGATGGAAGTTTGTAGTTGTGTGTCTTGTTTTGTTTAAAAATTGAGACTCCTAGTGGGAGATTTTGTTACTAATATATAGAGCCTGAAATTTGGCCTGGAATAGCTGGGGCTTCATCCTCAATGGAGTTATGAGATGATTAGACTGCTCATAAAATGGACCATATTTATTTAGGCAAGTTTAATAAACAGCTCAATGTTCCTTCCCTTCCTTTTATATCAGGTGTCCCTCCCTTGTCATGTGATGGACACAAAAGAGGCAGGCTATGTTGCCTTACAGGAAAAGTGGCATAGCATGGTTGGGAATCTAGGCTGCATAAAATGCTCCTTCATCTTATATCAGGTGTCCCTCCCTTGTCATCTAATGGACACAAAAGAGGCAAGCTATGGTGCATTACAGGAAAAGTGGCATAGCATAGCATAAAATAAAATAAATAAAAATAAAAAATAAAATAAAAAAGATATAAAATAAAATAAAAGTGGCATAGCATAAAATAAAATAAAATAAAAATAAAAAATAAAAATAAAAAATAAAATAAAATAAAAGTGGCAAAGCATAAAATGCTCCTTTATTTCCTTTCCTTGTCATCTGATGGACCCAAAAGAGGCAAGCTATGTTGCCTTACAGGAAAAGTGGCATAGCATGCTTAAAAGGCTCCTTCATCTTATATCAGGTGTCCCTCCCTTGTCATGTGATGGACACAAAAGAGGCAAGCTATGTTGCTCCTTCATCTTATATCAGGTGTCCCTCCCTTGTCATCTGATGGACACAAAAGAGGCAAGCTATGGTGCCTTACAGGAAAAGTGGCATAGCATAGCATAAAATAAAATAAATAAAAATAAAAAATAAAAATAAAAAATGAAATAAAAAAAAATAAAATTAAAATAAAATAAAAGTGGCATAGCATAAAATAAAATGAAATAAAAATAAAAAATAAGATAAAAAACTAAAATAAAATAAAAGTGGCATAGCATAAAATGCTCCTTTATTTCCCTTCCTTGTCGTCTGATGGACACAAAAGAGGCAAGCCATGGTGCCTTACAGGAAAAGTGGCAAAGCATGCTTGGGAATCTAGGCTGCTTAAAATGCTCCTTTATTTCCTTTCCTTGTCATCTGATGGACCCAAAAGAGGCAAGCTATGTTGCCTTACAGGAAAAGTGGCATAGCATGCTTGGGAATCTAGGCTGCATAAAATGCTCCTTTATTTCCTTCCCTTGTCATCTGATGGACACAAAAGAGGCAAGCTATGGTGCCTTACAGGAAAAGTGGCATAGCATGCTTGGGAATCTCCCCACCCCCCTTTCTCTATCACGCCTCACTACGTTCAGGTTTATTGTACTTAACCTAGCTTAAGATTTTCTAAAAATTTAAATTTCCTTTCCTTTCCCTATCACGCGCCTCACTATGTTCGGGTTTATCGTACTTAACCTAGCCTAAGATTTTTTGATAATTAAAAGTTCCTTTCCTTTCTCTATCACGCGCCACACTAGGTTTGGGTCTATTGTACTTAACATAGCCTAACATTTTTTAAAAATTAAAATTTCCTTTCCTTTCTCTATCACGCGCCTCACTACATTCGGGTTTATCGTACTCAACCTAGCCTAACATTTTTTTAAAATCTAAATTTATAAACAAAGTAGCAATGGTACAACCAATCCAATCTTTCTATTAATTACCCAGATAAACTAGTACCCAGCTATTGGTAGCAAATTCAATCAATCAATCAATTTTTAAGGATTTTGTATTCCTGGGTTTTGTATTTTGTTTACCTGGGAAAACTAGTACCCAGCTAATAGTAGCAAAAAATTACCAAAAAAATTCAATCAATCAATGTTTAAGGATTTTTTTTTCCTGGGTTTTGTATTTTGTTTACCTGGGTAAATTACCTGGGTATTAAGTAATACCCAGGTATTAAGTAATACCCAGGTAAACTAGTACCCAGCTAATAGTAGCAAAAAATTACCAAAAAAATCAATCAATCAATTTTTAAGGAATTTGTTTTCCTGGGTTTTGTATTTTGTTTACCTGGGAAAACTAGTACCCAGCTAATAGTAGCAAAAAATTACCAAAAAAATTAAATCAATCAATCAATGTTTAAGGATTTTGTTTTCCTGGGTTTTGTATTTTGTTTACCTGGGTAAAATACCTGGGTATTAAGTAATACCCAGGTAAACTAGTACCCAGCTAATAGTAGCAAAAAATTACCCAAAAAAATCAATCAATCAATTTTTAAGGATTTTGTTTTCCTGGGTTTTGTATTTTGTTTACCTGGGTACAACACCTGTTAAACTAGTACCCAGCTATACAAGGGTAACCCTAAAGTAGCCCTCTGTAAGCTAGAACCAAAGATCTTTAACTGTAACCAAGATACAACTGTAGTGGGGCTAGCTTAAAACACTTGTAAAATAATGCAGTATAGCGTTTCGCGATTCCAAACGAGTAGAGCGATTTTAACAAATTTAGTACCATTTTATAGCTTTTAATTTTCTCTATTGATTTTTCTTTCATTTGGATTTTTAGGCCAACAAATGCCAAAACTCGACTTTTTAAGCATTAAAGCTATGTACTTATTATATTGTATATTTAAAATGCATGTGTTTAAAATTCTAGCTTTCCTAATGGAAAATGATAATACATGTATGTGCTTTCCACCCACTCTCAATAATCCAGATTTAGCCAGACTTTGACCCAAGTTATATTTCAGCTTAACAGAGAAAGCTGCCAGCCCAGGGACGGCATCAAGCATCACGAGAGAATCTTCAGGCACAACTGGAAGTGACTTGAATATGGAGACTCTACTGCACCCAATGTGGTTTCAATGTATTCACCACATGAGGTGCATCCCTTGTCATCCCTGAGAGGCAACACCCAGTTTTTTTCCATCAACTAATGAATGTATCTATCTATCATGTTATGTATATGTAATCAATATTTGTCCAATACAAGTATTCTTAATAAACAGTCATTGTTTATTTATCAGGAACACATAGTTCCAAATTATACTAGTGGATTTCACACAAAGACCCCTGTGGGCACCCAGACCATCCACTTCTGTGATAACACTGCAAACAGGGAATCAACCTTACTAACCTTCGAAGCTAAGGCCGCGGACGCTACTGATTGTTATAGGGACTTTGTCACCCGCTCGGACAAAGTCCAGGTTCACCTTTTTAAAAAGGACCTAACCCGCAGAGATACACTACAACAACTTTACCTGTGTTTACCTGGATACAATACCTGTGTACCTGGGTATTATGTAATACCCAGCCAAACTAGTACCCAGCTATACAAGGGTAACCTTAAAGTAGCCCTCTGTAAGCTAGAACCAAAGATCTTTAACTGTAACCAAGATACAACTAACCAAAGACTACTTATAAGCACTCTATACTATGCTAAAGGGGAAGAATCACATCATAGACTACCTTAGTAGACACTTTTATAACAATTTAAAAAAAAAACTCTAAGGGATGTTGAAAGAATTTTTAAAATTGGTCCATAAACAAAGAAGTTATAGACATTAACCTAACCTAACTTGCAAGTTAAGTTAACCTAACTTGCTAACCTAACCTGCAAGTTAACCTAACTTGAAAAAAAAAAATTGGTGTTGGGGGTGGGGGGGTCCTTCACCCCCGCCGAGACTTCCCCACCCCTAACTCTGTTGAAAGAATTTTTAAAATTGGTCCATAAACAAAGAAGTTATAGGAATTTAGTTTTTGGGGGAAAGAAGGAGTCGTAGATTATTGGTAGAAAAATTACCCCCCTATATACGCCAAGTTGATGACATCACAAACCTAACTTAACTTGAAATTTACCTAACCTAACCTGCAAGTTAACCTAACTTGCTAACCTAAGGTTAGGTTAGGTTAGGTTAGGTTAGGTTAGGTTAGGTTAGGTTAGGTTAGGTTAGGTTAGGTTAGGTTAGGTTAGGTTAGGTTAGGTTAGGTTAGGTTAGGTTAGGTTAGGTTAGGTTAGGTTAGGTTAGGTTAGGTTAGGTTAGGTTAGGTTAGGTTAGGTTAGGTTAGGTTAGGTTAGGTTAGGTTAGGTTAGGTTAGGTTAGGTTAGGTTAGGTTAGGTTAGGTTAGGTTAGGTTAGGTTAGGTTAGGTTAGGTTAGGTTAGGTTAGGTTAGGTTAGGTTAGGTTAGGTTAGGTTAGGTTAGGTTAGGTTAGGTTAGGTTAGGTTAGGTTAGGTTAGGTTAGGTTAGGTTAGGTTAGGTTAGGTTAGGTTAGGTTAGGTTAGGTTAGGTTAGGTTAGGTTAGGTTAGGTTAGGTTAGGTTAGGTTAGGTTAGGTTAGGTTAGGTTAGGTTAGGTTAGGTTAGGTTAGGTTAGGTTAGGTTAGGTTAGGTTAGGTTAGGTTAGGTTAGGTTAGGTTAGGTTAGGTTAGGTTAGGTTAGGTTAGGTTAGGTTAGGTTAGGTTAGGTTAGGTTAGGTTAGGTTAGGTTAGGTTAGGTTAGGTTAGGTTAGGTTAGGTTAGGTTAGGTTAGGTTAGGTTAGGTTAGGTTAGGTTAGGTTAGGTTAGGTTAGGTTAGGTTAGGTTAGGTTAGGTTAGGTTAGGTTAGGTTAGGTTAGGTTAGGTTAGGTTAGGTTAGGTTAGGTTAGGTTAGGTTAGGTTAGGTTAGGTTAGGTTAGGTTAGGTTAGGTTAGGTTAGGTTAGGTTAGGTTAGGTTAGGTTAGGTTAGGTTAGGTTAGGTTAGGTTAGGTTAGGTTAGGTTAGGTTAGGTTAGGTTAGGTTAGGTTAGGTTAGGTTAGGTTAGGTTAGGTTAGGTTAGGTTAGGTTAGGTTAGGTTAGGTTAGGTTAGGTTAGGTTAGGTTAGGTTAGGTTAGGTTAGGTTAGGTTAGGTTAGGTTAGGTTAGGTTAGGTTAGGTTAGGTTAGGTTAGGTTAGGTTAGGTTAGGTTAGGTTAGGTTAGGTTAGGTTAGGTTAGGTTAGGTTAGGTTAGGTTAGGTTAGGTTAGGTTAGGTTAGGTTAGGTTAGGTTAGGTTAGGTTAGGTTAGGTTAGGTTAGGTTAGGTTAGGTTAGGTTAGGTTAGGTTAGGTTAGGTTAGGTTAGGTTAGGTTAGGTTAGGTTAGGTTAGGTTAGGTTAGGTTAGGTTAGGTTAGGTTAGGTTAGGTTAGGTTAGGTTAGGTTAGGTTAGGTTAGGTTAGGTTAGGTTAGGTTAGGTTAGGTTAGGTTAGGTTAGGTTAGGTTAGGTTAGGTTAGGTTAGGTTAGGTTAGGTTAGGTTAGGTTAGGTTAGGTTAGGTTAGGTTAGGTTAGGTTAGGTTAGGTTAGGTTAGGTTAGGTTAGGTTAGGTTAGGTTAGGTTAGGTTAGGTTAGGTTAGGTTAGGTTAGGTTAGGTTAGGTTAGGT